>NC_058084.1:304229139-304531639 GCF_014858855.1 Bufo gargarizans
TGGACATTTACCCATGCTGTTTCTCCTCCAGGATGGCGCCAACCTGGAGGAGAAACAGCATGGGTAAATGTCCAAAGACTTACTAAATATTTACTATACATTTATTTGTCATTCTGCTGCACATGCACTTTAAAAAGTGAAAATCATGTCGAATACATATGGACTTAGATCCGCTGTAGATCTCCTCCAGTGAAGTCGTTTTTATCTCCTGCACTTTATTGTTTTTATGTCTAATCATGCAAATAATTGTAATTTTTTGCAATAAAGAATTTGAATAGTATAAGCGGTCTGGCAATTCTCTGTGTAGGTTCTATATATATATGATAGCTGCCATAGGCTTAATCAATTACTTGGATAAAGTAATCATCCCTCGGTTGAGGTGGATATCGGATGTTGTCTGATCAGTGTAGGGATAGGATGCAGCTGCTGCTGTTAGGGCGAGATTAGGCAGGGATTTACTCTTCCAAAACACTTAATGAAGTGATCGATCTACAGCTGTGAATCATTCAACCTCTGCTATTTAAATGCTCACTGTTTTTAGGCTGCCCAGAGCGTTTTTCTGTCACTTTTTTCTGGGGTGATCGGTGGCCATTTTGTGCCTTGTGGTGCACCAGCACAAGCTGCCACCAAGTACATTTAACCATCAATAGTGTGTTTTTTTTTTTGCTATATCCTACATCAGGTGCTTGGCTGTGCTTGCTATTTTATTGAGGGGTGAAATACAATTTCCAAAATAGCAGTACCCTAAATCTGATGTTTCAGCTGTGGCTAGCCAATTGTAATACTGTCTGCTGTCTGGCAAAGGATATATTTTTGTTCTGGGTTGAAATACAATTCCCAACTTAGCAATTCCCTAAATCAGTGGTTTCTGCTGTATCAGTCCAAGTTTAAATCTATCCATAAAAGGGTATATTAGATTGAAGGTGCGGATAGGGTCATCCTCAATAACTTCACACGCTACTGTGCATTTCCAAGTCTAATTCTGTCCGTAAACGTATACCTGTCATCCAGCGCCTTAATAATAGGCCTACAATTTTTATTCAGCTAAATCTGTTGTTACTGCTGTGGCTGGTCAATGTATTTAGTGTCAAACAAAGCACAGTTTTTGTTCTGGGTTGAAATACAATTCCCAACTTAGCAATTCCCTAACTCATTGGTTTCTGCTGTATCAGGCCAAGTTTAAATCTATCCATAAAAGGGTATATTACATTGAAGTTGCTGATAGGGTCATCCTCAATAACTTCACACGCTACCGTGCATTTCCAAGTCCAATTCTGTCCGTAAACGTATACCTGTCATCCAGTGCGTAAATAATAGGCCTACAATTTATATTCAGCTAAATCTGTCATTACTGCTGTGCCTGTATTAGTGTAATACGGTACCTAAATAGATAGCCAGATAGTGTTAGGTGCCAGTAAAAAAAGGCCTGAATTTGAATTCAATACATTGGGCCAAATCATTTTTTTCTTATTGCGGTGAACGGTAACAATGAGGAAAACAGCTAGTAAGGGACGCGGACACGGACATGGTCGTGGTGGTGTTAGTGGACCCTCTGGTGCTGGGAGAGGACGTGGCCGTTCTGCCACAGCCACACGTCCTAGTGAACCAACTACATCAGGTCCCAGTAGCCGCCAGAATTTACAGCGATATTTGGTGGGGCCCAATGCCGTTCTAAGGATGGTAAGGCCTGAGCAGGTACAGGCATTAGTCAATTGGGTGGCCGACAGTGGATCCAGCACGTTCACATTATCTCCCACCCAGTCATCTGCAGAATGCGCACAGATGGCGCTTGAAAACCAAGCCCATCAGTCTGTCACATCACCACCATGCATATCAGGGAAACTGTCTGAGCCTCAAGTTATGCAGCAGTCTCTTATGCTGTTTGAAGACTCTGCTGGCAGGGTTTCCCAAGGGCATCAACCTAGCCCTTCCCCAGCGGTGGAAGACATAGAATGCACTGACGCACAACCACTTATGTTTCCTGATGATGAGGACATGGGAATATCACCTCAGCACGTCTCTGATGATGACAAAACACAGGTGCCAACTGCTGCGTCTTTCTGCAGTGTGCAGACTGAACAGGAGGTCAGGGAGGAAGACTGGGTGGAAGACGATGCAGGGGACGATGAGGTCCTAGACCCCACATGGAATGAAGGTCATGCCACTGACTTTCAGAGTTCGGAGGTAGAGGCAGTGGTGAGACCGAGCCAACAGCGTAGCAAAAGAGGGAGCAGTGGGCAAAAGCAGAACACCCGCCGCCAAGAGAGTCCGTCTGCTACTGGCCACCGCCATCTGGGACCGAGCACCCCAAAGGCAGCTTCAAGGAGTTCCCTGGCGTGGCAGTTCTTCAAACAATGTGCTGACGACAAGACCCGAGTGGTTTGCACACTGTGCCATCAGAGCCTGAAGCGAGGCATTAACGTTCTGAACCTTAGCACAACCTGCATGACCAGGCACCTGCATGCAAACCATGTACTGCAGTGAAGTAAACACCTTAAAAACAAGGAACTCACTCAGGCTCCCCCTGCTACCTATTTGCTGCTGCCGCCTCAGCCTCTTCCTCTGCCTCTGGAGGAACGTTGGCACCTGCCGCCCAGCAAACAGAGGATGTACCACCAACACCACCACCTCCATCACCAAGCATCTCAACCATGTCACACGGCAGCGTTCAGCTCTCCATCTCACAAACATTTGAGAGAAAGTGTAAATTCCCACCTAGCCACCCTCGATCCCTGTCCCTGAATGCCAGCATTTCTAAACTACTGGCCTATGAAATGCTGTCATTCAGGCTGGTGGACACAGACAGCTTCAAACAGCTCATGTCGCTTGCTGTCCCACAGTATGTTGTTCCCAGCCGCCACTACTTCTCCAAGAGAGCCGAGCCTTCTTTGCACAACCAAGTATCCGATAAAATCAAGTGTGCACTGCGCAACGCCATCTGTGGCAAGGTCCACCTAACCACAGATACGTGGAACAGTAAGCATGGCCAGGGACGCTATATCTCCCTAACTGCACACTGGGTAAATGTAGTGGCGGCTGGGCCCCAGGCGGAGAGCTGTTTGGCGCACGTCCTTCCACCGCCAAAGATCGCAGGGCAACATTCTTTGCCTCCTGTTGCCTCCTCCTCCTACTCGGGTTCCTCCTCCTCTTCTTCCACCTGCTCATCCAGTCAGCCACACACCTTCACCACCAACTTCAGCACAGCCCGGGGTAAACGTCAGCAGGCCATTCTGAAACTCATATGTTTGGGGGACAGGCCCCACACCGCACAGGAGTTGTGGCGGGGTATAGAACAACAGACCGACGAGTGGTTGCTGCCGGTGAGCCTCAAGCCCGGCCTGGTGGTGTGCGATAATGGGCGAGTTCTTGTTGCAGCTCTGGGACTAGCCGGTTTGACGCACATCCCTTGCCTGGCGCATGTGCTGAATTTGGTGGTGCAGAAGTTCATTCACAACTATCCCAACATGTCAGAGCTGCTGCATAAAGTGCGGGCCGTCTGTGCACGCTTCCGGCGTTCACGTCCTGCCGCTGCTCGCCTGTCTGTGCTTCAGCGTAACTTCGGCCTTCCCGCTCACCGCCTCATATGCGACGTGCCCACCAGGTGGAACTCCACCTTGCACGTGCTGGACAGACTGTGCGAGCAGCAGCAGGCCATAGTGGAGTTTCAGCTGCAGCACGCACGGGTCAGTCGCACTGCGGAACAGCACCATTTCACCACCAATGACTGGGCCTCCATGCGAGACCTGTGTGCCCTGTTGCGCTGTATCGAGTACTCCACCAACATGGCCAGTGGCGATGACGCCGTTATCAGCGTTACAATACCACTTCTATGTCTCCTTGAGAAAACACTTAGGGCGATGATAGAAGAGGAGGTGTCCTAGGAGGAGGAGGAAGAGGGGTCATTTTTAGCATTTTCAGGCCAGTCTCTTCAAAGTGACTCAGAGGGAGGTTTTTTGCAACAGCAGAGGCCAGGTGCAAATGTGGCCAGCCAGGGCTCACTACTGGAGGACGAGGAGGACGAGGATGAGGAGGAGGTGGAGGAGGATGAGGATGAAGCATGTTCACAGCGGGGTGGCACCCAACGCAGCTCGGGCCCATCACTGGTGCGTGGCTGGGGGGAAACGCAGGACAATGACGATACGCCTCCCACAGAGGACAGCTTGTCCTTACCTCTGGGCAGCCTGGCACACATGATCGACTACATGCTGCAGTGTCTGCGCAACAACAGCAGAGTTGCCCACATTTTAACGTGTGCGGACTACTGGGTTGCCACCCTGCTGGATCCCCGGTACAAAGACAATGTGCCCACCTTACTTCCTGCACTGGAGCGTGATAGGAAGATGCACGAGTAACAAGCGCACATTGGTAGACGCGCTACTGAGAGCATTTCCAAATGTCACAGGGGAACAAGTGGAAGCCCAAGGCGAAGGCAGAGGAGGAGCAAGAGGTCGCCAAGGCAGCTGTGTCACGGCCAGCTCCTCTGAGGGCAGGGTTAGCATGGCAGAGATGTGGAAAAGCTCTGTCAACACGCCACAGCTAACTGCACCACCACCTGATACGGAACGTGTTAGCAGGAGGCAACATTTCACTAACATGGTGGAACAGTACGTGTGCACACCCCTCCACGTACTGACTGATGGTTCGGCCCCATTCAACTTCTAGGTCTCCAAATTGTCCACGTGGCCAGAGCTAGCCTTTTATGCCTTGGAGGTGCTGGCCTACCCGGCGGCCAGCGTTTTTGTCTGAACGTGTATTCAGCATGGCGGGGGCGTCATTACAGACAAACGCAGCCGCCTGTCTACAGCCAATGTGGACAAGCTTACGTTCATAAAAATTAACCAGGCATGGATCCCATAGGACCTGTCCATCCCTTGTGCAGATTAGACATTTATAACTACCTCCCCTTAACCATATATTATTGTACTCCAGGGCACTTCCTCATTCAATCCTCTTTTTATTTTCATTTTACCATTATATTGTGGGGCAACCCAAAGTTGAATGAACCTCTCCTCTGTCTGGGTGCCGGGGCCTAAAAATATCTGACAGTGGCCTGTTCCAGTGTTGGGTGACATGAAGCTTGATTATCTGCTATGACATGAAGCCTGAATCTCTGCTATGGGACCTCTCTCCTCTGTCTGGGTGCTGGGGCCTAAAAATATCTGACAATGGCCTGTTCCAGTGGTGGGTGACATGAAGCCTGATTCTCTGCTATGACATGAAGCCTGATTCTCTGCTATGGTACCTCTCTCCTCTGTCTGGGTGCCGGGGCCTAAAAATATCTGACAGTGGCCTGTTCCAGTGTTGGGTGACATGAAGCATGATTCTCTGCTATGACATGTAGCCTGATTCTCTGCTATGGGACCTCTCTCCTCTGTCTGGGTGCCGGGGCCTAAAAATATCTGACAGTGGCCTGTTCCAGTGTTGGGTGACATGTAGCCTGATTCTCTGCTATGACATGAAGCCTGAATCTCTGCTATGGGATCTCTCTCCTCTGTCTGTGTGCCGGGGCCTAAATATCTGACAATGGCCTGTTCCAATGGTGGGTGAAGTGAAGCCTGATTCTCTGCTATGACATGAAGCCTGATTCTCTGCAATGGGATCTCTCTCCTCTGTCTGGGTGCCGGCGCCTAAATATCTGACAATGGCCTGTTCCAGTGGTGGGTGACGTGAAGCCTGATTCTCTGCTATGACATGAAGCCTGATTCTCTGCAATGGGACCCCTCTCCTCTGTCTTGGTGCCGGGGCCTAAATATCTGACAGTGGCCTGTTCCAGTGATGGGTGACATGAAGCCTGATTCTCTGCTATGGGACCTCTCTCCAGTTGATATTGGTTAATTTTTATTTATTTTATTTTTATTTCGATTCATTTCCATATCCACATTTGTTTGCAGGGTATTTACCTACATTTTGCTGCCTTTTGCAGCCCTAGCCCTTTCCTGGGCTGTTTTACAGCCTTTTTAGTGCCGAAAAGTTCGGGTCCCCATTGACTTCAATGAGGTTCGGGGCACAGTCCCACAAAGTTCAAGCCTAGGAATTGTGTGCTCAGGTGTAGGTGATAACTTAGCTTTCCCAAACAGAAACCCTATGTGGATTTGATTAGAAGAGTCTCTCACCTTGAGGTAGGCAACAGCCGCTATGGCCTCAGTATATGTGTCTGAGAAGATGTGAAACTCTTTTCTCCAGCTCATAGCAAGGAAAGCTGAGGTGTAGCAGCGTGATATATGGATTCCATCTAAGGCGTGTAGAGATTGCTTCCAGGACTCCCACTTTGAAAGCTTGTCAGATGGCAGTGGAGCATCCCAATCTTTAATAGACTCTGAGAGCTGTCTAAGTAAGGCTTTACCTTGTATAGTGATGGGAGCCACAAATCCCATTGGATCGTATAGGCTGTTTACCACTGACAGAAGACCACGTTTGGTAAATGGCTTGTCTGTATAGCTGACTTGAAAGCTAAAAGTGTCTTTTAATAAGTCACACTGTAGGCCCAGACTTCTCTGTATAGGTGGCATGTCCATTCCCAGATTTAAGTCCTTAAACCCTGTGGCATGATTGCCAGGTTGAAAGGCTTTCATAACAGCAACACTATTTGAGTCAATTTTGTGTAGTCTGAGGTTAGCCTCAGAAAGCATACCTTGTGTCCTTTGGAGCAGGTCTATGGCTTCTTCGTCTGTAGGTAAAGACTTAAGTCCATCGTCAACATAAAAGTCTCTCTCAATGAAGTATCAAGCATCCGTGCCATACTCCTTTTCTCCATCAATGGCAGTCCTTCGTAAACCGTATGTTGCAACAGCGGTGAGGGACTATTTCCTAAAACATGTACTTTCATGCGGTATTCAATAATCTCATTGTCCATGTTGTTGTCACGGTGCCACAGAAACTTTACGAAGTTCCTATGGTCTTCACGTACAATGAAGCAATGAAACATCTGTTCAATATCAGGAGTTTTGGCAACTGGTTCTCTTCTAAATCTCATAAGTACACCTACAAGGTTGTTGGTTAGATTTGGGCCAGTGAGAAGAACATTGTTTAGGGATACACCTTGATGCTTGGCACTGGAGTCAAATACTATCCTGATTTGTTTTGGCTTACGTGGATGATACACTCCGAAGAAAGGCAGATACCAGCACTCATCGTGTCTTTGAAGTGGTGGCGCTGATTCAGCGTGATCATTGTCAAAGATCCTTTTCATAAAGGCGATGAAATGGTCCTTCATTTCAGGCCTGTTCCTTAGTGTTCGTTGAATCTAGATAAAGCCTGTTCACGATTGGTTGGGAGTTTAGCCCTTGTAGCACGAAGAGGTATTGGTGCAACCCAGCTGTTAGACTCATCCTGAAAGAATTCCTTATCCATTATTTTGTTGAATTCTCTGTCTTCAACTGACAATGCTATTTTGTTGTCCTCACTTGTAGTACAAAACACTGTGGTACCTAGGTTGTCATCACAAAGGACAGGTGTAACACCAGGTACTTGGATGATGTCAAGAAGCTTCTCCTTTACTTCATAATGGTGAGGGCACTGTTTGAAGTGGGATGCACGTCCGTTTCCCAACACTTACGTTTTGAAGGAGTGGATCTCTGATGGCGTATACATCCTGTCCAAGCATATATCGCCCACTATTACCCAGCCTGGGTCAAGTCTTTGTGCATAAGGGGCGTTGTCTGGCCCATCGCACTGATCGCGTACTTTATGTACTCTGATAATGTCCCTTCCTAGCAGGACTAAGATTTCAGCACTCTTGTTTATTGCAGGAATCTCATCAACAAGGTGCCTTAAGTGAGGATGTTGATATGCAGCTTCTGGAGTGGGAATCTATTCCCTTTCCTCTGGTATCTGGTCACACTTGACTAACGTTGGTAGGGATATGCCCTCTTCCTCGTTGATATGAGAGACCATGAACCCGTCAACCCTTCTGCTGAAGGTCTCTACATGATCAGAACAGGTTCTGAGAGTATATGGTGTTGCTTGACCTTCTATACCAAAGATCTCAAAGAATTTAGACTTAACCAGGAATCTGTTGCTCTGTTCATCTATTATGGCATACATCCTAGCAGCTTTCTCAGGATGATCCCTTGAGTATATCTTCACTAGGCATATCTTGCCTTCTCCACAGTCTTCTGTACATGAAGAAGAGACATTATCTTTGATTGGAGCATGACCTTGTTGTTTCCCGGCATGATTTGAGACAGGAGTGGAGGTAGGAAGCTGCTGTAGGTTGTCTGGAAGTGGAGTAGGATGCATGGCTGTAACATGTCTGTCGCTACTGCATTCTGAGCACTTGATGACAATTTTACAATCTTTAGCAAAATGGCTATAAGAAGCACAGCACTTGTAGCATATGCCAAGTTTCTGGAGAATCTCCCTGCGCTCTTGTAAAGTCTTTGCCCTAAGCCCACAACATTTCTTAAGAGGATGAGGCGTCTTGTGAATAAGACACTGACGATTAGGGTCTTTATCTCTGTCGTACAAAACGCTCTGATCAATAGGTGAGGTTGCGAAGGGTGAGATGTCTGTCATTTTAACAGCTATTGCTCAATTTAAGTCTCTACGTTTAGCTGCTGTATTATCATACCTTGATGATGATGAGGATGAAGCAGGCAGGTTGGGTTCACAGAAGCTGAAGCTGGGATCGTTTCTCATCCAGGCTTGATCACTAATGAACCTGCAGAAGTATGAGAATGGTGGAAAGGATACATTATAGTCTCATTTGTATCTTGAGCCCTGTTGTGCCCATTTCTCTTGTAGGCCATATGACAGTTTAGTAGAGTTGAGCGGACACCTGGATGTTCGGGTTCGACCGAACTTCACAAAAAAGTTTGAGTTCGGGACCTGAACTTGACCTCGAACCCCATTGAAGTCAATGGGGACCTGAACCTTTGAGCACTAAAATGGCTCTAAAAATGTCACGAAAGGGTTAAAGGGCTGCAAATGCCAGTAAAATGCGGTTAAGAGCATGGTAAGTGCTCTGCAAACAAATGTGGATAAGGAAATGAATTCAAATAACATAAAATACATACAAATTAAAACTAATAATCTTGATCTAGGAGGACGAGGTACATATGGAGTAGGAGGTTGAGGAGGCGGTGGATGTGGCGGTGTAGGTTGAAGTGGTGCTGGAGGAGGAGGTAGCCTACACTGCTTTTTGGATTTAAATTTATTTATTTTTTAATTCGGGTACACCCCAAAACATTGGGAAACATAACCTGTGATAACCCACTCCAGTCGTGCTAAACACACGTTCAGACAATACACTGGCTGCAGGGCAGGCCAGCACCTCCAAGGTGTAAAGGGCATGCTCAGGCCATGTGCCCAATTTGGAGACCCAGAAGTTGCAAGGGGCAGAACCATCAGTCAGTTTGTGTGCAAACATACTGCCCCACCATGTCGCACGTCCCCGTGATGTTCACGATCCAATTGGATATCTGCTCTATCAACTTTCGATGTTCTTTTCTGCGCCTACCATGAGAGACCACATCCAAGGGAGATCAATGCATGAAATTTTATTTTGATCGAGCTATTAAAATGGAAGAATTGAAGGAAAGGACGACTCGGGGAGGTAGTGACGATAATTTTTTTTTTTTTTTTTTTTATTTGTATTTTTATTTTACAGACAATATAAAAGCAAATTTCCAATCAGATATACTATAATAGCGCACATTAGACAGTGTATCGTCTCCATGCCATATATCGGACACATACAACAAAACAATCTGTGACCAGAGGAGTCAGCTCTAATACCAGTACATAGGCATGGGATCCACAACCCAAAAAAAAAACACACAAGAATAAAAAAAAAAAAACCATAAACCCAACCCCCCTCCGCCCCGCCCCCTCACCCCCCACCCGTTTCCACCCGGCTTGGTGCGGCCGCCGCGAGGGGCGGCGGAGTATTCCTGCCCCCCTCATAAGGATTTTCATTAGAGCCTTTACAATTTCACACGTATTCTGGCGTGGGCTGTGTTGATAGAGTTTATCTAGGAATATATAATGGTTTGTTGGGGTATATATCAGTGGTCTCCCCAGTTACTAGCCATCAATTCTGCTCTGGGGTATTACGGCTGGCTATTTCCCTTCTCTATGGGCCCATTCCGGTAGCGTCGTTTAATCCACGTCGTTTCATGCCCTCAAAATGTGTTATTCGCGTCATTAAACTTTGCCAATCATTGATTGTTGGGGGTCTATCTTTCACCCACTGTCTCAAGATTATCACTTTGGCCAAAAGAAACCCCTTTAACCAGTATACCTGTTCATTTTTAGTGGTTTTGTTTTTATACTCAGGAGGAAGCAATCCAAGAACTGCTACTTGAATAGTCATGGGAGGACTGTTCCTGCTGTTTGCCACCATTGTCTGAAATATGCAGCCCCAGAAAGTCCTAATAGCTGGACAGTCCCACAGCATATGTACAAGCCCTGCGGCTACACAAGAACATTTAAGGCAGCTAAATTCTTGACCCTTGTTAGTGTACATTTTAGTCAACAGGCTCGGAGTAACATATAAGCGATGTATTATTTTGAATTGTATCAATCGGTGTTGTCGTGAAAGAGAGGCCTTCTTTATATTTTGATATATTTCCTGCCATTGTGAGGGGTTACATTCCCCAATATCTGTCTTCCATTTATCCACACTTTTAAATTTAGTGATAGTGCTTATTTCCTCGATGAATCTCCTATATATTAGTGAAATCTTAACTTTATTCCCTACTATGTTATAACAAAAGGATAAGAACCCCGGAGTAACTTTTATCAAGGGTGTTTTTTTGAGAGTGTATGATAGTGCATGTTGTAGTTGACAATATCTATAGTGCTCTAGTGCAGTTATTGGTGCTTGTTTTATCAATTCCCGTATTGATTTACTATTCCCTTTTGTGTATATATGTGAAAATAATGAAATACCTTTTCGAGTCCAGAATTCGTTTTCGTTAAGTGTCAAAAATTCAGTTAGGGCAGGGTTGTCCCATAAGGGGGAGAAATCCAGAATTTGAGGGGCATGGATCAATATCTTAATTTTATTCCAAACTTTCTGTAGCGCGGCTCCGATGGGGCAAAAGTAATCTGTACGTTGAAACATTCCGGATTCCAATATACTAAAAATGTTATTGGAGTGTAGTGGGCGTTGACCTAGGATATGTGATATTAATACACCATCCCCGACATTGACGCACCATTGTAATTGTGCACAGAGATAATAGATTTGAAAATGGGGCAGGCCTAGGCCCCCGTTACTTACGGCCATTCGCAGGTATTGTAGTTTGATGCGGACCCTTTTTCTGCCCCATATCAGATCATTTATCAAGCGGTCAATCAGATTGAAGACGCTATCCTCAATCCAAGTGGGGCAGGAGCTGACCGTATACAATATCCAGGGTAACAAAACCATTTTAATCAACGCAATCCTATTGATCTGCGAAAGTGGGAGTTTCTGCCACACTCTTATTTTGTCTTTTATTCTCCCCACTAAAGGGGAAATATTTAACTGATTATATTCCCTGATATTATTGCTGATTTTTATCCCGAGATAATCTAAATGATCTGTCGGGGGAATAATTCTGATCCTAAGATCGTTAGGGGGGGGCATCCGGTTCAGGGGGAAGAGTACAGACTTAGACCAGTTTATCTCATACCCAGCAATTCTGCCGAATTCCTCTGTTATCCGCATAACATTGGGGACGCTTCTCCAACCGTCATTCAGGTAGAGTAAGACGTCATCTGCATATAAGCAAATCTTATCGTCTGTCCCTCTCCCCCCGAAGCCGGATATGCCAGGTTCAGTCCGTATCCTGCAGGCAAGGGGTTCCATAAAGATTGCGAAGAGGAGAGGAGAAAGGGGGCAGCCCTGACGTGTTCCCCGCTTTAGGGAAACAGCAGGGGTAAGCACCTCATTGACTTTAATTCTAGCAGTTGTTTCACTATATAGCAGTTTAACCCATCCAATAAATTCCTGGCCCAGATTCATCCTATACATAACACGCCAGAGGAAGGGCCACTCGACACGATCGAACGCTTTAGCGGCGTCCAATGATAGTATCGAGCGGTCCTCCCCTCCGCCAATCTGGATATTAAGAAAGGTCCGCCGTATATTGGTCTGTATCTGTCGCCCAGGAATGAACCCTGTCTGGTCCACATGTATCAGGCGCGCTATTACTTTTTTTAAGCGATTGGAAAGGACTTTTGCAATTATTTTATAATCTGCATTGAGCAGTGATATTGGGCGATAGTCCTCAACTTTATTTCCCAGTTTCCCCTTTTTAAGGATCAATGTAACCGTTGCTTCGGCCAGAGACGGGGGCAGCTTTCCGCGTTTACTAGACTCATTTAGAACAAGCAACAGTCCGGGCAAGAGTATCTCCGCATGGCGCTTATAGATGCCAAATGGAAGTCCATCCGGACCCGGCGCAGAAGAACCCCGAGTCCCCTGCAGGGCCGTTTGTAATTCCTCCAATAAGATGGGGGCACACAAAGAGGCGGAATCGGAGACCGAGAGCGCCGGGATCCTGACTTGTTCCAAAAAGGCATCTATTTCGGTCACTATATCTACCGCCTCAGATCGATATAAATTATCAAAGTGATTAAAAAACTCTGCTACCATCTCCATTCCTCTTTCCAATCTACGCCCATCCCCCGTCAGTATCTGTCTAATTCTTTGGGGGGGTTTTTGATTTGCTATAATAGAAACCAATAGCTTACTCGGGGTACCCGCCTCGCAGAAATCTTTATAGCCCATGAAAAATAGTTGATTCTGTGCTTTTTCCTTCATAAAGGTAATGTAATGATCTTTGGCAGATTTTAGCTTAGTACGCGTATTCATATCATTTCGTACTCGGATACAGCCCTCCAGATATGCAATATTTGCCTCCAGCTTTTTTTGTTCGGCAGAGAAATCATTTTTTTTCGTTTTTATTCTAGAAAAATACAGCCCACGCATAAATGCCTTCATGGCATCCCAAACAAAATGAATGTGAGCTGTACCGATATTCTCTTGCCAAAATTGTGAGAGTTCTTTATCTGTCGTGACGATAATTCACAATACAGTACTCTTAAGATGCCCTGTTATTGGAATGATTAATAAAAAATTATAGGGACTGACACTGTGGTATTTTGGATTTGGAAACATTAACCAGGAGAGGCCCTGCTGCCGCTTTATTGACTCTAGATAACTTCTGCCTGATCGCACGTCCCTGTGACATCCACCATACATTTGGATATCTTCTCTTCTCCAATGGAGATAAATGGATAAAAAATGTATTTTTTTTATTTTGATCGAGCAGAAATATGGAAAAAGTTATTTAAGCGTAAATGTGGGACAAATTATTGAAGCGCAAATGTGGGACAAATTATTGAAGCGCAAATGTGGGACAAATTATTAAAGTTTAAGCACTTAATGAAAGGAGGTGGTGCGCATCAATTAAAGAAGAATTTCTGAAATTTTATTCCCTGTCACTAGGGATGAGCGAACTCGAACTGTATAGTTCGGGTTCGTACCGAATTTTGGGGTGTCCGTGACACGGACCCGAACCCGGACATTTTCGTAAAAGTCCGGGTTCGGGTTCGGTGTTCGTCGCTTTCTTCGCGCTTTTGTGACGCTTTCTTGGCGCTTTTTGAAAGGCTGCAAAGCAGCCAATCAACAAGCGTCATACTACTTGCCCCAAGAGGCCATCACAGCCATGCCTACTATTGGCATGGCTGTGATTGGCCAGAGCACCATGTGACCCAGCCTCTATTTAAGCTGGAGTCACATAGCGCCGCCCGTCACTCTGCTCTGATTAGCGTAGGGAGAGGTTGCGGCTGCGACAGTAGGGCGAGATTAGGCAGATTAACTCCTCCAAAGGACTTGATTAACTGATCGATCTGCAGCTGTGGATCATTGAGCTGCTGATCCTCAATTGCTCACTGTTTTTAGGCTGCCCAGACCGTTTGTCAGTCACATTTTTCTGGGGTGATCGGCGGCCATTTTGTGTCTTGTGGTGCGCCAGCACAAGCTGCGACCAAGTGCATTTAACCCTCAATGGTGTGGTTGTTTTTTGGCTAAAGCCTACATCAGGGTGAAGCTGTCACACCAAGTGCATTTAACCAGCAATAGTCTGTTTATTTTTTGGCCATATACTACATCAGGGGCAAGCTGCGCCTGTCACCAAGTGCATTTAACCCTCAATGGTGCGTTTGTTTTTTGGCTAAAGCCTACATCAGGGTGAAGCTGTCACACCAAGTGCATTTAACCAGCAATAGTCTGTTTATTTTTTGGCCATATACTACATCAGGGGCAAGCTGCGCCCGTCACCAAGTGCATTTAACCCTCAGTAGTGTGGTTGGTCAAGCTATCACACCAAGTGCATTTAACCAGCAATAGTCTGTTCATTTTTTGGCCATATACTAAATCAGGGGCAAGCTGCGCCCGTCACCAAGTGCATTTAACCAGCAATAGTCTGTTCATTTTTTGGCCATATACTACATCAGGGGCAAGCTGCGCCCGTCACCAAGTGCATTTAACCCTCAGTAGTGTGGTTGGTCAAGCTGTGACACCAAGTGCATTTAACCAGCAATAGTCTGTTCATTTTTTGGCCATATACTACATCAGGGGCAAGCTGCGCCCATCACCAAGTGCATTTAACCAGCAATAGTGTGGTTATTTTTTGGCCATATCCCAGTCTAATTCTGTCACTAAATCCATACCGGTCACCCAGCGCCTAAATACTAGGCCTCAAATTTATATCCCGCTAAATCTCTCGTTACCGCTGTCCTGTTATGGCTGGGAAAGTTATTTAGTGTCCGTCAAAGCACATTTTTTGTTCTGGGTTGAAATACAATTCCCAATTTAGCAATTTAAAAATTTAGTGGTTTCTGCTGTATCAGAGCTATTTGAAATCTATCCCTAAAAGGGTATATAATATTCAAGGTGCACATAGGGACATTCAGAATAACTTCACACACCCGCTACTGTGCATTTCCAAGTCTAATTCTGTCACTAAACCCATACCTGTCACCCAGCGCCTAAATACTAGGCCTCAAATTTATATCCAGCTAAATCTGTCCTTAGTGCTGTAGCTGGGCGAGTTATTTAGTGTCCGTTCAAGCACATTTCTTGTTCTGGGTTGAAATACAATTCCCAATTTAGCAATTTCATAATTTAGTGGTTTCTGCTATATCAGAGCTATTTGAAATCTATCCCTAAAAGGGTAGATCATATTGAAGGTGCACATAGGGACATTAAGAATAACTTCACACACCCGCTACTGTGCATTTCCAAGTCTAATTCTGTCACTAAACCCATACCTGTCACCCAGCGCCTAAATACTAGGCCTCAAATTTATATCCAGCTAAATCTGTCCTTAGTGCTGTAGCTGGGCGAGTTATTTAGTGTCCGTTCAAGCACATTTCTTGTTCTGGGTTGAAATACAATTCCCAATTTAGCAATTTCATAATTTAGTGGTTTCTGCTATATCAGAGCTATTTGAAATCTATCCCTAAAAGGGTAGATCATATTGAAGGTGCACATAGGGACATTCAGAATAACTTCACACACCCGCTACTGTGCATTTCCAAGTCTAATTCTGTCACTAAACCCATACCTGTCACCCAGGGCCTAAATACTAGGCCTCAAATTTATATCCAGCTAAATCTGTCCTTAGTGCTGTAGCTGGGCGAGTTATTTAGTGTCCGTTCAAGCACATTTCTTGTTCTGGGTTGAAATACAATTCCCAATTTAGCAATTTCATAATTTAGTGGTTTCTGCTATATCAGAGCTATTTGAAATCTATCCCTAAAAGGGTAGATCATATTGAAGGTGCACATAGGGACATTCAGAATAACTTCACACACCCGCTACTGTGCATTTCCAAGTCTAATTCTGTCACTAAACCCATACCTGTCACCCAGCGCCTAAATACTAGGCCTCAAATTTATATCCAGCTAAATCTGTCCTTAGTGCTGTAGCTGGGCGAGTTATTTAGTGTCCGTTCAAGCACATTTCTTGTTCTGGGTTGAAATACAATTCCCAATTTAGCAATTTCATAATTTAGTGGTTTCTGCTATATCAGAGCTATTTGAAATCTATCCCTAAAAGGGTAGATCATATTGAAGGTGCACATAGGGACATTCAGAATAACTTCACACACCCGCTACTGTGCATTTCCAAGTCTAATTCTGTCACTAAACCCATACCTGTCACCCAGCGCCTAAATACTAGGCCTCAAATTTATATCCAGCTAAATCTGTCCTTAGTGCTGTAGCTGGGCGAGTTATTTAGTGTCCGTTCAAGCACATTTCTTGTTCTGGGTTGAAATACAATTCCCAATTTAGCAATTTCATAATTTAGTGGTTTCTGCTATATCAGAGCTATTTGAAATCTATCCCTAAAAGGGTATATAATATTCAAGGTGCACATTGGGTCATTCAGAATAACTTCACACACACCCGCTACTGTGTATTTCCAAGTCTAATTCTGTCACTAAACCCATACCTGTCACCCAGCGCCTAAATACTAGGCCTCAAATTTATATCCAGCTAAATCTGTCCTTAGTGCTGTAGCTGGGCGAGTTATTTAGTGTCCGTTCAAGCACATTTCTTGTTCTGGGTTGAAATACAATTCCCAATTTAGCAATTTCATAATTTAGTGGTTTCTGCTATATCAGAGCTATTTGAAATCTATCCCTAAAAGGGTAGATCATATTGAAGGTGCACATAGGGACATTCAGAATAACTTCACACACCCGCTACTGTGCATTTCCAAGTCTAATTCTGTCACTAAACCCATACCTGTCACCCAGCGCCTAAATACTAGGCCTCAAATTTATATCCAGCTAAATCTGTCCTTAGTGCTGTAGCTGGGCAAGTTATTTAGTGTCCGTTCAAGCACATTTCTTGTTCTGGGTTGAAATACAATTCCCAATTTAGCAATTTCATAATTTAGTGGTTTCTGCTATATCAGAGCTATTTGAAATCTATCCCTAAAAGGGTAGATCATATTGAAGGTGCACATAGGGACATTCAGAATAACTTCACACACCCGCTACTGTGCATTTCCAAGTCTAATTCTGTCACTAAACCCATACCTGTCACCCAGCGCCTAAATACTAGGCCTCAAATTTATATCCAGCTAAATCTGTCCTTAGTGCTGTAGCTGGGCGAGTTATTTAGTGTCCGTTCACGCACATTTCTTGTTCTGGGTTGAAATACAATTCCCAATTTAGCAATTTCATAATTTAGTGGTTTCTGCTATATCAGAGCTATTTGAAATCTATCCCTAAAAGGGTATATAATATTCAAGGTGCACATTGGGTCATTCAGAATAACTTCACACACACCCGCTACTGTGTATTTCTAAGTCTAATTCTGTCACTAAACCCATACCTGTCACCCAGCGCCTAAATACTAGGCCTCAAATTTATATCCTGCTAAATCTCTCGTTAACGCTGTCCTGTTCTGGCTGGGAAAGTTATTTAGTGTCCGTTCAAGCACATTTCTTGTTCTGGGTTGAAATACAATTCCCAATTTAGCAATTTCATAATTTAGTGGTTTCTGCTATATCAGAGCTATTTGAAATCTATCCCTAAAAGGGTATATAATATTCAAGGTGCACATTGGGTCATTCAGAATAACTTCACACACACCCGCTACTGTGTATTTCCAAGTCTAATTCTGTCACTAAACCCATACCTGTCACCCAGCGCCTAAATACTAGGCCTCAAATTTATATCCAGCTAAATCTGTCCTTAGTGCTGTAGCTGGGCGAGTTATTTAGTGTCCGTTCAAGCACATTTCTTGTTCTGGGTTGAAATACAATTCCCAATTTAGCAATTTCATAATTTAGTGGTTTCTGCTATATCAGAGCTATTTGAAATCTATCCCTAAAAGGGTAGATCATATTGAAGGTGCACATAGGGACATTCAGAATAACTTCACACACCCGCTACTGTGCATTTCCAAGTCTAATTCTGTCACTAAACCCATACCTGTCACCCAGCGCCTAAATACTAGGCCTCAAATTTATATCCAGCTAAATCTGTCCTTAGTGCTGTAGCTGGGCGAGTTATTTAGTGTCCGTTCAAGCACATTTCTTGTTCTGGGTTGAAATACAATTCCCAATTTAGCAATTTCATAATTTAGTGGTTTCTGCTATATCAGAGCTATTTGAAATCTATCCCTAAAAGGGTAGATCATATTGAAGGTGCACATAGGGACATTCAGAATAACTTCACACACCCGCTACTGTGCATTTCCAAGTCTAATTCTGTCACTAAACCCATACCTGTCACCCAGCGCCTAAATACTAGGCCTCAAATTTATATCCAGCTAAATCTGTCCTTAGTGCTGTAGCTGGGCGAGTTATTTAGTGTCCGTTCACGCACATTTCTTGTTCTGGGTTGAAATACAATTCCCAATTTAGCAATTTCATAATTTAGTGGTTTCTGCTATATCAGAGCTATTTGAAATCTATCCCTAAAAGGGTATATAATATTCAAGGTGCACATTGGGTCATTCAGAATAACTTCACACACACCCGCTACTGTGTATTTCTAAGTCTAATTCTGTCACTAAACCCATACCTGTCACCCAGCGCCTAAATACTAGGCCTCAAATTTATATCCTGCTAAATCTCTCGTTAACGCTGTCCTGTTGTGGCTGGGAAAGTTATTTAGTGTCCGTCAAAGCACATTTTTTGTTCTGGGTTGAAATACAATTCCCAATTTAGCAATTTCATAATTTAGTGGTTTCTGCTATATCAGAGCTATTTGAAATCTATCCCTAAAAGGGTATATAATATTCAAGGTGCACATTGGGTCATTCAGAATAACTTCACACACACCCGCTACTGTGTATTTCTAAGTCTAATTCTGTCACTAAACCCATACCTGTCACCAAGCGCCTAAATACTAGGCCTCAAATTTATATCCTGCTAAATCTCTCGTTAACGCTGTCCTGTTGTGGCTGGGAAAGTTATTTAGTGTCCGTCAAAGCACATTTTTTGTTCTGGGTTTAAATACAATTCCCAATTTAACAATTTCATAATTTAGTGGTTTCTGCTATATCAGAGCTATTTGAAATCTATCCCTAAAAGGGTATATAATATTCAAGGTGCACATTGGGTCATTCAGAATAACTTCACACACACCCGCTACTGTGTATTTCCAAGTCTAATTCTGTCACTAAACCCATACCTGTCACCCAGCGCCTAAATACTAGGCCTCAAATTTATATCCTGCTAAATCTCTCGTTAACGCTGTCCTGTTGTGGCTGGGAAAGTTATTTAGTGTCCGTCAAAGCACATTTTTTGTTCTGGGTTTAAATACAATTCCCAATTTAACAATTTCATAATTTAGTGGTTTCTGCTATATCAGAGCTATTTGAAATCTATCCCTAAAAGGGTATATAATATTCAAGGTGCACATTGGGTCATTCAGAATAACTTCACACACACACGCTTCTGTGCATTTCCAAGTCTAATTCTGTCACTAAATCCATACCGGTCACCCAGCGCCTAAATACTAGGCCTCAAATTTATATCCCGCTGAATTTGAATACAATACATTGGGCCAAATAATATATTTGTTGTTGTGGTGAACCATAACAATGAGAAAAACATCTAGTAAGGGACGCGGACGTGGACATGGTCGTGGTGGTGTTAGTGGACCCTCTGGTGCTGGGAGAGGACGTGGCCGTTCTGCCACATCCACACGTCCTAGTGTACCAACTACCTCAGGTCCCAGTAGCCGCCAGAATTTACAGCGATATATGGTGGGGCCCAATGCCGTTCTAAGGATGGTAAGGCCTGAGCAGGTACAGGCATTAGTCAATTGGGTGGCCGACAGTGGATCCAGCACGTTCACATTATCTCCCACCCAGTCTTCTGCAGAAAGCGCACAGATGGCGCCTGAAAACCAACCCCATCAGTCTGTCACATCACCCCCATGCATACCAGGGAAACTGTCTCAGCCTCAAGTTATGCAGCAGTCTCTTATGCTGTTTGAAGACTCCGCTGGCAGGGTTTCCCAAGGGCATCCACCTAGCCCTTCCCCAGCGGTGAAAGACATAGAATGCACTGACGCACAACCACTTATGTTTCCTGATGATGAGGACATGGGAATACCACCTCAGCATGTCTCTGATGATGACGAAACACAGGTGCCAACTGCTGCGTCTTTCTGCAGTGTGCAGACTGAACAGGAGGTCAGGGATCAAGACTGGGTGGAAGACGATGCAGGGGACGATGAGGTCCTAGACCCCACATGGAATGAAGGTCGTGCCACTGACTTTCACAGTTCGGAGGAAGAGGCAGTGGTGAGACCGAGCCAACAGCGTAGCAAAAGAGGGAGCAGTGGGCAAAAGCAGAACACCCGCCGCCAAGAGACTCCGCCTGCTACTGACCGCCGCCATCTGGGACCGAGCACCCCAAAGGCAGCTTCAAGGAGTTCCCTGGCATGGCACTTCTTCAAACAATGTGCTGACGACAAGACCCGAGTGGTTTGCACGCTGTGCCATCAGAGCCTGAAGCGAGGCATTAACGTTCTGAACCTGAGCACAACCTGCATGACCAGGCACCTGCATGCAAAGCATGAACTGCAGTGGAGTAAACACCTTAAAACCAAGGAAGTCACTCAGGCTCCCCCTGCTACCTCTTCTGCTGCTGCCGCCTCGGCCTATTCTGCTGCTGCCGCCTCGGCCTCTTCCTCCGCCTCTGGAGGAACGTTGGCACCTGCCGCCCAGCAAACAGGGGATGTACCACCAACACCACCACCACCACCAGCGTTCAGCTCTCCATCTCACAAACATTTGATAGAAATTGTAAATTCCCACCTAGCCACCCTCGATCCCTGGCCCTGAATGCCAGCATTTCTAAACTACTGGCCTATGAAATGCTGTCATTTAGGCTGGTGGACACAGACAGCTTCAAACAGCTCATGTCGCTTGCTGTCCCACAGTATGTTGTTCCCAGCCGGCACTACTTCTCCAAGAGAGCCGTGCCTTCCCTGCACAACCAAGTATCCGATAAAATCAAGTGTGCACTGCGCAACGCCATCTGTAGCAAGGTCCACCTAACCACAGATACGTGGACCAGTAAGCACGGCCAGGGACGCTATATCTCCCTAACTGCACACTGGGTAAATGTAGTGGCAGCTGGGCCCCAGGCGGAGAGCTGTTTGGCGCACGTCCTTCCGCCGCCAAGGATCGCAGGGCAACATTCTTTGCCTCCTGTTGCCACCTCCTCCTTCTCGGCTTCCTCCTCCTCTTCTTCCACCTGCTCATCCAGTCAGCCACACACCTTCACCACCAACTTCAGCACAGCCCGGGGTAAACGTCAGCAGGCCATTCTGAAACTCATATGTTTGGGGGACAGGCCCCACACCGCACAGGAGTTGTGGCGGGGTATTGAACAACAGACCGACGAGTGGTTGCTGCCGGTGAGCCTCAAGCCCGGCCTGGTGGTGTGTGATAATGGGCGAAATCTCGTTGCAGCTCTGGGACTAGCCAATTTGACGCACATCCCTTGCTTGGCGCATGTGCTGAATTTGGTGGTGCAGAAGTTCATTCACAACTACCCCGACATGTCAGAGCTGCTGCATAAAGTGCGGGCCGTCTGTTCGCGCTTCCGGCGTTCACATCCTGCTGCTGCTCGCCTGTCTGCGCTACAGCGTAACTTCGGCCTTCCCGCTCACCGCCTCATATGCGACGTGCCCACCAGGTGGAACTCCACCTTGCACATGCTGGACAGACTGTGCGAGCAGCAGCAGGCCATAGTGGAGTTTCAGCTGCAGCACGCACGGGTCAGTCGCACTACAGAACAGCACCACTTCACCACCAATGACTGGGCCTCCATGCGAGACCTGTGTGCCCTGTTGCGCTGTTTCGAGTACTCCACCAACATGGCCAGTGGCGATGACACCGTTATCAGCGTTACAATACCACTTCTATGTCTCCTTGAGAAAACACTTAGGGCGATGATGGAAGAGGAGGTGGCCCAGGAGGAGGAGGAGGAGGAGGAAGAGGGGTCATTTTTAGCACTTTCAGGCCAGTCTCTTCGAAGTGACTCAGAGGGAGGTTTTTGGCAACAGCAGAGGCCAGGTACAAATGTGGCCAGCCAGGGCCCACTACTGGAGGACGAGGAGGACGAGGATGAGGAGGAGGTGGAGGAGGATGAGGATGAAGCATGGTCACAGCGGGGTGGCACCCAACGCAGCTCGGGTCCATCACTGGTGCGTGGCTGGGGGGAAAGGCAGGACGATGACGATACGCCTCCCACAGAGGACAGCTTGTCCTTACCCCTGGGCAGCCTGGCACACATGAGCGACTACATGCTGCAGTGCCTGCGCAACGACAGCAGAGTTGCCCACATTTTAACCTGTGCGGACTACTGGGTTGCCACCCTGCTGGATCCACGCTACAAAGACAATGTGCCCACCTTACTTCCTGCACTGGAGCGTGATAGGAAGATGCGCGAGTACAAGCGCACGTTGGTAGACGCGCTACTGAGAGCATTCCCAAATGTCACAGGGGAACAAGTGGAAGCCCAAGGCCAAGGCAGAGGAGGAGCAAGAGGTCGCCAAGGCAGCTGTGTCACGGCCAGCTCCTCTGAGGGCAGGGTTAGCATGGCAGAGATGTGGAAAACTTTTGTCAACACGCCACAGCTAACTGCACCACCACCTGATACGCAACGTTTTAGCAGGAGGCAACATTTCACTAACATGGTGGAACAGTACGTGTGCACACCCCTCCACGTACTGACTGATGGTTCGGCCCCATTCAACTTCTGGGTCTCTAAATTGTCCACGTGGCCAGAGCTAGCCTTTTATGCCTTGGAGGTGCTGGCCTGCCCGGCAGCCAGCGTTTTGTCTGAACGTGTATTCAGCACGGCAGGGGGCGTCATTACAGACAAACGCAGCCGCCTGTCTACAGCCAATGTGGACAAGCTGACGTTCATAAAAATGAACCAGGCATGGATCCCACAGGACCTGTCCGTCCCTTGTCCAGATTAGACATTAACTACCTCCCCATAACCATATATTATTGGACTCCAGGGCACTTCCTCATTCAATCCTATTTTTATTTTCATTTTACCATTATATTGCGAGGCTACCCAAAGTTGAATGAACCTCTCCTCTGCCTGTGTGCTAGGCCTAAATATATGCCAATGGACTGTTGCAGTGGTGGCTGACATGAAGCCTGATTCTCTACTATGACATGCAGACTAATTCTCTGCTGACATGAAGCCAGATTGTCTGTTACGGGACCTCTCTCCTCTGCCTGGGTGCTGGGCCTAAATTTATGACAATGGACTGTTGCAGTGGTGGCTGACGTGAAGCCTGATTCTCTGCTATGACATGCAGACTGATTCTCTGCTGACATGAAGCCAGATTGTCTGTTACGGGACCTCTCTGCTCTGCCTGTGTGCTAGGCCTAAATATATGCCAATGGACTGTTGCAGTGGTGGGTGACGTGAAGCCTCATTCTCTGCTATGACATGCAGACTGATTCTCTGCTGACATGAAGCCAGATCGTCTGTTACGGGACCTCTCTGCTCTGCCTGTGTGCTAGGCCTAAATATATGCCAATGGACTGTTGCAGTGGTGGGTGACGTGAAGCCTCATTCTCTGCTATGACATGCAGACTGATTCTCTGCTGTCATGAAGCCAGATTGTCTGTTACGGGACCTCTCTGCTCTGCCTGTGTGCTAGGCCTAAATATATGCCAATGGACTGTTGCAGTGGTGGGTGACGTGAAGCCTCATTCTCTGCTATGACATGCAGACTGATTCTCTGCTGACATGAAGCCAGATTGTCTGTTACGGGACCTCTCTCCTCTGCCTGTGTGCTAGGCCTAAATATATGCCAATGGACTGTTGCAGTGGTGGCTGACGTGAAGCCTCATTCTCTGCTATGACATGCAGACTGATTCTCTGCTGACATGAAGCCAGATCGTCTGTTACGGGACCTCTCTGCTCTGCCTGTGTGCTAGGCCTAAATATATGCCAATGGACTGTTGCAGTGGTGGGTGACGTGAAGCCTCATTCTCTGCTATGACATGCAGACTGATTCTCTGCTGTCATGAAGCCAGATTGTCTGTTACGGGACCTCTCTGCTCTGCCTGTGTGCTAGGCCTAAATATATGCCAATGGACTGTTGCAGTGGTGGGTGACGTGAAGCCTCATTCTCTGCTATGACATGCAGACTGATTCTCTGCTGACATGAAGCCAGATTGTCTGTTACGGGACCTCTCTCCTCTGCCTGTGTGCTAGGCCTAAATATATGCCAATGGACTGTTGCAGTGGTGGCTGACATGAAGCCTCATTCTCTGCTATGACATGCAGACTAATTCTCTGCTGACATGAAGCCAGATTGTCTGTTACGGGACCTCTCTCCTCTGCCTGGGTGCTGGGCCTAAATTTATGAGAATGGACTGTTGCAGTGGTGGCTGACGTGAAGCCTGATTCTCTGCTATGACATGCAGACTGATTCTCTGCTGACATGAAGCCAGATCCTCTGTTACGGGACCTCTCTCCTCTGCCTGGGTGCTGGGCCTAAATTTATGACAATGGACTGTTGCAGTGGTGGCTGACGTGAAGCCTGATTCTCTGCTATGACATGCAGACTGATTCTCTGCTGTCATGAAGCCAGATTGTCTGTTACGGGACCTCTCTGCTCTGCCTGTGTGCTAGGCCTAAATATATGCCAATGGACTGTTGCAGTGGTGGGTGACGTGAAGCCTCATTCTCTGCTATGACATGCAGACTGATTCTCTGCTGACATGAAGCCAGATTGTCTGTTACGGGACCTCTCTCCTCTGCCTGTGTGTGTGCTGGGCCTAAATATATGCCAATGGACTGTTGCAGTGGTGGCTGACGTGAAGCCTCATTCTCTGCTATGACATGCAGACTAATTCTCTGCTGACATGAAGACAGATTCTCTGTTACGGGACCTCCCTCCTCTGCCTGGGTGCTGGGCCTAAATATATGCCAATGGACTGTTGCAGTGGTGGCTGACGTGAAGCCTCATTCTCTGCTATGACATGCAGACTGATTCTCTGCTGACATGAAGACAGATTCTCTGTTACGGGACCTCTCTCCTCTGCCTGTGTGTGTGCTGGGCCTAAATATATGCCAATGGACTGTTGCAGTGGTGGCTGACGTGAAGCCTCATTCTCTGCTATGACATGCAGACTGATTCTCTGCTGACATGAAGCCAGATTCTCTGTTACGGGACCTCTCTCCTCTGCCTGTGTGTGTGCTGGGCCTAAATATATGCCAATGGACTGTTGCAGTGGTGGCTGACGTGAAGCCTCATTCTCTGCTATGACATGCAGACTGATTCTCTGCTGACATGAAGCCAGATTCTCTGTTACGGGACCTCTCTCCTCTGCCTGTGTGTGTGCTGGGCCTAAATATATGCCAATGGACTGTTGCAGTGGTGGCTGACGTGAAGCCTCATTCTCTGCTATGACATGCAGACTAATTCTCTGCTGACATGAAGACAGATTCTCTGTTACGGGACCTCTCTCCTCTGCCTGTGTGTGTGCTGGGCCTAAATATATGCCAATGGACTGTTGCAGTGGTGGCTGACGTGAAGCCTCATTCTCTGCTATGACATGCAGACTGATTCTCTGCTGACATGAAGCCAGATTCTCTGTTACGGGACCTCTCTCCTCTGCCTGTGTGTGTGCTGGGCCTAAATATATGCCAATGGACTGTTGCAGTGGTGGCTGACGTGAAGCCTCATTCTCTGCTATGACATGCAGACTGATTCTCTGCTGACATGAAGCCAGATTCTCTGTTACGGGACCTCTCTCCTCTGCCTGTGTGTGTGCTGGGCCTAAATATATGCCAATGGACTGTTGCAGTGGTGGCTGACGTGAAGCCTCATTCTCTGCTATGACATGCAGACTAATTCTCTGCTGACATGAAGACAGATTCTCTGTTACGGGACCTCCCTCCTCTGCCTGGGTGCTGGGCCTAAATATATGCCAATGGACTGTTGCAGTGGTGGCTGACGTGAAGCCTCATTCTCTGCTATGACATGCAGACTAATTCTCTGCTGACATGAAGACAGATTCTCTGTTACGGGACCTCTCTCCTCTGCCTGGGTGCCGGGGCCTAAATATCTGAGAATGGACTGTTCCAGTGGTGGGTGACGGGAAGCCAGATTCTCTGCTATGGAACCTCTCTCCAATTGATTTTGGTTAATTTTTATTTATTTAATTTTTATTTTAATTCATTTCCCTATCCACATTTGTTTGCAGGGGATTTACCTACATGTTGCTGCCTTTTGCAGCCCTCTAGCTCTTTCCTGGGCTGTTTTACAGCCTTTTTAGTGCCGAAAAGTTCGGGTCCCCATTGACTTCAATGGGGTTCGGGTTCGGGACGAAGTTCGGATCGGGTTCGGATCCCGAACCCGAACATTTCCGGGATGTTCGGCCGAACTTCTCGAACCCGAACATCCAGGTGTTCGCTCAACTCTACCTGTCACCTATGCAGAGCAGGGGTTTGTTCACATCCTAAATTGTAAAATGTCAACCCAAGTATGTAACAGAAAAATGTGTGAAATGTATTAACCTGTCTACTTGGTAGAGCAGGGGTCTATGACAGAAAAAATTGTTTAATGTCACCCGAAAATGTAAAAGAAAAATTAGTGAAATTTATTAAGCTGTCAACCAGGTAGAGGAGGGGTATATTGCACCCAAAAATTGGTGAATTTCACCTGAAAATGTAACAGACAAATTAGTGTTTTTTTTTTTTTTTGCCTGTCTACTAGGTATAGCAGTGGTACATAACACCCAAAAATTGGTGAATTTCACATGAAAATGTAACAGACAAATTTGTGTATTTTTTTAACCTGTTTACTAGGTATAGCAGTAGTACATCACACCCAAAAATTGGTGAGTTTCACCCGAAAATGTAACAGCCAAAATTGTAAATTTTTTTAACCTGTCTACTAGGTATAGCAGTGGTACATCACACCCAAAAATTTGTGAATTTCACCCAAAAATGTAACAGACAAATTTGTGAATTTATTTAACATGTCTAGTAGGTATAGCAGTGGTACATCAAACCCAAAAATTGGTGAATCTCACCCGAAAATGTAACAGACAAAGTAGTGAAATTAAATAAAATAAAATACGTACAAATAAAAATACAAATAAAAAATTTATGAGGTGGAGGTCCATATGGAGTAGGAGTTTGAGGAGGCGGTGGATGTAGCATTGTAGGTGGAAGCAGTGTTGGAGGAGGACAAGGTAGCCAACACTGGTTTTTGGTTAGAATAAAAAAAAAAAATTGGGTACACTCCAAAAGAGTGTGAAATATCCAAAATATAAGAATGAGCATTTGCGCTGTAGTATAACAATGGCTGGTTAAGGCCGGTATACATATCTATTCTGCACAAGGTACGGACAAGTACTGTGGGATCCATGCCTGGTTCATTTTAATGAACGTGAGCTTGTCCACATTGGCTGCGGACAGGTGGCTGCGCTTATCTGTGATGACGCCCCCCTGCCGTGTTAAACACAAGTTCAGATAATACACTGGCTGCAGGGCAGGCCAGCACCTCCAAGGCGTAAAGGGCAAGCTCAGGCCATGAGCCCAATTTAGACCCAGAAGTTGAAGGGGGCAGACCCATCATTCAGTATGTGTAGGCGTGTACAAAGATACTGCTCCACCATATTGGTGAAATGCTGCCTCCTGCTAAGACGTTCCATATCAGCTGGTGGTGCTGGTTGTTGGGCGTGCTGACAAAGCTTTTCCACATTTTGGCCATGCTAACCCTGCCTTCTGAGGTGCTGGCAGTGCCCCAGCTGCGTTGGCGACCTCTTTCTTTTCCTCTGCCTTAACCTTGTGCTTCCATTGTGTCCCCGCTGTCAGGTGGGAATGCCACCAGCAGCGCGTCTACCAGTGTGCGCTTGTACTTGCGCATCTTACGATCACGCTCCAGTGAGGGAATTAAGGACGGTACGTTGTCCTTGTAATGGTGATCCAGCAGCGTGGCCACCCAGTAATCAGCACAAGTTAGAATGTGGGCAACTCGGCGGTCGATGCGGAGACACTGCAGCATGTAATCGCTCATGTGTGCCAGGCTGCCCAGAGGCAACGAAAATCTGTCATTTGTGGGAGGTGTATCGTCTGTATCCCCTCAACCACGCCCCAGTGATGGCCATGAGCTGGTCTAAGTGCCACCCTGCTGTGATCAAGGTTCCTCCTCCTCCATCTCCTCCTCCTCATCCTCCACCTCGTTATCCTCCAGAACTGTGCCCTGGCTGGACAATTGTGTACCTGGCGTTTGTGGGTGCAGGAACCCTCAGAGCCACTTGTGAATGACTGGCCGGAAACCCTGCGAAATGATCCCTCTTCCTCCTCTTGTGCCACATCCTCTTCCATCATCGCCAGCAGCGGTTTTTCAAGGAGGCATAGTAGTGGGATAGTAATGCTGAGATTGGCGTTATTGGCACTGGCCATGTTGGTGGAGTATTCGAAACAGCGCAACAAGGAACACAGGTTTTGCATGGAGGCCCAGTCATTGGTGGTGAAGTGGTGCTGTTCTGCAGAGCGACTCACCCATGCGTGCTGCAGCTGAAACTCCACTATCTCCTGCTGCTGCTCGCACAGTCTGGCCAGCATGTGCAAGGTGGAGTTCCACCTTGTGGGCATGTCGCATATGAGGCGGCGAGCGGGAAGGCCGAAGTTATGCTTCAGTGCTGACAGGCGAGCAGCAGAAGGGTGAGAATGCCGAAAGCGTGCACAGATGGCCCGCACTTTATGCAGCAGCTCTGACATATCGGGGTCATTTTTAAGGAATCTTTACACCACCAAATTCAGCACATGTGCCAGGCAAGTGATGTGCGTCAAACCGGCTAGTTGCAGAGCTGCTACAAGATTTTGCCCATTATCGCACACTACCAGGACAGGCTTGAGGCTTACTGGCACCAACCACTCATCAGTCTGTTGTTTAAGGACCCCTCCACAGCTCCTGCATGGTGTGGGGTTTGTCTTTCAAACAGATACATTTTAAAATTGCCTGCTGTCGTTTACCCCTGCCTGTGCTGATGTTGGTGGTGAAGGTCTTACGCTGACCAGATGAGGAGGCGGTAGAGGATGAGGATGCGGAGTAGGAGGAGGAAGCAACAGGAGGGAAACTGAAGCGCCCTGTAATCTCAGTGGTGAAAAAGACATGCGCCAAAATGCTATCCTCATGCCCAGCCGCCCATTGCATTTATCCAGTGTGCTGTATAAGATATAACGTCCCTGACCATGCTTATTGGTCCACGTATCCGTAGTGAGATGCACCTTGCCACAGATGGCGTTGCGCAGTTTACACCTGATTTTGTCCCCCACTTGCTTGTGTAGGGAAGAGATGGATCGCCTGGAAAAGTAGTGGCGGCTGGGCACGACATACTGTGGGACAGCCACCTCCATAAGGCCTTTAAAACGCCCCATCTCCACCAGACGGAATGACAGCATTTCAAAGGCCAGAAATTTAGAAATGCTGGCATCCAGGGCTAGGGATCGCGGGTGGGTAGGAAGGCACTTCCTCTTCCTCTCCAGTGTTTGGGAGATGGAGAGCTTAAAGCTTCCGTGGGACATTGTGGAGATGCTTGGTGACCAAGGTGGTGGTGTTGCTGGCAGATCCTCTGTTTGCGGGGTGGCAGGTGGCACTGTCACTCCAAAGGTGGATGAAGAGGCCGAGACTGCAGCAGAAGAGGAAGCATGAGACCTTTCTTGGTTTTTGAGGTGTCTACTCCACTGCAGCTCGTGCTTTGCACTTAGATATCTGTTCATGCAGGTTGTGCTCAGGTTGACAATGCTTATGCCTCGCTTCAGGCTCTGATTGCACAGCGTGCAAACCACTCGTGTCTTGTCGTCAGCACATTGTCCGAAGAACTCGCTTGCTGCGGTGGGCAGTAGAAGGCTTACTGTCTGGGGGCGGCCACTCAGTTTTTGCACCCTGCTCCCTCTTTTGCTATGCTGGTGGCTCTGTGCGACCACCGCCTCTTCCTCCGAACTACATTGGTCCCTCGCATGACCTTGATTCCATGTGGGGTCGAGGACCTCATCGTCATCCACATCATCTTCCACCCAGTCTTCACCCCTGCCCTCCTTGTCAGTCTGCACACTTTCGAAAGCCCCAGCAGTTGGCACCTGTGTTTTGTCATCATCCGAGATTTACTGCGATGGTTCTCCCATGTACTCATCTTCAAACATAAGTGGTTGGGCATTGGTGCGCTCAATCTCTTCCACTTCGGGGGCAGGGCTAGGTGGATGGCCTTGGGAAACCCTGCTAAAAGAGTCATCAAAAAGCAGAAGAGACTGCTGCATGACTTGGGGCTGAGACTGCTTGGCTGATTTGCAAGGGGGTGAGGTGAAAGACTGATGGACATCAGCTGCAGGTGCCAACTCTGATCTTTCACCAGGAGACTGGGTGGGAGACAATGTGAAGGAATTGGAGTCACTGTCAGCAACCCAATCTACTATCGCCTGTACTTGTTCTGGCCTCACCATTAGTAAGGCCGCATTAGGCCCGACCAAATACCGCTGCAGGTTCTGTCGCCTACTCTTACCTGAGGAAGGTATTTCACTTGTGCGTGTAGCTGGCACAGATCGACCAAGTCCTCTCGCTGCAACAGGAGCTACACCAGCAGCATCACGACCTGGGCCACGTCCCTATTTGACGCTCTCCTCATATTTCTCAAATTTAGAATCTTGCCCTAAATGGGTGTTTAATTAATAGCAGAATAGAACCACAGTATGTAAAGGGTGTATCTCACAATTACAGATGCAAACTAGGCTGCATTTAAAGATTTTTGCCCAAAATGGGTGTTTTTCAAATAACAGAGTAGAACCAAAGTATCTAAAAGGTGTATCTCACAGTGACATATGCAGCAAAGGCTGCAAAATTAATTTTTTGGCCCAAAAAGTTTTTTTTTAATAACGGAATATGACAGCAGTATATAACGCTTAAATTTCACACGTGTAGATGCAGCAAGGGCTGTAAAATTGTGTATTTTGCCCAAAAAGTGTGTTTTTTAAAACCCAGAATATTATAGCTGTATACCTAGCTTAAATTGCACACTGACTAATGCGGCAGAGGCCCAAGATGAAGGTTATTGCCAAAAATTGGTGTATTTTCAAAGCCAGAAAAGTATTTCAAACTTGTTTTTTAACAATAACAGATGCAGCAAGGGCTGCAATATTAAGTATTTTGCCAAAAAAGGGTGTTTTTGTTTTTTACTAACAGAATATGACAGCTGTATAAAACGCTTAAATTTCACACCCAAAAAGTTGTTGTTTTTTAACCCAGAAAATTATAGCTGTATTTCTAGCTTAAAGTATACACTGACTAATGCTACAAAGGCACCAGATGTAGTAAATTGCCAAAAAAGGGTGTTTTTTTAAAACCAGATTATTATTGCAGTATTTCAAGCTTGGATTTAAATGTCACAAAAGCACAGATGCAGTGCTGGTGCACTGAGCTTGCATTTGGCCACCGCCGCCGTCTTAACAGCTGGATAAAAGTTATTTTTCTCTGTCACTGGGCTCAGGGCAGGGTAAAAAGATTGTGCACTGCACCCACACAACTAAATCTATGTAGATCGCTGAGTTAAATTGGAGTTCTGATTAAAGATTCTGTCCTATTCTCTCCCTCACAGCAGCAGCATCCTCATCCTATACTAAGCACAGCAGAGTGACATGCAGTGCTACGTGACTCCAGCTTATATAGAGGCTGGGTTACATGCTGCTCTGGCCAATCACAGCCATGCCATTAGTAGGCATGGCTGTGATGACTTCTAAGGTTACACAGGTAAATGCTTGTTGATTGGCTGCTCTGCAGCCTTTCAAAAAGCACTAAGAAATCGCTGAACACCGAACCCGGAATTTTACTGAAATGTTCGGGTTCAGGTCCGGGGTCCAAAAATCCTAAAGTTCGGTACGAACTCGAACTTTACAGTTCAGGTTCGCTCAACCCTAGTGCCAATGTCTAATTAAAGACTCCAGGTTGTACATATCAACATAAGGATTGCTACATTGGTATTCTAAAATGGTACCAATTAAGGATGATCAAATCAGTTCGGACCGATCAACACCAATACGCAGGCCAGCACACAAAAGTGTCTAGGCCTAAATCTGTTTCCCTCTATTTCTCTGTTCATAAACATGTTTCCAATTATGTATTTATTTTTTATTGAGGTTATTGATTATATTAAAACTAGCAGCATATGTATGTGACTACTACACCAATCGAGGGGGTAGCACACAAAAGTATCAGGGAGTGAATACCAATTTCAGCCTAAATTCTATTCCCTTTATTTCAGTCTTCACACATTTCCCCAAAAAATATTTGGGGTTGTTGATTATATTCAAACTAACAGCATGTACGTGATTACTACACAAATACACAGGGTAGTGTCCAACATTATCTGAGAGGCCCAAAAAATGTCCGGGCTATGGATTGGTTTCAAACGAAAGACCAAGAGCCTGAATGTGGGTAGTAGCAGCATCAACTACCAGTAGTAGTAGTAGGAGGAGGAGGCCACAGTTGTCCCTGGTGGCTTTGGAAAGATGCAACATTAAGTTAGTTAAGGAGAAATAGGATGAGATTGTGGATTGGATGGCTCACTCCTCCTCTCAGTCAGCAGTAGGATGATGTGGAGGTGACTTCAGAGTCTGACAACGTGCCATGGAAGCCAGGAGTCACAGTGCTCCTCCTGTTCCTACTCCTTGCAGTAACAAAGAAGGATTTCAGTGGAGAACTCTCAGTCTTCACTGCCCATTCCTAAGTTGCAAAAAAGCCACACCCTACTGCAGATAGTCAATAGATTCTCCCTGTTGACAACTCGTGTAAGCACTATCACTGTTTGGGCTATCCTGAGGAGGTGGTTATGGAGGAGGCTGGTGACCCCATGCATACCTTTGATGGTGTTTGTAATAGTGGCACTTGTACCCATGGCATTGGTGATGGGGACAGTGACAAAGGGAGTTGTGGAAAACGCAGAGCAGGGGAGGGTGTTCCAGGAGCCCACCATAATATTTCACAGTCTGATAAAAACAGCAGGCAGGATGAGCACTCCGATGACGATTGTGTGCTGGACAGGACCTGGGAGCTGGATTGGTGGGCTGAGGAAGAGGACGGTGGCAGCAGCAATAAAAAGCAGAGGTCACGTACCTCCCAAAGAACAGCCAGGGCCAAGTCTGCTTTGGGATCTGGTGATGCCACTGAAACTGGGTAGGTTAGGCCCAAAACATGCCAGATCTAAGCCCAGCTTGACTGTCTGTAGTTCTGTGTAAGCAACTACCATATGGCGCTTTTTCTACACACGGTTGGCACACAAAACCACAGCCATGTGCAGGATCTACAGGATTAAAATAAGCTGTGACACGTTCAAACACAATTATAGGTACCAGAGGTCTATTGCAGCACATGAGTCTGTCCTTCTTCTCCTGGTCCTCTTTGTGACAGCCAACCATCATCCCCAAGCAATACAGAATCACTGTCATCATCATCATCTTCTCCTGCTAAGACTCATCCTTGTACTTGGCTCCATCGTGATACATCTCTAACTAAATGTTTGGTCATTAAAAAACTTTTCTCCACCAGCAATTAGCTTCTCTACAAGCTGACCCCTCACCTGGCAATGTTGCTGGGGGTGTAGTCTTTGCAGTAACATTGTAGTAGTGCCTTGTACTCTTACGTGGCGGAGATTGTGGGCTACTCCTTGGCCACAAACTACACTGCATGGTGGACAGCTGGAGCAGCTGTTATTGGCAAGGGCAGTACATATCTATCATGGCCCACTATGTCAATGTTTTTTTGTGACAGTGGAAAGGCAGCACTCCAGCAACATGGACAGGTCCTTTTTACCCCCTCCACCACATAATGGGCTGGCTCCCACAGCAAGCACTTATCTGCCTTCTCCACCTCTTCTCCATGCATATGGTTCCGTCCGCAACAGCAGCAGGGTATACTGTTGGTCACACTTCCTCTTCTTCCTTTCATATGTGTCAAGTCATACGTTGCCACACTGAATTGGAGCTGATCGGCCTGGGAGAGAGTAGACACATCAGCAAGAAGTTAGTCAAGTGCATCAAGCAGCAAAAATCTGTCACTTCGCCAACTCCAACTGGGCAAGATGGTCATCAACAATTGGCACAACATCCTGGTTGTCCTGAACCTGGGGAAAATAAAACGTTTCCTATATGGCCTTCAAAAAAAACGCACTGGCTTGCGAAAAATGCTGGCAATATACAGGAGACTGTCCCTCTTTTCAGCCATTCTCACAAGGTACAGAACATTCTCCTAGACCTGAACTGGTCCTTAAAAAGTGGGTTTTGGAAATTTTCTTAACAATTTTAAGAATTGCTTCTAATCTTCAAAGCCTTCTAATGTCCTAAAAAAATAAACTGGAATTTCCAAAATGATGCCAACATAAAGTATGGGGAATGTTAAGTAATAAATATTTTATTAGGTATCACTTTCTGTTTTAGAAGCAGAGAAATTGAAATTTGGAAAATTATGAATTTTTCACAATTTTGGGTAAATTTGGGATTTTTCACAAATATAGGTGAAATATATTGACTCAAATTTAAGACTATCATGAAGTACAATGTGTCACGAGAAAACAATCTCAGAATGGCTTGGATAAGTAAAAGTGTTCCAAAGTTATTACCACACAAAGTGATTTGTAAAATTTGACCCAATTGGACACTGGGGCATCAATGACCCTTGGTTATGAAAGGGTTAATATTGCTGTCATTGCATTCTAGGGCTTGGGAAGGGAGAGGGGAGAAGAAAAAAAAAATCGTAAAAAATAAACTAAAAGAGATAAGTTTTCCTAAATAGAGTCCTAGGAGTCTAGAGAGAGTTATATACCAACAATTGGAGCAACTTCAATTCAGCTCTAACCAATTCGGGTCTGAACCAAACTTTTTCAAAAATTGGTGAACCAGACCCAAAACTAGGGATGAGCGAACTCGAACTGTATAGTTCGGGTTCGTACCGAATTTTGGGGTGTCCGTGACACGGACCCGAACCCGGACATTTTCGTAAAAGTCCGGGTTCGGGTTCGGTGTTCGTCGCTTTCTTCGCGCTTTTGTGACGCTTTCTTGGCGCTTTTTGAAAGGCTGCAAAGCAGCCAATCAACAAGCGTCATACTACTTGCCCCAAGAGGCCATCACAGCCATGCCTACTATTGGCATGGCTGTGATTGGCCAGAGCACCATGTGACCCAGCCTCTATTTAAGCTGGAGTCACATAGCGCCGCCCGTCACTCTGCTCTGATTAGCGTAGGGAGAGGTTGCGGCTGCGACAGTAGGGCGAGATTAGGCAGATTAACTCCTCCAAAGGACTTGATTAACTGATCGATCTGCAGCTGTGGATCATTGAGCTGCTGATCCTCAATTGCTCACTGTTTTTAGGCTGCCCAGACCGTTTGTCAGTCACATTTTTCTGGGGTGATCGGCGGCCATTTTGTGTCTTGTGGTGCGCCAGCACAAGCTGCGACCAAGTGCATTTAACCCTCAATGGTGTGGTTGTTTTTTGGCTAAAGCCTACATCAGGGTGAAGCTGTCACACCAAGTGCATTTAACCAGCAATAGTCTGTTCATTTTTTGGCCATATACAAAATCAGGGGCAAGCTGCGCCTGTCACCAAGTGCATTTAACCCTCAATGGTGTGGTTGTTTTTTGGCTAAAGCCTACATCAGGGTGAAGCTGTCACACCAAGTGCATTTAACCAGCAATAGTCTGTTCATTTTTTGGCCATATACTAAATCAGGGGCAAGCTGCGCCTGTCACCAAGTGCATTTAACCCTCAATGGTGTGGTTGTTTTTTGGCTAAAGCCTACATCAGGGTGAAGCTGTCACACCAAGTGCATTTAACCAGCAATAGTCTGTTTATTTTTTGGCCATATCCCAGTCTAATTCTGTCACTAAATCCATACCGGTCACCCAGCGCCTAAATACTAGGCCTCAAATTTATATCCCGCTAAATCTGTCCTTAGTGCTGTAGCTGGGCGAGTTATTTAGTGTCCGTTCAAGCACATTTCTTGTTCTGGGTTGAAATACAATTCCCAATTTAGCAATTTCATAATTTAGTGGTTTCTGCTATATCAGAGCTATTTGAAATCTATCCCTAAAAGGGTATATAATATTCAAGGTGCACATTGGGTCATTCAGAATAACTTCACACACACCCGCTACTGTGTATTTCCAAGTCTAATTCTGGCACTAAACCCATACCTGTCACCCAGCGCCTAAATACTAGGCCTCAAATTTATATCCCGCTAAATCTGTCCTTAGTGCTGTAGCTGGGCGAGTTATTTAGTGTCCGTTCAAGCACATTTCTTGTTCTGGGTTGAAATACAATTCCCAATTTAGCAATTTCATAATTTAGTGGTTTCTGCTATATCAGAGCTATTTGAAATCTATCCCTAAAAGGGTATATAATATTCAAGGTGCACATAGGGTCATTCAGAATAACTTCACACACCCGCTACTGTGCATTTCCAAATCTAATTCTGTCACTAAACCCATACCTGTCACCCAGCGCCTAAATACTAGGCCTCAAATTTATATCCCGCTAAATCTCTCGTTACCGCTGTCCTGTTGTGGCTGGGAAAGTTATTTAGTGTCCGTCAAAGCACATTTTTTGTTCTGGGTTGAAATACAATTCCCAATTTAGCAATTTCATAATTTAGTCGTTTCTGCTATATCAGAGCTATTTGAAATCTATCCCTAAAAGGGTAGATCATATTGAAGGTGCACATAGGGTCATTCAGAATAACTTCACACACACGCTTCTGTGCATTTCCAAGTCTAATTCTGTCACTAAATCCATACCGGTCACCCAGCGCCTAAATACTAGGCCTCAAATTTATATCCCGCTGAATTTGAATACAATACATTGGGCCAAATAATATATTTGTTGTTGTGGTGAACCATAACAATGAGAAAAACATCTAGTAAGGGACGCGGACGTGGACATGGTCGTGGTGGTGTTAGTGGACCCTCTGGTGCTGGGAGAGGACGTGGCCGTTCTGCCACATCCACACGTCCTAGTGTACCAACTACCTCAGGTCCCAGTAGCCGCCAGAATTTACAGCGATATATGGTGGGGCCCAATGCCGTTCTAAGGATGGTAAGGCCTGAGCAGGTACAGGCATTAGTCAATTGGGTGGCCGACAGTGGATCCAGCACGTTCACATTATCTCCCACCCAGTCTTCTGCAGAAAGCGCACAGATGGCGCCTGAAAACCAACCCCATCAGTCTGTCACATCACCCCCATGCATACCAGGGAAACTGTCTCAGCCTCAAGTTATGCAGCAGTCTCTTATGCTGTTTGAAGACTCCGCTGGCAGGGTTTCCCAAGGGCATCCACCTAGCCCTTCCCCAGCGGTGAAAGACATAGAATGCACTGACGCACAACCACTTATGTTTCCTGATGATGAGGACATGGGAATACCACCTCAGCATGTCTCTGATGATGACGAAACACAGGTGCCAACTGCTGCGTCTTTCTGCAGTGTGCAGACTGAACAGGAGGTCAGGGATCAAGACTGGGTGGAAGACGATGCAGGGGACGATGAGGTCCTAGACCCCACATGGAATGAAGGTCGTGCCACTGACTTTCACAGTTCGGAGGAAGAGGCAGTGGTGAGACCGAGCCAACAGCGTAGCAAAAGAGGGAGCAGTGGGCAAAAGCAGAACACCCGCCGCCAAGAGACTCCGCCTGCTACTGACCGCCGCCATCTGGGACCGAGCACCCCAAAGGCAGCTTCAAGGAGTTCCCTGGCATGGCACTTCTTCAAACAATGTGCTGACGACAAGACCCGAGTGGTTTGCACGCTGTGCCATCAGAGCCTAAAGCGAGGCATTAACGTTCTGAACCTGAGCACAACCTGCATGACCAGGCACCTGCATGCAAAGCATGAACTGCAGTGGAGTAAACACCTTAAAACCAAGGAAGTCACTCAGGCTCCCCCTGCTACCTCTTCTGCTGCTGCCGCCTCGGCCTATTCTGCTGCTGCCGCCTCGGCCTCTTCCTCCGCCTCTGGAGGAACGTTGGCACCTGCCGCCCAGCAAACAGGGGATGTACCACCAACACCACCACCACCACCTCCGTCACCAAGCGTCTCAACCATGTCACACGCCAGCGTTCAGCTCTCCATCTCACAAACATTTGATAGAAAGCGTAAATTCCCACCTAGCCACCCTCGATCCCTGGCCCTGAATGCCAGCATTTCTAAACTACTGGCCTATGAAATGCTGTCATTTAGGCTGGTGGACACAGACAGCTTCAAACAGCTCATGTCGCTTGCTGTCCCACAGTATGTTGTTCCCAGCCGGCACTACTTCTCCAAGAGAGCCGTGCCTTCCCTGCACAACCAAGTATCCGATAAAATCAAGTGTGCACTGCGCAACGCCATCTGTGGCAAGGTCCACCTAACCACAGATACGTGGACCAGTAAGCACGGCCAGGGACGCTATATCTCCCTAACTGCACACTGGGTAAATGTAGTGGCAGCTGGGCCCCAGGCGGAGAGCTGTTTGGCGCACGTCCTTCCGCCGCCAAGGATCGCAGGGCAACATTCTTTGCCTCCTGTTGCCACCTCCTCCTTCTCGGCTTCCTCCTCCTCTTCTTCCACCTGCTCATCCAGTCAGCCACACACCTTCACCACCAACTTCAGCACAGCCCGGGGTAAACGTCAGCAGGCCATTCTGAAACTCATATGTTTGGGGGACAGGCCCCACACCGCACAGGAGTTGTGGCGGGGTATAGAACAACAGACCGACGAGTGGTTGCTGCCGGTGAGCCTCAAGCCCGGCCTGGTGGTGTGTGATAATGGGCGAAATCTCGTTGCAGCTCTGGGACTAGCCAATTTGACGCACATCCCTTGCTTGGCGCATGTGCTGAATTTGGTGGTGCAGAAGTTCATTCACAACTACCCCGACATGTCAGAGCTGCTGCATAAAGTGCGGGCCGTCTGTTCGCGCTTCCGGCGTTCACATCCTGCTGCTGCTCGCCTGTCTGCGCTACAGCGTAACTTCGGCCTTCCCGCTCACTGCCTCATATGCGACGTGCCCACCAGGTGGAACTCCACCTTGCACATGCTGGACAGACTGTGCGAGCAGCAGCAGGCCATAGTGGAGTTTCAGCTGCAGCACGCACGGGTCAGTCGCACTACAGAACAGCACCACTTCACCACCAATGACTGGGCCTCCATGCGAGACCTGTGTGCCCTGTTGCGCTGTTTCGAGTACTCCACCAACATGGCCAGTGGCGATGACACCGTTATCAGCGTTACAATACCACTTCTATGTCTCCTTGAGAAAACACTTAGGGCGATGATGGAAGAGGAGGTGGCCCAGGAGGAGGAGGAGGAGGAGGAGGAAGAGGGGTCATTTTTAGCACTTTCAGGCCAGTCTCTTCGAAGTGACTCAGAGGGAGGTTTTTGGCAACAGCAGAGGCCAGGTACAAATGTGGCCAGCCAGGGCCCACTACTGGAGGACGAGGAGGACGAGGATGAGGAGGAGGTGGAGGAGGATGAGGATGAAGCATGGTCACAGCGGGGTGGCACCCAACGCAGCTCGGGTCCATCACTGGTGCGTGGCTGGGGGGAAAGGCAGGACGATGACGATACGCCTCCCACAGAGGACAGCTTGTCCTTACCCCTGGGCAGCCTGGCACACATGAGCGACTACATGCTGCAGTGCCTGCGCAACGACAGCAGAGTTGCCCACATTTTAACCTGTGCGGACTACTGGGTTGCCACCCTGCTGGATCCACGCTACAAAGACAATGTGCCCACCTTACTTCCTGCACTGGAGCGTGATAGGAAGATGCGCGAGTACAAGCGCACGTTGGTAGACGCGCTACTGAGAGCATTCCCAAATGTCACAGGGGAACAAGTGGAAGCCCAAGGCCAAGGCAGAGGAGGAGCAAGAGGTCGCCAAGGCAGCTGTGTCACGGCCAGCTCCTCTGAGGGCAGGGTTAGCATGGCAGAGATGTGGAAAACTTTTGTCAACACGCCACAGCTAACTGCACCACCACCTGATACGCAACGTGTTAGCAGGAGGCAACATTTCACTAACATGGTGGAACAGTACGTGTGCACACCCCTCCACGTACTGACTGATGGTTCGGCCCCATTCAACTTCTGGGTCTCTAAATTGTCCACGTGGCCAGAGCTAGCCTTTTATGCCTTGGAGGTGCTGGCCTGCCCGGCAGCCAGCGTTTTGTCTGAACGTGTATTCAGCACGGCAGGGGGCGTCATTACAGACAAACGCAGCCGCCTGTCTACAGCCAATGTGGACAAGCTGACGTTCATAAAAATGAACCAGGCATGGATCCCACAGGACCTGTCCGTCCCTTGTCCAGATTAGACATTAACTACCTCCCCATAACCATATATTATTGGACTCCAGGGCACTTCCTCATTCAATCCTATTTTTATTTTCATTTTACCATTATATTGCGAGGCTACCCAAAGTTGAATGAACCTCTCCTCTGCCTGTGTGCTAGGCCTAAATATATGCCAATGGACTGTTGCAGTGGTGGCTGACGTGAAGCCTCATTCTCTGCTATGACATGCAGACTGATTCTCTGCTGACATGAAGCCAGATTGTCTGTTACGGGACCTCTCTGCTCTGCCTGTGTGCTAGGCCTAAATATATGCCAATGGACTGTTGCAGTGGTGGCTGACGTGAAGCCTCATTCTCTGCTATGACATGCAGACTGATTCTCTGCTGACATGAAGCCAGATTGTCTGTTACGGGACCTCTCTGCTCTGCCTGTGTGCTAGGCCTAAATATATGCCAATGGACTGTTGCAGTGGTGGGTGACGTGAAGCCTCATTCTCTGCTATGACATGCAGACTGATTCTCTGCTGACATGAAGCCAGATTCTCTGTTACGGGACCTCTCTCCTCTGCCTGTGTGTGTGCTGGGCCTAAATATATGCCAATGGACTGTTGCAGTGGTGGCTGACGTGAAGCCTGATTCTCTGCTATGACATGCAGACTGATTCTCTGCTGACATGAAGCCAGATTGTCTGTTACGGGACCTCTCTCCTCTGCCTGTGTGTGTGCTGGGCCTAAATATATGCCAATGGACTGTTGCAGTGGTGGCTGACGTGAAGCCTCATTCTCTGCTATGACATGCAGACTAATTCTCTGCTGACATGAAGACAGATTCTCTGTTACGGGACCTCTCTGCTCTGCCTGTGTGCTAGGCCTAAATATATGCCAATGGACTGTTGCAGTGGTGGGTGACGTGAAGCCTCATTCTCTGCTATGACATGCAGACTGATTCTCTGCTGACATGAAGCCAGATTCTCTGTTACGGGACCTCTCTCCTCTGCCTGTGTGTGTGCTGGGCCTAAATATATGCCAATGGACTGTTGCAGTGGTGGCTGACGTGAAGCCTCATTCTCTGCTATGACATGCAGACTAATTCTCTGCTGACATGAAGACAGATTCTCTGTTACGGGACCTCCCTCCTCTGCCTGGGTGCTGGGCCTAAATATATGCCAATGGACTGTTGCAGTGGTGGCTGACGTGAAGCCTCATTCTCTGCTATGACATGCAGACTAATTCTCTGCTGACATGAAGACAGATTCTCTGTTACGGGACCTCTCTCCTCTGCCTGGGTGCCGGGGCCTAAATATCTGAGAATGGACTGTTCCAGTGGTGGGTGACGGGAAGCCAGATTCTCTGCTATGGAACCTCTCTCCAATTGATTTTGGTTAATTTTTATTTATTAAATTTTTATTTTAATTCATTTCCCTATCCACATTTGTTTGCAGGGGATTTACCTACATGTTGCTGCCTTTTGCAGCCCTCTAGCTCTTTCCTGGGCTGTTTTACAGCCTTTTTAGTGCCGAAAAGTTCGGGTCCCCATTGACTTCAATGGGGTTCGGGTTCGGGACGAAGTTCGGATCGGGTTCGGATCCCGAACCCGAACATTTCCGGGATGTTCGGCCGAACTTCTCGAACCCGAACATCCAGGTGTTCGCTCAACTCTACCCAAAACGAATCTCGAGTGGTTTGCCTATCTCTAGTACCAATTTAAAACTACATCCCTGGAGAAACAAGCCTTCATACAGCTTCATCAACAGAAAAAAAAATATAATAATAATATATGAGTCTTGGAATGTAAAACACAAACACAAGCTACATGTGATTAACATGAAGAACTGAGCTTCATGGTTTAGGTCCTATATTTTTTTCTTCATTGATATTACTTGTACAGAAGAATAAGTATATTTCAGTTTCACTTTGTGAATATTTTATTAGTTCAACTTTGCTTCAGAATATGATAATCCATATTAACACAGCACTTTAATATGCATTTTTTTATGGTAAATTTGAGATGTAGAAAAAGCAGGTGTATTTAAACCACCATTCCATATGTATTTTATCTTTGCTCATATCCTTATTTCGCTTTTTTTTATTTTTTCCCTCTTTTTTTTCCTGTTAATGCTTTGGGACACAACTGTAGTTTAGCTGGCAGGCTTGAACGGCAGGGGTGGAATTGACAGTAGTAAAACCAAAAAGATTCAGCAAATAAAAGATAATATAGATTGTTCCCCGTTGTGTCTGTTTTCAAATTACTGTGTTAAATTGAACTTCTGTTTCTGCTGTCTAGTTTTTTTCTTTTGTCAGCCTACAGTGACCTTTTCTTGATATGCGTTTCTTGTTGTGTCTTGTAGGATTTTACATTTCATTATTTAATGCAGTCCTACATACAAGTAAGCTTTTGGACAAGGATATATGAATATATTATTGCTATAGCCTTTGCTGACTTTGTGATCCTTATCTCACATAATAATCTGTTTTGTAAAATGTGCTGCAAGAGAATGCAATTAAATGGGTGCACAAAATAGGCTTTTCTCAATTGTTCCCAGCTTCTACACTGATGCTTCCTTTTACCCTTTAACATAAATAGGAACTTAACACATCAAACTGTGAAACCATTGTTTTAAAACAGCAGTTCCGCTGATTTCTGCAGAATAAAGTCAACGAAAGGCATAATGTAATTAAATTACAAAAAATTCCACACATTGAATGAAATCTTAACCTTAATTTAGCTTTAGTGTAAAACTATCAAACAGAATTCATCCACCATGTAGTATTCATTCACACCTACAGTATAGTTGATTTGAAAACAGCAAACAGCAAAAATATGTCAACTTATAATCTTACAACAGCTATATTAATTACTGTAAGGGAAAAACACAATAAGTATTATCATGAAAAATAAATGGTGGTATTATGGTTTCATAAAATGAAGGTTATTATTTTTATGATGTAAAACTACAGATGTATCTACTTTTACCTTAGTTCGAATTTGGTTGTAGGGTTATTTGCATCTCAACTTTTTAAAGCTGAGATGGGAATAAACACAGTAAGTAGAGATGGCCTTGCGGTTCGCCCGGCAGTCATTTTGTGGCGAACTTTGCTCGTTCGCGCTTCGCAGGGGTGCGATATACCTGCTTCCACAAAATACTGATAAAGGGGATTGATATACCTGCTTATAACTAGGCCAAAACACAGACGTGGGGATTAGTGATCGAGACAAGATAGCACAAGATTAAATAATATATTTAATTGCCGTAAGAGCACATTAGATTTAACACAATATACACAGAGAATATACACAGTGGTCTGAGGTTACAGATACGGGTTATATGGGTACAACAGGGTTAAGCAGAGTAAAAGTCAGTTACCGAGTAAGATAAAAGTTCCTTTTGGTTGTGAGATGTTCTTTGCTTGAGTCCACATGAAGGGCAGTGATCTCAGCTAGTCCTGGGTCCCTCTAAACCCATTTGTAAGATGTGACCCTTCTTCAAAGAAAGACACGTCCGCTTGCTGGCACAAGCCTTTTAACCTGTAGCCGGCCCCTCCCCTCCTGCCCTCAGGGAGGAGTCCACTCCCCCTCTTCTGGGCTGGCAGCAAATGACCCACAAAACCCTTTAGAGTTCATTGCTTCAGACCAGAGGGTCACAGGGAGATGGTTCTAGGACCAACGGACCTGCCTGGGTTCCGGCTACAAGTGTCCAAACCTGGTACGGTTATGTGGTTTCTATGGGGAGATATGGATATCTCCCTCCTAAAAAAAAAAGACCATGGGTACATACATCATGGCCACTGGGACACAAATATGTATCCAGTTTGCGCCTGCAATGGCCAGGCGATTCATAATTCCTTATGAAAGGTAGGTGCCAACATCTCTGTGAGGTCTCATTGATCCTGGGCAAGGGCTGATACCCCCTGCTGGGGGTTTTCCTGCAGGATTTAGCTTGGCTCCAAACTGGTGGACTGAGATGTGACCTTCTCCACCTGGGGGCTCCTTGAAGCCTGGAATCCCTGGGGCTTTCTTCCTTGCCAGCTGACACTCAGATGGCTGGGGGGGGGGGGGTGTGAAAACTTACAGTTGCAAGAAAAAGTATGTGAACCCTTTGGAATTATATGGATTTCTGAACAAATTGGTCATAAAATGTGATCTGATCTTTATCTAAGTCACAACAAAAGACAATCACAGTCTGCTTAAACTAATAACACACAAAGAATTAAATGTTACCATGCTTTTATTGAACACACCATGTTAACAATTACAGTGTAGGTGGAAAAAGTATGTGAACCCTTGGATTTATTAACTGGTTGAACCTCCTTTGGCAGCAATAACTTCAACCAAACATTTCCTGTAGTTGCAGATCAGACTAGCACAACGGTCAGGAGTAATTCTTGACCATTCCTCTTTACAGAACTGTTTCAGTTCAGGAATATTCTTGGGATGTCTGGTGTGAATCGCTTTCTTGAGGTCATGCCGCAGCATCTCAATCAGGTTGAGGTCAGGACTCTGACTGGGCCACTCCAGAAGGCGTATTTTCTTCTGTTTAAGCCATTCTGTTGTTGATTTACTTCTATGCTTTGGGTCGTTGTACTGTTGCAACACCCATCTTCTGTTGAGTTTTGGTTGACGGGCAGATGTCCTTAAATTCTCTTGCAAAATGTCTTGATAAACTTGGAAATGTATTTTTCCTTCGATGATAGCAATTCGTCCAGGCCCTGACTCAGCAAAGCAGCCTCGAACCATGATGCCCCCACCACCATACTTCACAGTTGGGATGAGGTTTTGATGTTGGTGTGCTATGCCTCTTTTTCTCCACACATAGTGTTATGTGTTTCTTCCAAACAACTCAACTTTGGTTTCATCTGTCCACAGAATATTTTGCCAGTACTGCTGTGGAACATCCAGATGCTCTTGTGCAACTGTAAACATGCAGCAATGTTTTTTATTTGGACAGCAGTGGCTTCCTCTGTGGTATCCTCCCATGAAATCCATTCTTATTTAGTGTTTTATGTATTGTAGATTCACTAACATGGATGTTAGCATATGCCAGGAACTTTTGTAAGTCTTTAGCTGACACTCTAGGATTCTTCTTCACCTCATTGAGCAGTCTGCTCTGTGTTCTTGCAGTCATATTTACAGGAAGGCCACTCCTAGAGAGAGTAGCAGCAGTGCTGAACTTTCTCCATTTATAGACAATTTGTCTTACCGTGCACTGATGAAGAGCAAGGCTTTTGGAGATACTTTTATAACCCTTTCCATCTTTATGCAAGTCAACAATTCTTTATCATAGGTCTTCTGAGAGCTCTTTTGTTCGAGGCATCATTCACATCAGGCAATGCTTCTTGTGAAAAGCAAACCCAGAACTAGTGTGTGTTTTTTTTAGGGCAGGGCAGCTGTAACCAACACCTGCAATCTCATCTCATTGATTGGACTCCAGTTGGTTGACACCTCACTCCAATTAGCTCTTGGAGATGTCATTAGTCTAGGGATTCACATACTTTTTCCACCTGCACTGTGAATGTTTATATGGTGTGTTCAATAAAAACATGGTAACATTTCATTAATTGTGTGTTTTTAGTTTAAGCAGACTGTGATTGTCTATTGTTGTGACTTAGATGAAGATCAGATCACATGCTATGACCAATTTGTGCAGAAATCCATATCATTCCAAAGGGTTCACATACTTTTTCTAGAAACTGTATTTTGCATGTATACTGTTGAATCTGCCAAAAGGTGAATCAAATGGCAAGCAGGGCTGGGGCTCTGAAGCAGAGCCCTCCTGAGGAGTTCACTTCCTCCGCTATCTGTCAGCAAATGAGGGTGTGAGGACATGGCTGACAGTAAATATTAATCCATATTCCTCAGAGGTTTGATATAACTCTTTCCACAAAATTGTAATTGAGAGGTGCGATATACTTGCTTCCACAAAATACAGAATAAGGTGTTTGAAATACCTGCTTCCACAATATACTGATTGCGAGGTGCGATATACCAGCTTCCACAAAATACTGAATAAGACTTTTGATATACCTGCTTCCAGAAAATACTGATTGAAGGGTGCTTCCACCAAATATTGATTGGGGCCTGAGATATACCTGTTTGCAAAAAACACTGATTGAGGGGTGCGATATACCTGCTTCCACAAAATACTGATGAAAGGTATTGATATACCTGCTTCCATCAAATAATGATTGAGGCCTACGATACACCAACTTCCACAAAATACTGTGTAAAGGGTTTGATAAACCTGCTTCCACAAAATACTGAATGAGGGGTGTGATATACATGCTTCTGCAAAATACTGATTAAAGGGTTTGATATAACTCTTTTCACAAAATACAAATTGAGGGGTGCGATATACCTGTTTCCACAAAATACTGAATAAGGTGTTTGAAATACCTGTTCCACAAAATACATAATGAGGGGTGCGATATACAGTACCTGCTTCCACCAAATAATGATTGAGGCCTGTGATACACCTACTTCCACAAAATACTGAATAAGGGGTTTAATAAACCTGCTTCCACAAAATACTGATTGAGGGGTGCGATATACCTGCTTCTGCAAAATACTGATTAAAGGGTTTGATATAACTCTTTCCACAAAATACAAATTGAGGGGTGCGATATACCTGTTTCCAAAAAATACTGAATAAGGTGTTTGAAATACCTGCTTCCACAAAATACTGATTGCAAGGTGTGATATACCAGCTTCCACAAAATACTGAATAAGGGGTTTGATATACCTGTTTTTACAAAATACAGATTGAGAGGTGCGATATACCTGCTTCCACCAAATATTGATTAAAGGGTTTGATATACCTGTTTCCACAAAATACTGATTGAGGGGTGCAATATAGCTACTTCCACCAAATATTGATTAAGGGGTTATATATACCTGCTTCCACAAAATACATATTGAGGGGTGTGATATACCTGCTTCCACAAAATACTGATAAAGGGGATTGATATACCTGCTTCCACCAAATAATGATTGAGGCCTACGATACACCCACTTCCACAAAATACTGAATAAAGGGTTTAATAAACGTGGTTCCACAAAATACTGATTGAGGGGTGCGATATACCTGCTTCTGCAAAATACTTTTTAAAGGGTTTTTATATCTCTTTCCACAAAATACCAATTGAGGGGTGCATTATATCTGCTTCCACAATATACTGAATAAGGTGTTTAAAATACCTGCTTCCACAAAATACTGAATCAGGGGTGCGATTTACCTGCTTCCACAAAATACAGATTGAGGGGTGCAATATACCTGCTTCCACCAAATATTGCTTAAAGGGTTTGATATACCTGCTTCCAAAAAATACTGATTGAGGGGTGCAATATACCTGTTTCCACCAAATATTGATTAAGGCCTGCAATATACCTGTGTCAGGGAACAGAGAGGAAAGAAAGAGGGTGCACTCTGACTCCACCCTCAGCCCCTGTCCCTGCCTACTTACACTACCCGCCCTAGGCGACGGGGCATAACTGGCCGACGGTCCCTTATTTACGTAAGTGCACAGAGGAAAGATACGGAAGGTCAACAAGCAAAGGGTCAGAACCAGGAGAAGCGGGAGTACAAATGGAGCGGGCAAATGTAAAGTCGACAGTCAGAGCCGAGGTCAATCCAGGAGAACAATACATACAAAGAATAAGACAAAGTCGTGGTCAAAGAACGAGCCGAGGTCACAAGGTCAGGAGGTCAATCAGAAGAAGCAGCCGCAGACTAGAACCAAGGAAAAAGGAAGCACCAATGGACCAATATCACAGGCAACCTGTAGCCAGCAGGTTGCCTGTATTTATAGTGGGGAGTGAGGGTCATGTGACGTGGCCAGCGACAGACAGACAACTCCAGTGCCGAGCGATCAGCTCGGTGCTCAAGGCAGACCTAGGAGCAGGGAGCCTCCCAGCTAACAAAGCCGCCCTGGAAAGGAGGCCGAAAATAGATCCTCGCTCCCGAAGCTAAGCAGCAGGTGTGCGGCTGATGGGAGACCTGGTGCGCCTCCAGAGCCCCGTTACAACCTGCTTCCACAAAATACTGATTGAGGGGTGCGATATACCTGCTCCCACCAAATATTTATTAAGGGGTTCTATATACCTGCTTCCACAAAATACTGATAAAGGGGATTGATATACCTGCTTCCACCAAATAATGATTGAGGCCTGCGATACACCTACTTCCTGTCATGGTCTTACCTCCTTGCTGTTCTCCTTCGTTTGACATGTGCTGGCGGCCATCTTGGTTTCTGGGTTTCTTGTAGCCTCCCACCCTGCGGCTCCTCCTTCCCACTGGGAGGAGCTGGATGCCTAGCTCATATATATAGGAGGTCTGTGGCTTCAGTTCCTTGCTTGGTCCTCCTGTGCTCACATGCTTCTAAGACTGCTGCTGCTTCTGGTTCCTGATCCTGGCTTCGTCTGACTACCCTGCTGATTCCTGATCCTGGCTTCGTCTGACTACCCTGCTGGTTCCTGATCCTGGCTTCGTCTGACTACCCTTCTGGTTCCTGATCCCTGGTTTCGCAAGACCCTGCTTCGGTTTAGCCATCCGTTTGGACTTTTGCCTTACAGCTTTATTTTCAATAAAGCCTTCTTATTTCCACTCATCTCTTGTTGTACGTCTGGTTCATGGTTCCATGACATTAGGACCAAGCCATGAATTCTGACGGTACAGGGCCATCCTCGCTACCTACGCTGGTTGCCAGACTTGATCAGCAGGATCACCTGTTGGGTCGGTTCGCTGTGGCGTTGCAAACCCTGCTTGAACGCACGGCTCATTTAGCTTCCGTTGCCGATGGGTCGGTTGTCGCTCCTGGGCCCGCTCCTACTGCCGCTCCGGTTGTTGCGCCAGAGTCTACCCCGACACCTGTTACTGCGCCTGCGGTGTTTCGGGGTATGACCGGTTCTGCCCCCCTTCCACAGCGCTTTGGGGGAGAGCCAACTCAGTGCCGAGGTTTCCTTAACCAGGTGGGCATTTACTTCGAGTTGCTGCCACATGCCTTTCCTACTGAGAGATCAAAGGTGGGCTTCTTGATCTCGCTGCTCTCGGACAAGGCCTTGGCCTGGGCCAGCCCTTTATGGGAGAACAACAATCCGGTGGTTGCCGAGTTTTCTGGTTTTGTTGCTTCTCTTCGGAAGGTATTCGATGTGCCGGCTCGTGCTGCCTCTGCTGCGAAGCTCCTTATGTCCATCAGACAGGGTTCACGATCCGTAGCTGAATACGCCATTGAGTTTCGTACCCTGGCAGCAGAGGTGGGCTGGAATAATGAGGCTCTGGTCGCTGCTTTCTCTCATGGTCTCTCGGATGCCTTGAAGGATGAGGTTGCAGCTAAGGACCTACCAGTGGAGCTCGAGTCTCTTATTTCTTTCCTGATTTTGATTGACACCAGACTCAGGGAGAGACCTTCCTTTAAGGAGAGCTTGCGGAGGCCTTCTAACAGATTGGCGCCTACGTTTGCTGTCCCACCCGTGCCTCCCTCTCCTCCCACGCCTCCTGGGGATGACTTGTCTGGGGGTGAACCCATGCAGCTGGGGTTTGCTCGCCTGTCCGAGGGGGAGAGGGTACTCTGGAGACGCGAGGGCCGATGCATGTACTGTGGTCTCGGTGGGCATTTTCGGTTGGCATGCCCGAACCGTCCGGGAAACGCTCGCACCTGAGATCCTGTCGGGGGCAGATCTTGGGTGGAGTCTCCTTGTCCCCGGTTTCCCGTGTTGACAAACCACTGATTACTGTTGTCCTCTCCTGGGTCGGGGGCTCGGTGACGACCCAGGCGTTGGTGGACTCTGGTGCTGGTGGTTTGTTCATTGATAGTGTGTTCGCTGCCGTCAATTCCATTCCTCTGCAGCCTCGAGGTTCCCCACTGGCTCTTGAGGCGATAGACGGCAGACCCCTTCTGCCGCCACACGTGACTCATGAGACCCTTCCAGTGGGGATGGCCATTGGTGCCGTTCACAGAGAGTCGGTCTGTCTCCAGGTTATTTCGTCTCCACACTACTCGGTGGTCTTGGGGTACCCCTGGCTCCAGAAGCATAATCCGACTTTCGATTGGAAATCGGCCGAGATCCTCTTGTGGTCACCGCAGTGTGGGGCTAGTTGCATCCATGGGCCTGTCAAGTTGCTGTGTACTTCCTCGGACTCTCTGTTGCCTCCTGAATACGAGGAGTACCGGGATGTATTCGATAAGGTGCGTGCGGTTGCCCTACCTCCGCACCGCCCATACGATTGTGCCATAGAGTTACAATCTGGTGCCGTTCCGCCTCGTGGCAAAGTCTATCCACTGTCGGTAGCGGAGAATGAGGCCATGGAGGAGTACGTGAGGGAGGCGCTTTCACGCGGACACATTCGCAAATCCTCGTCCCCGGCAGGGGCTGGATTTTTCTTTGTGAAAAAGAAGGGCGGTGAGTTGAGGCCTTGCATCGATTACAGGGGTCGCAATCGCATCACGATCAAGAACGCTTACCCGATACCCTTGATTTCCGAGCTGTTCGATCGCCTCAAAGGGGCCACAGTCTTTACCAAACTCGGCGGCATATAACCTGGTAAGGATCAAGGCGGGCGATGAGTGGAAGACCGCGTTTAACACCAGGACCGGTCATTATGAATCCTTGGTTATGCCCTTTGGGTTGTGCAATGCGCCCGCAGTCTTCCAGGAATTCATCAACGATGTTTTCCGTGACCTGTTGCAGCAGTGTGTGGTGGTCTATTTGGATGACATCTTGGTATATTCTGAATCCATGGAGGCCCACATTCTGGATGTCAGACGAGTGTTGCAACGGTTACGAGAGAACAAGCTGTTCGGTAAGCTTGAGAAATGCGAATTTCACCAGATCCCAGGTAACCTTCTTAGGTTACATCATTTCCGCTGAGGGGTTCTCCATGGATCCTGAGAAGGTTTCGGCTGTCTTACAGTGGCCCCAGCCCAGTGGTCTTCGTGCCCTGCAGCGCTTTTTGGGCTTCGCCAATTATTATCGGAAGTTCATCAGGGACTTTTCCATGCTAGCCAAGCCTCTCACGGATCTGACCAGGAAGGGCAGTAATCCCCAGGTCTGGCCGTCCGAGGCCATCCGAGCTTTTGAGGCTCTAAAGTCCGCCTTTGTGTCGGCTCCGATTCTGTCGCATCCCAACCCTGGGTTGCTGTTTGTCCTCGAGGTGGACGCGTCTGAGACGGGAGTAGGCGCCCTCCTGTCTCAGCGTAGAACACCAGAGGGTCCTCTGCTTCCTTGTGGGTTTTACTCCCGGAAACTGTCTTCCGCGGAGTGCAACTACCAGATTGGTGACAGGGAGTTATTGGCCATCGTGCAGGCCCTTAAAGAATGGAGGCACTTGCTCGAGGGCTCGGTGGTTCCGGTTCTCATCCTGACGGACCACAAGAATCTGACCTACCTCTCTGAGGCCAAGAGATTGACACCACGTCAGGCCAGATGGGCTCTGTTCTTGTCACGTTTTAATTACGTGGTCTCCTACCTACCCGGTTCCAAGAACATCAGAGCGGATGCCTTATCACGGCAGTACTCCGAGCTGTCCGGGGAGGAGTCGATTCCGACTTCGGTCATACCTCCGAATCAGATCCTGGCCGCCATTCGCACCAGCCTGACCTCTCCCCTGGGTGAGCAGATTTTGGCGGCTCAATCTGGTGCTCCCTCTGGGAGACCCAACGGCAGGTGTTTTGTGCCTGAGGAGTTGCACACTCGGTTGTTGCGAACCTACCATAACTCCAAGGCCGCGGGGCATCCTGGAAAGAATCAGCTGTCCTGGGCTGTTTCACGTCTGTTCTTGTGGCCTTCTCTACGTTCCGACATCGCCGCATATGTAGCGGCATGCTCCGTTTGTGCCCAGAGTAAGTCCCCTCGGCACCTTCCGTTGGGCCTTTTGCAACCCATAGCCACCGGGGAGCGTCCATGGTCACACCTGGGGATGGATTTCATTGTGGACCTCCCTGCATCCCGAGGCCATACGGTCATTCTCATGATTGTGGATCGGTTTTCCAAAATGTGCCACTGTGTTCCTCTCAAGAAGTTACCCTCTGCACAAGAGTTGGCCTCGATTTTTGCCAGGGAGGTCTTCCGGTTGCACGGTTTGCCCAAGGAGATTGTGTCGGATCGGGGGAGTCAGTTTGTGTCCAGGTTCTGGCGCGCCTTTTGCTCCCAGTTGGGGATTCATCTCTCTTTCTCCTCGGCCTACCACCCTCAGTCCAATGGGGCCGCAGAACGATCCAATCAGGCCTTGGAGCAATTCCTTCGTTGCTATGTCTCCGATCACCAAGACAATTGGGTTGACCTCCTGCCTTGGGCTGAGTTTGCCAGGAACACGGAGGTGAACTCTTCCTCTGGGACGTCTCCCTTCATGGCCAATTATGGGTTCCAACCTGCCGTGTTACCGGAGGTATTCTCTCCCCAGGATATTCCGGCTGTGGAGGATCACCTTTCCGTCCTACGTGCTTCTTGGGTACAGATCCAGAGGTCCCTTGAGGTCTCTGCGCAGCGCCAGAGACTCCAGGCTGATCGCAGACGAGCGCCCGCTCCTTCCTACCAGGTCGGAGACCGCGTATGGTTGTCCACCCGCAACCTCAACCTTCGAGTGCCCACTCCCAAGCTGGCGCCTCGCTTTGTTGGTCCCTTCCGAGTGCTTCGCAGGGTAAACCCGGTAGCCTATGCCCTTGCGCTTCCTCCTGGCATGCGGATCTCCAACGTGTTTCATGTCTCCCTGTTGAAGCCACTGGTGTGTAATCGTTTCACTTCCTCGATTCCTCGGCCTCGTCCGGTCCAAGTGGGCAATCGTGAGGAGTATGAGGTGAGCAATATCCTGGACTCACGCCTGGTCCGCGGCCGGGTGCAGTTTTTGGTCCATTGGCGTGGTTATGGTCCAGAGGAGCGTTCCTGGGTTTCCTCCGCAGATGTCCATGCTCCTGCCTTGCTCCGAGCCTTCCACGCACGCTTCCCTCAGAAACCGTTCCTTACTCCGCGGAGGAGGGGCCCTTGAGGAGGAGGTACTGTCATGGTCTTACCTCCTTGCTGTTCTCCTTCGTTTGACATGTGCTGGCGGCCATCTTGGTTTCTGGGTTTCTTGTAGCCTCCCACCCTGCGGCTCCTCCTTCCCACTGGGAGGAGCTGGATGCCTAGCTCATATATATAGGAGGTCTGTGGCTTCAGTTCCTTGCTTGGTCCTCCTGTGCTCACATGCTTCTAAGACTGCTGCTGCTTCTGGTTCCTGATCCTGGCTTCGTCTGACTACCCTGCTGATTCCTGATCCTGGCTTCGTCTGACTACCCTGCTGGTTCCTGATCCTGGCTTCGTCTGACTACCCTTCTGGTTCCTGATCCCTGGTTTCGCAAGACCCTGCTTCGGTTTAGCCATCCGTTTGGACTTTTGCCTTACAGCTTTATTTTCAATAAAGCCTTCTTATTTCCACTCATCTCTTGTTGTACGTCTGGTTCACGGTTCCATGACACTTCCACAAAATACTGAATAAGGGGATTGATAAACCTGCTTCCATAAAATACTGATTGAGGGGTGTGACATACCTGCTTCTGCAAAATACTGATTAAAGGGTTTGATATACCTCTTTTCACAAAATACTAATTGAGGGGTGCAAAAGCCTGTTTCCACAAAATACTGAATAAGGTGTTTGAAATATCTGCTTCCACAAAATACTGATTGCAAGGTGCGATATACCAGCTTCCACAAAATATTGAGTAAAGAGTTTGATATACCTGCTTCCACAAAATACATGTTGAGGGGTGCGATATACCTGCTTTCACAAAATACTGATAAAGGGGATTGATATACTTGCTTCCACCAAATTATGATTGCTGCCTGCGTTTCACCTACTTCCACAAAATACTGAATAAGCGGTTTAATAAACCCGCTTCCACAAAATACTGATTGAGGGGTGCGATATACCTGCTTCTGCAAAATACTGATTGAGGGGTGTGATATACCTGCTTCTACAAAATACTGATTAAGGGGATTGATATACCTGAATCCAGAAAATACTTATTAAGTATCTGCTTCCACAAAATACTGATTGCAAGGTGCGATATACCAGCTTCCACAAAATATTGAGTAAAGAGTTTGATATACCTGCTTCCACAAAATACATGTTGAGGGGTGCGATATACCTGCTTTCACAAAATACTGATAAAGGGGATTGATATACCTACTGCCACCGAATATTGATTTGAGGCCTACGATACAACTGCTTCCACAAAATAATGATTAATGGTTTTGATATACCTGCTTCCACCAAATATTGATTAAGGGGCTTGATATACCTGCGTACACAAAATACAGATTGAGGGGTGCAATATACCTGCTTCCATAAAATACAGATTTAGGGGTGCGATATATCTGCTTGCACCAAATATTGATTAAAAGGTTCTATTATCCTGCTTCCACAAAACACTGAATCAGAGATGCGATATACCTGCTTCCACCAAATATTGATTAAGGGGATTGATATACCTGCATACACAAAATACAGATTGAGGGGTGCAATATACCTGCTACCATAAAATACTGATTGAGGGGTGCGATACACCTGCTTCCACCAAAAATTGATTGACTGGTTCTATATACCTGTTTCCACAAAATACTGATTGAGGGTTGCGATATATCTGCTTCCACCAAATAATGATTGAGACCTACGATACACCTGCTTCCACAAAATACTGGTTGAGAAGTGCGATATACCTGCTTCGGCAAAATACTGATTAACCACTTCAACCCCCCTAGCTGAAACACCCTTAATGACCAGGCCACTTTTTACACTTCTGCACTACACTACTTTCACCGTTTATTGCTCAGTCATGCAACTTACCACCCAAATTAATTTTACCTCCTTTTCTTCTCTAATAGAGCTTTCATTTGGTGGTATTTCATTGCTGCTGACATTTTTACTTTTTTGTTATTAATCGAAATGTAACGTAATTTTTGCAAAAAAAATGACATTCTTCACTTTTAGTTGTAATTTTTTTTTTTTAAATGACATCTATATATAAATTTTTCCCTAAATTTATTGTTTTACATGTCTTTGATAAAAAAAAAATGTTTGGGTAAAAAAAAAAAAAAATGGTTATAGCGTTTACAAACTACGGTACAAAATGTGAATTAACTGTGAAGCAGCTCTGACTTTCTGAGAACCTGTCATGTTTCCTGAGGTTCTACAATGCACAGACAGTAGAAAAACCCCACAAATGACCCCATTTCGGAAAGTAGACACATAAGGTATTCGCTGATGGGCATAGTGAGTTCATAGAACTTTTTATTTTTTGTCACAAGTTAGCGGAAAATGATGATTTTTATTTTTTTCTCATATTTTTTTCTCATAAGTCTCATATTCCACTAACTTGTGACAAAAAATAAAAACTTCCATGAACTCACTATGCCCATGATGAAATACCTTGGGGTGTCTTCTTTCCAAAATGGGGTCACTTGTGGGGTAGTTATACTGCCCTGGCATTTTAGGGGCCCAAATGTGTGGGAAATAGTTTGAAATCAAAATCTGTAAAAAAAATGGCCTGTGAAATCCAAAAGGTGCTCTTTGGAATGTGGGCCCATTTGCCCACCTAGGCGGCAAGAAAGTGTCACACATCTGGTATCACCGTACTCAGAAGAGGTAGGGCAATGTGTTTTGGGGTGTCTTTTTACATATACCCATGCTCGGTGAGAGAAATATCTTGGCAAAAGACAACTTTTCCCATTTTTTTATACAAAGTTGGCATTTGACCAAGATATTTATCTCACCCAGCATGGGTATTTGTAAAATGACACCCCAAAACACATTCCCCAACTTCTCCTGAGTACGGCGATACCACATGTGTGACACTTTTTTGCAGCCTAGATGCGCAAAGCGACCCAAATTCCTTTTAGGAGGGCATTTTTAGACATTTGGATCCCAGACTTCTTCTCACGCTTTCGGGCCCCTAAAATGCCAGGGCAGTATAAATACCCCACATGTGACCCCATTTTGGAAATAAAACACCCCAAGGTATTTAATGAGGGGCATGGCGAGTTCATAGAATTATTATTTTTTTTTGCCACAAGTTAGCGGAAATTGATTTTTTTGGGTATTTTCTCACAAAGTCTTCCTTTCCGCTAACTTGGGACAACAATTTAAATCTTTCATGGACTCAATATGCCCCTCACGGAATACCTTGGGTGTCTTCTTTCCGAAATGGGGTCACATGTGGGGTATTTATACTGCCCTGGCATTTTAGGGAATATTAATGTCTAAAAAATGTTACGCATTTGGATTCCGTGAGGGGTATGGTGAGTTCATTTGAGATTTTATTTTTTGACACAAGTTAGTGGAATATGAGACTTTGTAAGAAAAATAAAATAAAAATAAAATATCTATTTCCGCTAACCTGTGCCAAAAAAAGTCTAAATGGAGCCTTACAGGTGGTGATCAATGACAGGGGGGTGATCAGGGAGTCTGTATGGGGTGATCACCACCCTGTCATTGATCACCACCCTGTAAGGCTCCATTCAGACGTCCATATGTGTTTTGCGGATCCGATCCATGTATCCGTGGATCTGTAAAAAACATACGGACGTCTGAATGGAGCCTTACAGGGGGGTGATCAAAGACAGGGGGGTGATCAATGACAGGGGGGTGATCAGGAAGTCTATATGGGGTGATCAGGGGTTAATAAGGAGTTAATAAGTGACAAGGGGGTGTAGTGTAGTGTAGTGGTGTTTGGTGCTACTTTACTGAGCTACCTGTGTCCTCTGGTGGTCGATCCAAGCAAAAGGGACCACCAGAGGACCAGGTAGCAGGTATATTAGACGCTGTTATCAAAACAGCGTCTAATATACCTGTTAGGGGTTAAAAAAATCGCATCTCCAGCCTGCCAGCAAACGATTGCCACTGGCAGGCTGGAGATCCTGTCTCTTACCTTCCGATCCTGTGAACGCGCGCGCCTGTCACTCTGCCGCCTCCGGACCGCGATCCTGCGTTAGGCGGTCCGGAGGGGGTTAAGTGGTTTGATATACATGCTTCCACAAAATACTGATTGAGGGGTGCGATATACCTGCTTCCACCAAATATTGATTGAGGCCTGCAATACACCTGCTTCTACAAAATACTGATTGAGGGGATCGATATACCTGCTTCTGCAAAGTAATGATTAAGGGGTTTGATATACCTGCTTCCACAAAAAACAGATTGAGGGTTGCAATATACCTGCTTACAACAAATATTAATTAAGGGGTTCTATATTCCTGCTTCGACAAAATACTGACTGAGGGGTGCGATATACCTGCTTCCAACAAATATTGATTAAGTGGTTCTATATACCTGCTTCCATAAAATACAGATTGAGGGGTAGCGATATACCCACTTATACCAAATATTGATTAAGGGGTTCTATATCCCTGGTTCCACAAAATATTGATTGAGGGTTGTGATATACCTGCTTCCACCAAATACTGTTTAAGACCTGCGATACACCTGTTTCCACAAAATACTGATCGAGGCCTGTGATACCTGCTTCCACAAAATACTGATTGAGGATTGTGATATACCTTATTCTGCAAAATACTGATTAATGGATTTGATATACCTGCTTCCACAAAATACTGATTGAGGGTAACGATATACCTGCTTCCACTAAATACTGATTGAGGCCTGCAATACACCTGCTTCCACAAAATACTGATTGAGGGATGCTATATACCTGCTCCCACCAAATATTTATTAAGGTGTTCTATATACCTGCTTCCACAAAATACTGATAAAGGGGATTGATATACCTGCTTCCACCAAATAATGATTGAGGCCTGTGAAACACCTACTTCCACAAAATACTGAATAAGGGGATTGATAAACCTGCTTTCACAAAATACTGATTGAGGGGTGTGGCATACCTGCTTCTGCAAAATACTGATTAAAGGGTTTGATATACCTCTTTCTACAAAATACTAATTGAGGGGTGCAATATGCCTGTTTCCACAAAATACTGAATAAGGTGTTTGAAATATCTGCTTCCACAAAATACTGATTGTGAGGTGCAATATACCAGCTTCCACAAAATATTGATTAAAGGGATTGATATACCTGCTTCCACAAAATACATATTGAGGGGTGCGATATACCTGCTTCCACAAAATACTGATAAAGGGGATTGATATACTTGCTTCCACCAAATAATGATTGCGGTCTGCGATACACCTACTTCCACAAAATACTGAATAAGCGGTTTAATAAACCCGCTTCCACAAAATACTGATTGAGGAGTGCGATATACCTGCTTCTGCAAAATACCGATTAAAGGGTTTGATATACCTCTTTCCACAAAATACTAATTGAAGGGTGCGATATACCTGCTTCCACAAAATACTGATTGAGGGGTGCGATATACCTGCTTCCACAAAAATACTGATTAAGGGGATTGATATATCTGAATCCAGAAAATACCTATTAAGGGGATTGATATACCTACTGCCATCAAATATTGATTTGAGGCCTACGATACAACTGCTTCCACAAAATACTGATTAATGGGTTTGATATACCTGCTTCCACCAAATATTGATTAAGGGGTTTGATATACCTGCGTACACAAAATTCAGATTGAGGGGTGCAATATACCTGCTTCCAAAAAATACAGATTTAGGGGTGAGATATACCTGCTTACACCAAATATTGATTAAAAGGTTCTATTATCCTGCTTCCACAAAATACTGAATCAGAGATGCAATCCTGCTTCCACAAAATATTGATTAAGGGGTTTGATATACCTGCGTACACAAAATACAGATTGAGGGGTGCAATACACCTGCTTCCATAAAATACTGATTGAGGGGTGCGATACACCTGCTTCCACGAAAAATTTATTGACGGGTTCTATATACCTGTTACCACAAAATACTGATTGAGGGTTGCGATGTATCTGCTTCCACCAAATAATGATTGAGGCCTATGATACACCTGTTTCCACAAAATACTGATTGAAGGGTTCAATATACGTGTTTAAAAAAAAAATGATTGAGTGTTGTGATATACGTGCTTCCACCAAATACTGATTAAGGGGTTCTATATACCTGCTTCCACCAAATATTGATTGAGGCCTGTGATACACCTGCTTCTACAAAATACTGATTAACGGGATTGATATACCTGCTCCCACCAAATGCTGATTGAGGCTTACGATACATCTGTTACCACAAAATACTGATTGAGGCCTGCGATACACCTGCTTCCACAAAATACTGATTGAGGGGAACGATATACCTGCTTCCACAAAGTAATGATTAAGGGGTTTGATATACCTGCTTCCACAAAAAACAGATTAAGGGATGCAATATACCTGCTTACACCAAATATTAATTAAGGGGTTCTATATTCCTGCTTCGACAAAATACTGACTGAAGGGGTGCGATATACTTGCTTCCAACAAATATTGATTAAGGGGTCATATATACCTGCTTCCATAAAATACAGATTGAGGGGTAGCGATATACCCGCTTATACCAAATATCGATTAAAGGGCTCTATAGCCCTGGTTCCACAAAATACTGATTGAGGGTTGTGATATGCCTGCTTCCACCAAATACTGATTAAGACCTGCGATACACCTGCTTCCACAAAATACTGATTGAGGATTGCGATATACCTTATTCTACAAAATACTAACTACTGCTTCCACAAAATACTGATTGAGGGTTACGATTAGAGTTGAGCGAACACCTGGATGTTCGGGTTCGAGAAGTTCGGCCGAACTTCTCGGAAACGTTCGGGTTCGGGATCCAAACTCGACCCGAACTTCGCCCCGAACCCAAACTCCATTGAAGTCAATGGGGACCCAAACTTATCGGCACTAAAAAGGCTGTAAAATAGCCCAGGAAAGGGCTAGTGGGCTGCAAAAGGCAGCAAAATGTAGGTAAATCCCCTGCAAACAAATGTGAATAGGGAAATTAATAAAAATAAAATAAAATGAACCAATATCAATTGGAGAGAGGTCTTATGGCAGAGAATCAGGCTTAATGTCACCCACCACTGGAACAGGCCACTGTCAGATATTTAGGCCCTGGCACCCAGACAGAGGAGAGAGGTCCCATTGCAGAGAATCAGGCTTCATTTCATAGCAGAGAATCAAGCTTCACGTCACCCACCACTGGAACAGGCCACTGTCAGATATTTTTAAGCCTTGGCACACAGACAGAGGAGAGAGGTCCCATAGCAGAGATTCAGGCTTCATGTCATAGCAGAGAATCAGGCTTCATGTCACCCACCACTGGAACAGGCCACTGTCAGATATTTTTAGGCCCCGGCACCCAGACAGAGGAAAGGTTCATTCAACTTTGGGTTGCCCCGCAATATAATGGTAAAATGAAAATAAAAAGAGAATTGAATTAGGAAGTGCCCTGGAGTACAATAATATATGGTTAAGGGGAGGTAAGTATGAATATCTAATCTGCACAAGGGATGGACAGGTCCTGTGGGATCCATGCCTGGTTAATTTTTATGAACGTCAGCTTGTCCACATTGGCTGTAGACAGGAGGCTGCGTTTGTCTGTAATGACACCCCCTGCTGTGCTTAATACACGTTCAGACAAAACGCTGGCCGCCAGGCAGGCCAGCACCTCCAAGTCATAAAAGGCTAGCTCTGGCCATGTGGACAATTTGGAGACCCAGAAGTTGAATGGGGCCAAACCATCAGTCAGTACGTGGAGGAATGTGCACACGTACTGTTCCACCATGTTAGTGAAATGTTGCCTCCTGCTAACACGTTCCGTATCAGGTGGTGGTGCAGTTAGCTGTGGCGTGTTGACAAAAATTTTCCACATCTCTGCCATGCTAACCCTGCCCTCAGAGGAGCTGGCTGTGACACAGCTGCCTTGGCGACCTCTTGCTCCTCCTCTGCCTTCGCCTTGGGCTTCCACTTGTTCCCCTGTGACATTTGGGAATGCTCTCAGTAGCGCGTCTACCAATGTACGCTTGTACTCGTGCATCTTCCTATCACGCTCCAGTGCAGGAAGTAAGGTGGGCACATTGTCTTTGTACCAGGGATCCAGCAGGGTGGCAACCCAGTAGTTTTCACACGTTAAAATGTGGGCAACTCTGCTGTCGTTGCGCAGGCACTGCAGCATGTAGTCGCTCATGTGTGCCAGGCTGCCCAGAGGTAAGGACAAGCTGTCCTCTGTGGGAGGAGTATCCCCCCAGCCACGCACCAGTGATGGCCCTTAAGCTGCGTTGGGTGCCACCCCACAGTGAACATGCTTCATCCTCCTCCACCTCCTCCTCATCCTAGTCCTCCTTGTCCTCCAGTAGTGGGCCCTGGCTGGCCACATTTGCACCTGGCCTCTGCTGTTGCAAAAAACCTCCCTCTGAGTCACTTCGAAGAGACTGGCCTGAAAGTGCTAAAAATGACCCCTCTTCCTCCTCCTCCTCCTCCTGAGCCACCTCCTCTTCCATCATCGCCCTAAGTGTTTTCTCAAGGAGACATAGAAGTGGTATTGTAACGCTGATAACGGCGTCATCGCCACTGGCCATGTTGGTGGAGTACTCGAAACAGCGCAACAGGGCACACAGGTCTCGCATGGAGGCCCAGTCATTGGTGGTGAAGTGGTGCTGTTCCGCAGTGCGACTGACCCGTGCATGCTGCAGCTGAAAGTCCACTATGGCCTGCTGCTGCTCACACAGTCTGTCCAGCATGTGCAAGGTGGAGTCGCATATGAGGCGGTGAGCGGGAAGGCTGAAGTTACGCTGTGGCGCAGACAGGCGAGCAGCGGCAGGATGTGAACGCCGGAAGCGCGCACAGACGGCCCGTACTTTATGCAGCAGCTCTGACATGTCGGTGTAGTTGTGAATGATCTTCTGCACCACCAAATTCAGCACATGTGCCAGGAAAGGGATGTGCGTCAAACCGGCTAGTCCCAGAGCTGCAACGAGATTTTGCCCATTATCGCACACCACCAGGCCGGGCTTGAGGCTCACCGGCAGCAACCACTCGTCGGTCTGTTGTTCTATACCCCACCACAACTCCTGTGCAGTGTGGGGCCTGTCCCCCAAACATATGAGTTTCAGAATGGCCTGCTGACGTTTACCCCGGGCTGTGCTGAAGTTGGTGGTGAAGGTGTGTGGCTGACTGGATGAGCAGGTGGAAGAAGAGGAGGAGGAAGCCGAGTAGGAGGAGGAGAGCAACAGGAGGCAAATAATGTTGCCCTGTGATCCTTTGCGGCGGAAGGACGTGCGCCAAACAGCTCTCTGCCTGGGGCCCAGCCGCCACTGCATTTACCCAGTGTGCAGTTAGGGAGATATAGCGTCCCTGGCCGTGCTTACTGGTCCACGTATCTGTGGTTAGGTGGACCTTGCCACAGATGACGTTGCTCAGTGCACACTTGATTTTATCGGATACTTGGTTGTGCAGGGAAGGCACGGCTCTCTTGGAGAAGTAGTGGCGGCTGGGAAAAACATACCATGGGACAGCAAGCGACATGAGCTGTTTGAAGCTGTCTGTGTCCACCAGCCTGAATGACAGCATTTCATAGGCCAGTAGTTTAGAAATGCTGGCATTCAGGGCCAGGGATCGAGGGTGGCTAGGTGGGAATTTACACTTTCTCTCAAATGTTTGTGAGATGGAGAGCTGAACGCTGCCGTGTGACATGGTTGAGATGCTTGGTGACCGAGGTGGTGATGTTGGTGGTACATCCTCTGTTTGCTGGGCGGCAGGTGCCAACGTTCCTCCAGAGGCGGAGGAAGAGGCTGAGGCAGCAGCAGAAGAGGCCGAGGCGGCAGCAGCAGAAGAGGTAGCAGGGGGAGCCTGAGTGAGTTCCTTGTTTTTAAGGTGTTTACTCTACTGCAGTTCATGCTTTGCATGCAGCTGCCTGGTCATGCAGATTGTGCTAAGGTTCAGAACGTTAATGCCTCGCTTCAGGCTCTGATGGCACAGCGTGCAAACCACTCGGGTCTTGTCATCAGCAAATTGTTTTAAAAACTGCCACGCCAGGGAACTTCTTGAAGCTGCCTTTGGGGTGCTCGGTCCCAGATGGCGGCTGTTAGTAGCAGACGGACTCTCTTGGCGGCGGGTGTTCTGCTTTTGCCCACTGCTCCCTCTTTTGCTACGCTGTTGGCTCGGTCTCACCACTGCCTCTTCCTCCGAACTCTGAAAGTCAGTGGCACGATCTTCATTCCATGTGGGGTCTAGGACCTCATCGTCCCCTGCATCGTCTTCCACCCAGTCTTCCTCCCTGACCTCCTGTTCAGTCTGCACACTGCAGAAAGACGCAGCAGTTGGCACCTGTGTTTCGTCATCATCAGAGACGTGCTGAGGTGGTGTTCCCATGTCCTTAGCATCAAGAAACATAAGTGGTTGTGCGTCAGTGCATTCTATGTCTTCCACCGCTGGGGAAAGGCTAGGTGGATGCCCTTGGGAAACCCTGCCAGCAGAGTCTTCAAACAGCATAAGAGACTGCTGCATAACTTGAGGCTCAGACAGTTTCCCTGATATGCATGGGGGTGATGTGACAGACTGATGGGCTTGGTTTTCAGGCGCCATCTGTGCGCTTTCTGCAGAAGACTGGGTGGGAGATAATGTGAACGTGCTGGATCCACTGTCGGCTACCCAATTGACTAATGCCTGTACCTGCTCAGGCCTTACCATCCTTAGAATGGCATTGGGCCCCACCAAATATCGCTGTAAATTCTGGCTACTGGGACCTGAGGTAGTTGGTTCACTAGGACGTGTGGCTGTGGCAGAACGGCCATGTCCTCTCCCAGCACCAGAGGCTCCACTAACAATACGACGACCATGTTAGCGTCCGCGTCCCTTACTAGATGTTTTCCTCATTGTTACCGTTCACCACAATAAGAAAAAAAATATTTGGCCCAATGTAATTCAAATTCAGGCCATTTTTTACAGGCACCTAACACTATCTGGCTATCTATTTAGGTACCGTATTACACTAATACAGGCACAGCAGTAACGACAGATTTAGCTGAATATAAATTGTAGGCCTAGTATTTAGGCCCTGGATGACAGGTATCCCTTTTACGGACAGAATAAGACTTGGAAATGCACGGTAGCGTGTGAAGTTATTGAGGATGACCCTATCCGCACCTTCAATTTAATTTACCCTTTTATGGTTAGATTTAAACTTGGCCTGATACAGCAGAAACCACTGATTTAGGGAATTGATAAGTTGTGAATTGTATTTCAACCCAGAAAAAAAATATATCCTTTGCCAGACAGCAGACAGTATTGCAATTGGCTAGCCACAGCTGAAACACCAGATTTAAGGTACTGCTATTTTGGCAATTGTATTTCACCCCTCAATAAAATAGCAAGCACAGCCAAGCACCTGATGTAGGATATAGCAACAAAAAAAACAAGACACTTTTGATGGTTAAATGTATTTTGTGGCAGCTTGTGCTGGCGCACCACAAGACACAAAATGGCTGCCGATCACCGCAGAAAAAAGTGACAGAAAAACGCTCTAGGCAGCCTAATAACAGTGAGCAAATAAATAGCAGAAGTTGAATGATTCACAGCTGTAGATCAATCACTTCATTAAGTGTTTTTGCTGAGTAAATCCCTGCCTAATCTCGCCCCCTAACAGCAGCAGCTGCTGCATCCTCTCCCTACACTGATCAGAGCAGAGTAACGTGCGGTGCTACGTGACTCCAGCTTAGATAGAGGCTGGGTCACATGCTGCACTGGCCAATCACAGCCATGCCAATAGTAGGCATGGCTATGATGGCCTCTTAGGGCAAGTAGTATGACGCTTGCTGATTGGCTGCTTTGCAGCCTTTCAAAAAGCGCCAAGAAAGCGCCGAACACCGAACCCGAACCCGGACTTTTACGAAAATGTTCGGGTTCAGGTCTTTGTTACGGATACCCCAAAATTCGGCACGAACCCGAACTATACAGTTCGGGTTCGCTCATCCCTAGTTACGATATACCTGCTTCCACTAAATTCTGATTGAGGCCTGCAATACTGCTTCCACAAAATACTGATTGAGAAATACTGATTGAGGGGTGCGATATACCTGCTCCCACCAAATATTTATTAAGGGGTTCTATATACCTGCTTCCACAAAATACTGATACAGGGGATTGATATACCTGCTTCCACCAAATAATGATTGAGGCCTGAGATACACCTACTTCCACAAAATACTGAATAAGGGGATTGATAAACCTGCTTCCACAAAATACTGATTGAGGGGTGTGACATACCTGCTTCTGCAAAATACTGATTAAAAGGGTTTGATATACCTCTTTCAACAAAATACTAATTGAGGGGTGCAATATGCCTGTTTCCACAAAATACTGAATAAGGTGTTTGAAATATCTGCTTCCACAAAATACTGATTGTGAGGTGCGATACAGGGAGTGCAGAATTATTAGGCAAATGAGTATTTTGACCACATCATCCTCTTTATGCATGTTGTCTTACTCCAAGCTGTATAGGCTCGAAAGCCTACTACCAATTAAGCATATTAGGTGATGTGCATCTCTGTAATGAGAAGGGGTGTGGTCTAATGACATCAACACCCTATATCAGGTGTGCATAATTATTAGGCAACTTCCTTTCCTTTGGCAAAATGGGTCAAAAGAAGGACTTGACAGGCTCAGAAAAGTCAAAAATAGTGAGATATCTTGCAGAGGGATGCATCACTCTTAAAATTGCAAAGCTTCTGAAGCGTGATCATCAAACAATCAAGCGTTTCATTAAAATAGTCAACAGGGTCGCAAGAAGCGTGTGGAAAAACCAAGGCGCAAAATAACTGCCCATGAACTGAGAAAAGTCAAGCGTGCAGCTGCCAAGATGCCACTTGCCACCAGTTTGGCCATATTTCAGAGCTGCAACATCACTGGAGTGCCCAAAAGCACAAGGTGTGCAATACTCAGAGACATGGCCAAGGTAAGAAAGGCTGAAAGACGACCACCACTGAACAAGACACACAAGCTGAAACGTCAAGACTGGGCCAAGAAATATCTCAAGACTGATTTTTCTAAAGTTTTATGGACTGATGAAATGACACTGAGTCTTGATGGGCCAGATGGATGGGCCCGTGGCTGGATTGGTAAAGGGCAGAGAGCTCCAGTCCGACTCAGACGCCAGCAAGGTGAGGTGGAGTACTGGTTTGGGCTGGTATCATCAAAGATGAGCTTGTGGGGCCTTTCGGGTTGAGGATGGAGTCAAGCTCAACTCTCAGTCCTACTTCAAGCAGTGGTACAGGAAGAAGTCTGCATCTTTCAAGAAAAACATGATTTTCATGCAGGACAATGCTCCATCACACGCGTCCAAGTACTCCACAGCGTGGCTGGCAAGAAAGGGTATAAAAGAAGAAAATCTAATGACATGGCCTCCTTGTTCACCTGATCTGAACCCCATTGAGAACCTGTGGTCCATCATCAAATGTGAGATTTACAAGGAGGGAAAACAGTACACCTCTCTGAACAGTGTCTGGGAGGCTGTGGTTGCTGCTGCACGCAATGTTGGTGGTGAACAGATCAAAACACTGACAGAATCCATGGATGGCAGGCTTTTGAGTGTCCTTGCAAAGAAAGGTGGCTATATTGGTCACTGATTTGTTTTTGTTTTGTTTTTGAATGTCAGAAATGTATATTTGTGAATGTTGAGATGTTATATTGGTTTCACTGGTAAAAATAAATAATTGAAATGGGTATATATTTGTTTTTTGTTAAGTTGCCTAATAATTATGCACAGTAATAGTCACCTGCACACACAGATATCCCCCTAAAATAGCTAAAACTAAAAACAAACTAAAAACTACTTCCAAAAATATTCAGCTTTGATATTAATGAGTTTTTTGGGTTCATTGAGAACAAGGTTGTTGCTCAATAATAAAATTAATCCTCAAAAATACAACTTGCCTAATAATTCTGCACTTCCTGTATACCAGCTTCCACAAAATATTGATTAAAGGGTTTGATATACTTGCTTCTATAAAATACATATTGAGGGGTGCGATATACCTGCTTCCACAAAATACTGATAAAGGGGATTGATATACTTGCTTCCACCAAATAATGATTGCGGCCTGCGATACACCTAATTCCACAAAATACTGAATATGCGGTTTAATAAACCCACTTGGGGTATACCTGCTTACACCAAATATTGATTAAAAGGTTCTATATACCTGTTTCCACAAAATATTGATTGAGGGTTGCGATAAATCTGCTTCCACCAGATACCGATTGAGGCCTGTGATACACCTACTTCACAAAATACTGGTTGAGAGGTGTGATATACCTGCTTCCGCAAAATACTAATTGAGGGGTGCGATATACTGCTTCCACCAAATATTTATTAAGGGGTTCTATATTCCTGCTTCCTTAAAATACTAATTGAGGGGTGCGATATACCTGCTTCCACCAAATATAGATTAAGGGGTTCTTTATATCTGTTTCCACAAAATACTGATTGAAGGGTGCGATATATATCTGCTTCCACAAAATATTGATTTAGGCCTGCGATACGCCTGCTTCTACAAAATACTGATTAAGGGGATTGATATACCTGCTTCCACCAAATATTGATTGAGGCCTACGATACACATGCTTCCAGAAATACTGCCCTTCTTTAGGGACTTTGGCACCGCGTAATTTTGAAATTAACATGCAGAGGAAGAGGCAGGCGGTGCCGCAGGGTTGTTAGTGGTCGGGCAGGTGCACCAGGCTGTAGCCTAAGTAGGAAGTTGGATAAGGTGCGTGCGATTACGTCAAAGTACGCATCAGAGTTAATTGAGTGGCTCACTCACCCTTCTGCTTCTGCACCCTCCTCATCTTCTATTTTTGCACACTACTCACTCTCTGCTGTTTGCACCCCCAAAGACACCACCACCACCACCATAACTCCTCCACTCCAGTCAGACAAATTATTTTCCCATCCATTTCCAGACCTTACCGATTCGCTGCGATTCTTGGCATCTTATGAGGAAGAGGAGGTAGCAACGTCCACCACCTAGCGGTCTGACGACAGTACCCAGATCAGCCCAAGGAGGGTGATCCCCCCTGTTGCTGCCTACTCCGAATCTCTAATGTCAGTGGTGATGAAGATGACGATGATAACCTGTGGATGGACTTCACGTGGGTGCCCACAAGAGGGGGAAGAGGAAGAGGAGAGGAGTTCAGAGGGAGAGACGGAGCAGCAGATAAGAAGGAGAAGGAGAAGAAGCAGGTAGAACTCGCAGTGCATCGGAGGCAAAAAGCAGACTGCAATTGTATCTGGAGCGAACCATCTACCATGCACGGTCACATCTTGTGCTTCAAGGACACAGTCACATGTCTTCACAGTGTGGGCGTTTTTAATGTTTCAGCTGCTGACAATAATGTTGCCATCTGCAGCCTGTGCTGTCAATGCATAAGTCGCAGTAAGCCCAACACTCACCTAGGGACGACCACCTTAAGAATGCAGCTGGCCTCCCATCACCGAGCCCAGTGGAAGCAAAGCTGTTAGAACCCACAAAGCCACACTCCCCTGAGCTCCACGTCCAGCCTCTTCTCCTCTCAACTCCCATTTGTCCTTCACTCCACATTCCACTGTGCCGTTGTCGCATTCATCTGGCAGAAGGCAGGCTTCCGTTGCCCAAATGTTCGAGTGTAAAAAGTTGATGACGTCAGGATAACCCTCTTGCCCAATGGCTGACCGCTGGTTTGTCGGATCTGCTATCCCGCCAACTACTGCCATATAAACTGGTGGACTCAGAGGCCTTTAGAAAATATGTCACCATTGGCACACTGCAATGGAAAGTACCCGGATGGAAATATTTCTTCCAGAAGGGCATCCCAGAGCTATAAGGCCACATTCAGCGGCAAGAAAATATATCTATGGCACACAGTGTCGGTGCCAAGATACATCTGACCACAGACACGTGTTCTAACAAACACGGGCAGAAAGGTACATAACTTTTACTGCCCACTGGGTGAATCTTCTGATGCCCATCAAGCATGTAACCCGTGGCACCTGGGTGGATTTGGTGTTTCTGCCACGGGTTGCATGCAGGCCTGCCTCTTCTTCTCCTCCTCCTACTCCATCCTCCGTCTCCTTCTCGGTTGACTCCTTCTTTTCCACTGCTACTGCCTCTTCCGCTGCACCCCCAAGCTGTCCAGAATCTATTTGGTGTGCCAGTTGAGACGTTGCCATGCTGTACTGTGGCTATTGTGCTTGGAAGCCAAGAGCCACAATGATCCTGCACTGCTTTCAGCTTTGCGGTCACAGGTCCATCAAACAGTTGGTAAAATGGTGTGCGACAACTGGTGCCAATCTGCTGAGCGCGCTGAAACAGGGCAAAATGACAAATTTTCCATGCATGGCACACATCCTGAGCTTAGTCATGCAGCGATTCATTGCCAAATACCCCGGAGTCCAGGACAGCTTACGGCAGGCTAGTAAAATCTCTGGCCATTTTAGAAAATCTTACACGGCCATAACTTGCCTTGCTGACGTTCAGTGGTGACACCACCTGCCCGTCAGACATCTGATTTGTGACAGCCGACGCGCTGGAACTCCACCTTGTATATGCTTGATAGGCTGCTTCAGCAGCAACATGCGGTTAACGACTACCTGTACAAACTCTGCAGCAGGTCAGATTCAGGGGAGCTTGGTTTCTTTTCACAGCGACAGTGGCTGATCATGCGCAACGCATGCAGACTTCTGCGGCCATTTGATGAGATCACCAAACTGGTCAGTCGGAGCCAGGGCGCCATGAGTGACATCGTACCTGACGGCTTCTTTCTGGAACGTGCATTGCGTTGTGTCATTGATCAAGTCGTCGAGGAGCAGGAGCTGGAAGATGAGGAAGTCACAATGCTGAATGAATTCCCATAATACTCCATCTGAGACAAGTCAGCAAGAGGAGGAATCAGAGGAGGATGGTGGCTGGGGGAAAGAGGAGGAGCAAGAAGAGCAGGCTTTGAGGGGGACTTTTAATTTTTCCGGGATCCCTGGTGTTGTTCGTGGCTGGGAGGAGGAGACCAAGTACGACATTCTCCTGGGTGATGAGCAGGAGCCAGGGAGCTCCACCACTTCCAATTTAGTGCAAATGGGGGCTTTCATGCTCCAGTGTTTGAAGAGGGGCTCCAGTAATCAAAGCATAAAGGGCAAGGACCAGTACTGGGTGGCAACGTATTCAGAACCCCAGTACAAACAAAAAATGGCAGACATGTTACCAGCATCATAGAGGGCTGGCATAATGCAGCATTTCCAGGCCTTTCTGCGAGAGATGCTGCATTCTGCTTTTGTGGGCGCTGGCAGAGGAATTTCCACCCACAGCGAAACAGGTGCGGGTACCAATTCTACAGCGCCTGCAAGAAGAGGGCAGCTAGCCCATCGACAGCCGCCCTCTGAATACAGCCTCAGGGAACGCCTAGACCTACAGGTGTCTGACTACATCGGGTTAACGGCCGTTGTGGATGCTCTGAGAAACGATGAACTCCTGGACTACCGGGTGTGCAGGCTTGACCTGTGGCCAGAGCTGGCACAATTTGCCATGGCTTGCCCTTCTCCAGTGTCCTGTCCGAAATGACGTTCAGCACGACAGTGTGGATCTATATTCTCAAAAGCAACGACTTTTTACAAATTTTGCAGACCTCAAAATTAAAAGACCTAGTGTTAAAATACATGTAATATAATGGTCTTCTGCAGCTAGGACTCAGAATTCATTGTTGTAACAATTTGCCATGGAACTGTTGGCTTACCCCTCGTTCAGTGTCCTGTCCGAAAGGACTTTTAGCGCAGCAGGGGGGATCGTAACCGATAAGTGCACTCGCCTAGCTCAATACAGTGTGGACTACCTCACATTTCTAAAAATGAATGAGGCATGGATGACGGAGGAATACAACACATGTAACGAGTCGACCATGTTTGATTTAAATTCCTCATGACAGCCCACAAATATCCGCCACCACCCAGAACAAATCATGGTCCCTTTCTTAGGTAAATACAGCGGCATAAAAGGCCTTTTATGTCCGTTGAATGCCTAATTTTTTAGGCCTGTACTGGCCGACAGTTACATATTTATACTGTGACCACCTAATGTACCTCCAGCCACAGAATCCAAAGTTCTTTGCTGTCAGGTGAACACCTATTGGCTAATTTTTGGGGCCTGTACTGGCCAACAGTTACATATTTATCCTGTGACTGCCTAATGTACCTCCAGCCACAGAATCCAAAGTTCTTTGCTGTCAGGTGAATATCTATTAGCTAATTTTTGGGTCCTGCACTGGCCGACAGTTACATTTTTATCCTGTGACCACCTAATGTACCTCCAGCCACAGAATCCAAAGTTCTTTGCTGTCAGGTGAGTACCTATTGGCTAATTTTTGGGGCCTGTACTGGCCAACAGTTACATATTTATCCTGTGACCGCCTAATGTACCTCCAGCAACAGAAACCAAAGTTCTTTGCTGTCAGGTGAATATCTATTAGCTAATTTTTGGGTCCTGCACTGGCCGACAGTTACATTTTTATCCTGTGACCACCTAATGTACCTCCAGCCACAGAATTCCAAATTCTTTGCTGTCAGGTGAATGCCTATTGGCTAATTTTTGGGGCCTGTACTGGCCTTCAGTTACATATTTATCCTGTGAACGCCTAATGTACCTCCAGCCACAGAATCCAAAGTTCTTTGCTGTCAGGTGAACGCCTATTGGCTAATTTTTGGGGCCTGTACTGGCCGATAGTTACATATTTATCCTGTGAACGCCTAATGTTCCTCCAGCCACAGAATCCTACAAAGTTGTGTGCTGTCAGTTGAATGGCTATTGGCAAATTTTTGGGGCCTGTACTGGAGTGGCAAGTACTTACAACAATACTTAGTGCACCAATCACTAATATCTAATGAGACCTTATAAAATGTGAAGTTGTGTGTACCGTGAAAAAATAATTTGCATCATTAGGGATTTTCGCAATGGCGCTTTTTTTAAACACTCGATCTGCATATACAGCGATTGTTATAACATGCACGTGAAATGTAATCAAATACACTGCTTTAATGTCAAATTACTTACAGTGATCACAAATTCTTCCTCAACATCGCAAAAAATTGTTGTCAACCATCTTTTCTGATCGCATCCAACTTCAGTCTGGTGGAAACCCAGTTGCTGTAGAAGGCCGCACATATTTTGCGCATGAGCATAGGCGAAAATTACATTGCCGATATTTCACATAAAAAATAAAAAAAAATGAATGGAGATAGCAAATTCGAATAATACATCTGGTATGTCACTGTCTATGTTGTGGGACTATTTGTGCCCTTCTTGTAAGTATTTGGTGGCTGCAAATATGGCCTGAAGGTATTCCAGGTACGCCTGCCTTTAAAGTAAATGGGGCCCGCCGCAAACTTACGGTTTACGAATATTTGACGCGTTCACGCGATCGTGTTCGCGAACTGTCCCGGCTGATCTTCTTCCATCACTATTCCTCAGTACCCCTAGTTGTGGGTTGTAGGTCACAACCAGAGGTACGCGCTGGTTCTGTTTCTTTTCATTGTATTGGAGAAGTTGACTAATGGGGATCTTGGTGGCTCTTGTGATCTGATCTTCAATTGAAGCAGGTTGATAGCCCCGGTGTAAAAATGTCCTTTTCAGATATTGTAAATGCTCATCCCTGTCTGATTGTCTGGAACAGATTTTGTTATATCTGATGGCTTGACTATAGATGATGGACTTTTTAATATGTGTGGGTGGAAGCTGTCGCATTTGAGGTATGTAGGACGATAAATTGGTTTTCGATACAGGGATGTCTGCATTGAGCCGTCTTGAAGTTTTATGGTGGTGTCCAGAAAACTGACTTCTGTGTGTGAATAGTTGAGGGTCAGGTTTATGGTGGGATGTAATTTGTTGAATTGTTCATAAAATATTATTAGTTCATGCAAAACCTATTCCCATGTAATGACAACAGATACGATCCGTATCCCCAACACACAGCAAGACTATAAGATCCCTGGGACATTCACATGTTTTACATCTAATGTTGTTTATCTCATTCTCTGCACTAAATGTCCTGTTGGAGGCCTCTACATTGGAGAAACAGAACAGAAACTCAATGCAAGGATGAGGTCCCACCGCCACACAATTAAAGAAGCTACACTTTCCTGTGGCTAAGCATTTCTGTAGCCCAGGACACAATTAAGAATACAAGTGCTCATATTAAAAGGTAACTTCAAACTTCCCAAAGAGCTAGAATTTGGGAATATGAATTTATAACACTGCTTGACACTTTGAATACTGGACTGAATTTGTCCCCGGGATTTATGACACACTACAAGATCTAAAGAGTTTTCTATAGACATAGTCGGGGCACCAGGTCTCTGAGATAACATCAATTTAGAGACCATAAAACTATCACACCCCTTATCTGTAAGTTAATTAAGGACTCATCCTCAAGATCTTTTTTATATGTTGTTCTGTTATTTTTCAAATGTCTATTCATTCCCCCATGTCTCTGTTCTTATTGTATATATATATTGCTATTTCTTCATATATTCTGGTAGTACGCCTGATGAAGTGATGTCTCGAAAGCTCGCTCGCTATGTAACATCATTACTTCTATTTTTGTTAGCCATTAAATGGTATCAAACCTGCAATACTCTTATTTTGTTTCTATTAATGAGAGCACTCAACTAGCCAGGGTCAGAAACAGAGCAGAAAAATGTCAAAGCTAAAACAGTATCCAGTAGCAATGTCAGTAAAAACTAAGAGAGACCAAAGGTACAGTGATGCAAAGGCAAAATAATGGCCACTAAATTGGACAAACATAGTCGCAGGAAAGGAGAAGGCAAAGGGATATCAGGTAAACAAGCCTGGTCAGAAACTCACTATCAGCAAACACAACTAATCAATATATAGGAACTAATTAGCATGTGTAATAACTAGCAAAAGGCAATCCCAGGGTAGAATTTGCTCCCTTTGCTCCCATTTGCCTGACGTCTGGAGCAGAGACTGGTATATACTAGTAATGAGCGGCAGGGGCAATATTCAAATTAGTGATATTTCGCAAATATTTTGTAGAATATTCGTCATACATTTGCAAATTCAAGAATTTGCAATTATTTTCTTGATTGCAAAAATTGGCAATGTAATATTTGCGCAATGCGCACACTATACAGGCGTGGGTCACTTTTGCTACATTTTCCATGATGCTAGAAGTTTCCTGAGACTGGAGAAAATTGTTGGCACGGCAGAACATTAAAAATGGCTTTATATGCAGATAGAGTGCACCAATATATTCACAATTGCGCTAATCAGCAGTAATGATGCAAATATTTTGCCGCAATACGTGAAACTTCACATTTTAGCAGGTATGACTACATATTACTGATTGGTGCACTATGTATTGTTGTGACATCACAGCACTATGTCTGTAGCATGTATGTATGGACAGCAGAACATATCACACTACCTAACACCCTGCACTGCAATAGCTACACTATATCAGAATATAACCTACACTGACTATCTGCCACTATCTACATTATATATATATATATATATATATATATATATATATATATATATATATAAATAAGCTATCTAACTATCTATCTAATGTAGTGAGTGGAAAGCACAAAGCACAGCGATGACACTGCTGTCTCTCTCAGAACTTTAAAATCTGTAGAAAATGGCTGTTGGGGAGGTTCTTATATAATAAGGGGTAGGCAACTTTCCTATTGGTTGCTAGGGATGTTGCTAAGCTCAGACAAAGACATTGCAGCCTTCTCATTGGCCCACAAGCAAGAAGCAGGGAGGGATCATGGGTTCAGGTGGAAAAAAAAATCTAGAATATTCCAAAATACAAAAATATATCACTATTGCAAAGGAGAGCCTGTGACGAGCTTCCTCCTTGCGGCGCTGCAGGCATCCCACATCTGTGCAGGAGAAAGGATGTGGCCTGCGGCCTCACCTCCATGGGGACCAGGGGGCAGGGAGCCCCCTGCCGCGCATGCCTCCTTAGCATGGCCGACATCCTCCTAGATGAAAGATCGGCGCTCAGATGGTTTTGGATGGACTTGGGTTACGCTGGCCACGTCATGTGACCCACTTGTTCTGCTATTTAAACAGGCAGCCTACTGGCCACAGGTTGCCTGTGAATGGTCTTGCTACCGTCGCTAGCATTTTCTTATTGTGCCTTTAGTGTGTTTTGGACCTCAGCTCTGGTTTTGACCTCGACCTTATGACCTCCCTGTAATTGACATGACCTCTTGGCTTCAGACTCCGGATTGTGTTTTGACTTTGTTATCGGATTGCTCCCTGTGTACCTGCATTACCTCCTGGCTTTGACTTTGGCTTGTCTGACTCTGTTATGGGTACTTCTGTTATCTTCTTAGGCCCCTGCACATATCTAAGTGAGGGACTGCCGCCAAGTTGTAAGCCGTAAGTTAGGAGGGGCCATGCAAGTAGACAGGGACAGAGGTGGGGTGGAGTTTAGGGCTGCACCTATCCCTACACTCTGTCACGACAACTATATTCTAAATGTTCACAAATTCTCGAGGTGCCGATATTCGCGATGAATATTCGCGATTCCAATATTGGCGCCCAACACTAGTATATACATCTAGGGACAGAATATCACAAAATCATGTTTTGTGAAAAGCTGGCTATTTCGGAACCTTCCTTGCTTACTTTAGGTAACTAAACATGTATTTTGGTCTTTTGGTGTAAGGATTTTTACAACAGAAATCTCTGATAAATGCATCATGCCTGTATAATATCCCGGAGTGCCATTACCACTTCTTTTTGGCATCTTGCTGCCATCTCCTATGCGCTAATGTATAACATCTAATGTATTTGATGTCATTGCCTAATAATGTGCATATTTATTCCTGAAACTGTAGCTAGAGGGAGGAGTTTAGTTCTAGTCTACCCTTCTTAGAGAGAGGTTGTGTGATGGCTAGCAGAGCACTGTCTGCTCTGCTAGGCCCAGAGGTTCTGCCTCTGAAGTCTACATGGTTTCTTTAACCCTTCCTGGGCTTGCATTGCCTTCACCCAAGCTGAGCTGAAGCTTGAGGTACTCTACAGCCAGGACAAGAAGTTCCAAGGACTATAAGTAAGAGACAGACTACAGCTAACTTAAGTTCCAGCAGAAGAGGAAGAGTTTCCTAATTATCCAGCCAAGCATAGCAGGGCTGAAAGAGCTACCGCATATCAGAGCTGAGTTTGTTTCAGAGAAGTATTTGCCTGCCAAAGTTAAGACAATACCTGCCGATGACCAAGATATAGTTTGAAAGCTGTTAGGATTACCAATTTATGGCAAGTAAAAGCAACTGTTCAACGTTACTGCAAAGTCTGTACTATTCTACTCATTTACCATCCAAATTCAACTACCCCCTTTTGCACTGCTTCGGACCACATCTGGGATCCATGGATATCCAGGTAGGAGCATCGTGACACGTGTACTTAACATCTACAGAGTCTGTAGGCCACCCTGCACCACTCTGGCAACCCTACCTCTCAGTACCAACATTACCATCTACAAAGGGAGCCTTGTACTTCCGCTGCTTAAGCGCAGCTGGCGTCACATTTACTATATAATACTTAAATATTTAGTAGAAACCTCCTAAAGGGGAAAGGGATATCCCAGGCGTGGCCTTAGTGGGCCCATTGCACCTGTAACAAGGTAAAAAAAAGTGAAGACTAATACCTTAAAAATAGTACCCACATATAATCACAGTGAAAATTAAAAAGGCCACTTAACTTTATGTATTCCCAAAAACTGTATTACAGTACCCAAGATCTTCTTTTTAAAACTGGATAAGTGTAATAGCATTTTTAAAAAATAAATTTTCATGTGTCATTTTTCTGTTCTATATGTATTGATAGATTATAAATGTTTTGCACTTTTACAAGTTCTCAAATAGTTCTGTATATATGGGAATAATTGTGGAAAATAAACGCAAAGGGTAATTCTGTTTATGTTAAGTTATCCCCTATCCACAGGGTATTATTGCTAGATTATTGGGTATCCTACCGCTGGGACCCCCAAGATCATGAGAACTGGGGTCCCCCCAAAATGAACCAGTCGGGCATGCATATAGCTGCTCCATTTATTTCTATTAGAGTTTTGGAAATAGCCGAGTGCAGTTTTCATCTATTTCCAGAACTCCTATAGAAATAAATGGAGTGGCTACACGCATGCCTGGCTGGCCGCTCCATTCTTTTCGAGGGTCTTTACAAGGGAAGGCGTCCCCGTTCTTGTAATCGGTGGAGGTTCCAGCAGTATAACCCTCATAGATCTAATAGTTATCCTGTGGAGATAATGTTGTGTCAGTAGGAGCTGTTGCAGTGATGGGGCATAGAGACTTGCTGTCATCATTCCAGTCCAGCAGAGGGAGCCAGTTCCCAGCTAAAGATAACAGAGGAAGACAAAGCCTGCTACACAGGAAGAACAGTTCAGCCAGCGCCTGAAAGAGAGGAGTGCAGTGCAGGAGATCCAAAGCAGGGTCTGCTACCAGAGCTCATTGTGGGTGTGATGCAGCCAGCCAAGTGAAGCAGTGCAGCCCAAACAGGTACAGAGAGTCTGCAGCAGGCAGAGCATTGAGTGGCATTGAAGGTAGAGTGAAATACGGACTAATGCAAGTGAGCATAGTGTGGAGCACATGTGCCAGACAAGCAAGGCCTCAGAAATGCTCGGCCAAATTCTCCACTGCAGCAAAGAGAAAGGTCCCGTCTTGGAGAGATAGTGCTCCAGCATCAGGAGGGTCCCTTGCCCAATAGCAGGAACAGTAAGTGTGGCACCTGAGAGACTGTATAAAGTTAAACCAAGTCTACAGATACTGAAGTTATACCCTCCCTGCTATCAACTCAGTTTCTTAAAGAGACAATGTCCGTATTGAATATAAATTTAAACGTTTTACAAGTACAAAAGTTTACGCAAATACAAAAAAGGAATTTAAGTCACCCAATGACTGACTGTGACAATTTTGAGGACCCTGCCATTGACAGTCAAATAGCCTGCAGCAATTAAAATTTTTCCATATAAGATAAATGTCTGAAATGTGATTGGCTGTTAAAGGCTCCACCCACTTTTCCTAAATTCTAACCGCACTCACCTAGTGACCCATGGTGCTAGTTTGTGGACTCTGGCTTTCATATTGTAAGAATAACAGCTTTTCACATTTTCTCATTGAAGTCAATAGGGAAAATCTGATTAGATGTTTTTAGCTCCGCCTACTTTTTAAATTTGAATTGTCACCCAGTAACCGAATGTACCAAGTTTGAAGACCCTGCCATTAACAGTGTAAGATTGGCAGCAATTTAAATATTCCCATTGAATAGCACTAGGTAATATTTGATTGGCTGTTTTAAGCTCTGCCCAGTTTATAATTTTTAAGCCCAGTCACCCAGTCATGGTCTTTGCCAAGATTGGGGGCTCTGGCTTTAAAACTGTGAGAATGGCAGTATTTGAAAATTTTACATTGAAGTCAATAGGTAAAATCTGATTGGCTGTTTTAGGCTCCACCCACTTTTCCTAAATTTTGACCGCAGTCACTCAGTGAGTAATTGTGCTAAGTTTGGGACACTTGGCATTTAAACTGTGATAATAGCAGCAGCTTATCTGCTTTTCATTAAGGTCAAAGGCTGAAATCTGATTGGCTGTTGTTGCCCTTCCCCTTATTTATCCTAATTGTGAACCACAGTCACCCAGTGACTAACACTTTAAGGTTTGGGATTTATGGCATTTAACGTGTAAAAATGACAGCAGTTTTTATGGTTTTCTATTGAATATCAATGAGTGAAATTTGATTGGTTGTTGGTGGCTCCGCCCAATTTTTCTAACTTTGAAGTGGAAACACTCAATGACCACATTTTTTATATTTGAGGTCCATCACATCAATAATGTAAGAATTGCAGCATTTTTAGTTTTTCAACATTTAAATCAATCAAATAAATCTAATTGGTTATTTTTGGCCCCGCCCACTTTTCAGAATTTTAATCCCAGTCCTCCATTGATCAACTGTGCCAAGTTTCAGGACCCTGACATTAACAGTCTAAGAGCAGCGACAGTTTTACATTTTCCCATTTAAACAAATGGCTGAAATTTGATTGGCCGTTGTAGACTCCTCCCACTTTTAATACATTTTAACCCCCAGACACCCAGTAACCCATGGTGCCAAGTTTGGGTATTCTGGGTTCCTGTTTGCATCACTTCCTGTCAGCTGAACTGTGTGACATCATCCCAGGTCCTGGAAGATGAGAGTTGCAGGAGAGCCTTGGACACGGCCTGGAGGCCAACGGTGTTTGCCAGGGGGAGCGCTTCCCTTTCCCCATGGGGTAGCGCTTTCTCCTGGTATGGATACCAGGTCTACCGCCAGTGCGGCGTGCTACATCAGGCGGCCATGATGGAGGAACAGCGGTGGAAAGTATAGCAAGAGGCCCGTCACAGGATGTGTCAGTGATGTGGGAAATAGAGGTGGAAGTTGAAGGAGTGGAAATACCGGAAAGTCCGGAGAGCTCGGATGTGATGCCGGAGGACATCGGGGGTAGTGTCGCAGCCAGGAGGTAAGCGACATGGGACCTTCGTTTTGCAATCGAGCGCTCCAGTGAGGAGCACAGTTAATAAGAGAGGCTCGGAGACCCGGTCCTCTGAAAAGAGCCGAGGTAACATTAGGAAGGGAAGCAGCCTGGACTCATCCTTGGATCAGGCTGGCGTCCATCTGGTAAAGCCTTGCAGCGTGAAAATGCCTGTTGCTGAACAAGCAGAGGGCGCAGGGAAAAAGGCGACTGCCGATGAGCAAGCAGCTCGGAGAGTTGTGGTTAGCCCTAAAGTGGCGATAAAGAAATCGGTGGGGAAAGCGCCGGTAAAGGTATCTAAAAATGTGGTGCCTGAGGATGAGGTGTCCGGGGCTGGGGCTGAGGTGCGTGAGTCTGGAGACTGTAAGACTGTGTCTTGCCCCGGTGGGCCCGGTATGCCTTGCCCTGGTGTGTCCGGCATATCCCCCCCAGGGGAGGTTGGTGTATCTTGCCCTGATGTGCCCCAGTCCAGAAGTAAGGGGGCCAATGTGATGCGCAACTGGAGGATGCAAGGCCCCACAGAGACCCCGAACGTTTTGGCCACTAGAGTGGTATATTACCTAAGGTTATATGATGATGTTAAAAGAGACTTAAGGAAAGTCTTAAGGAGCATAAAAAGGTGAAGCTGCAGGAGAGCTCATTGCCTAAACGCAGACAATCTATTCTCTCTGCTAAGGTAGAAAAGTAAGAAGAAGAGATAATGTTTCTAGAAGAGGAAAAACTGGCCATAGAGAAAAACGGTGGCACCTTCATGGAGAAATTTAATAGCGACAAACGGTTTGAAAGCATGTCTGGAACTGAGTCTAGTTCTCCTGGGCTGTCAGGGCCACAGATCAGGAGTGAGGGTAAAATAGAGGTAATAGAGGAATCTGGGGAGGACTCCTTGCCAGCAGGGCAGGGAGAACATTCCTGGAGCCAGGGCACAGTATCTGGAGAAGAAAGTGGATCTGGTGGAGGGCTGATTCTAAAAAAAAATAAAACTGTTGGAATCCCCAATGGGGAAATTTTACTTTTGTAATGAAGAGATTCCTGAAGATGAGAAAGTAAAGGGAAAAATAAATAAAAGCAAGATTGTGGACAGGGAGCTCCTGGTATATGAGCCTCTAAAACCCGCTGCTGGGCCCAGCCTTGCTCCTGTAGTGGAGCTAGGCCATACAGAGCGGGAGAGTTGTTTGGCTGCAGACAAAGTCACGGTAAGGGGGCGGACGAGGTAGCTACTTCTGTGGTAGAAGGGGTAGTGGTGCCTGCAAAGGCACCACTGAGGTGTGGGGAGAACCCAGCCAGTCTAGGGGGAGTGAGTGGTGGTTCCCGGGGAAAAAGTGATAAACATGCAGTGAAAAGTGGAGTGGACGATGCAAAAAGAGATGTGAAAGGTAGTATGAAAAAAGGGGAGAATGGAGTCGGTAATGCAGGACCAAGTGAGGATGCAAGTGCAGATGCAAGTGTGGATGCATATGAGAATGCAAATGTAAGTGAAAATACGGAAGTGAGTGGAAATGATCTAAGTGGGTATGTTGTAAGTGGTGAAAATGTGGATATGGAAGAATATGATGAAAGGATTTTGACTGCTGATGATATGGAGAAATTGAGAAAAGAGGAGGAGGAGGAAGAAAAGGAGAAACAGGGAAAAAAGGCAAAACATACTTTTTAAAATATCGTTCAGCAGGGAACAAGGGACTCTTTGTCCACAGGATCTGGCAAGGGTAACTTGCAACAACACCTCTTGGGGGCCTTGAAAGAGGGTGCAGAGACCTCCATACAAGTAGAGGGTCAATCGGTTGACCTGTCTTTCTGGACGGAGAGACACAGGCTGAGAGCCTTCAGAGAGCAAAAGGGGGGTGAGACTGTCTGTACTCACCCCACACTCAGGAGGGGGGGGGGACCGTAGGAATGTGGCCCATCTGTTTTGGAAAGGTAAGGAAGCAACGCCTTCCAGGAAGACTGTTGTGGAGCTTTTCCTGCAGATGGGTTTTGAGGCGAAAGACATCTATGCCCTCATCCATCCCTACGGGACCAAGTTATTTGACGTTAGCTTTGTCGGACCAGAGGGGCTTGAGCTCTTCTGGTCCAGATATGAGCTGATTAAGAGCACCCCGGAGTGGCAGGGTTTTGCCGTCCAGGCTATCACCCGCCAGAACAAGGTGAAGAAAGTGACTGTGTTAACTTGTAATGAGTCTCTTTCTAGTGTAGACATAGCGACCTGGCTGAGTCGCTACGGTGAAGTGGGCTACCCAGCCAAGGTCCTGGACGAGCACAGTATTTGGTCGAGTGCCTGGACCTTTAACGTGATGTTGAGGGCCCAGGGAAATTCTGTTACCCATATCCCCTCCTCGGCCTTCATAGGGAGGGATCAGATAATGTTTTTTTACCAGGGGCAGCCAAAGGTCTGCCACAGGTGCGGCGACCCCACACACTTCAGTGCACAGTGTAAGACCCAGAGGTGCGTGAGGTATGGGGGGAGTGACCATCTTGCCGCAACCTGTCGGAAGATCAGGTGTAACCTGTGTGGAGACTAGTGTTGAGCGGCATGTCCCATATTCGAATTCGCGAAATTTCGCGAATATTCGAAAGAATATTCGTAAAATATTCGCAAATATTCGAATTCGTTATTATTTCGCATATGCGATAATTCGAATTTTCGCATCGCATAATACATATTATGAGATGCAAAATTCGCATGTGCGCTAATGAAATCGCCTTACGAAGATTCGCAACTCAATTCAATCACTAATGTAAGAATGCAAAGCCCTTTGCCTCTGTTCTGGGACAAGTGCTGATATTCGCCTGTGCGCTAATAAAATCGCCTTACAAAGATTTGCGCCTCAATCACTTTCTAGGCAATGTGAGTAAGATCTGAGCTTTTGGACTTTTGTGAATCAATCGAGATACAGTGGGGGGTGATGACTGTAGTTGACAGAGTACAGATCAATGTAATCTGTAAGGTGGAAACTAAAATAAAAAATACGAATATTTCAGATTACATTGATCTGTACTCTGTCAACTACTGTCATCACTCCCCACTGTATCTCGATTGATTCCCAAAAGTCCAAAAGCTCAGATCTTACTCACATTGCCTAGAAAGTGAGGCTACTGTCATCACCCCCCACTATATCTCGATTGATTCCCAAAAGTCCAAAAGCTCAGATCTTACTCACATTGCCTAGAAAGTGATTGAGGCGCAAATCTTTGTAAGGCGATTTTATTAGCGCACAGGCGAATATCGGCACTTGTCCCAGAACAGAGGCAAAGGGCTTTGCATTCATACAGTATGAATGCAAAGCCCTTTGCCTCTGTTCTGGGACAAGTGCCGATATTCGCCTGTGCGCTAATAAAATCGCCTTACAAAGATTTGCGCCTCAATCACTTTCTAGGCAATGTGAGTAAGATCTGAGCTTTTGGACTTTTGGGAATCAATCGAGATACAGTGGGGGGTGATGACAGTAGTTGACAGAGTACAGATCAATGTAATCTGTAAGGTGGAAACTAAAATAAAAAATACGAATATTCGTAAATCGAATTTTACGAAGTTCGAAATATTCGCGAATATGGTGCTATACTATATGAATGCACATGCACAGGCCTTTGCCTCTGTTCTGGGGACAAGTGTAGATATTCGCATGTGCGCTAATAAAATCGCCTTACGAAGATTCGCAACTCAATTCACTAATGTATGAATGCAAAGCCCTTTGCCTCTGTTCTGGGACAAGTGCCGATATTCGCCTGTGCGCTAAAAAAATCGCCTTACAAAGATTTGCGCCTCAATCACTTTCTAGGCAATGTGAGTAAGATCTGAGCTTTTGGACTTTTGGGAATCAATCGAGATACAGTGGGGGGTGATGACAGTAGTTGACAGAGTACAGATCAATGTAATCTGTAAGGTGGAAACTAAAATAAAAAATACGAATATTCGTAAATCGAATTTCACGAAGTTCGAAATATTCGCGAATATGGTTCTATACTATATGAATGCACATGCACAGGCCTTTGCCTCTGTTCTGGGGACAAGTGTAGATATTCGCATGTGCGCTAATAAAATCGCCTTACGAAGATTCGCAACTCAATTCACTAATGTATGAATGCAAAGCCCTTTGCCTCTGTTCTGGGACAAGTGCCGATATTCGCATTTGCGCTAATAAAATCGCCTTACGAAGATTCGCGCCTCAATCACTTTCTAGGCAATGTGAGTAAGATCTGAGCTTTTGGACCTTTGGGAAACAATCAATTATATGTGTACTGTAATTTTGTGGAAAAAAAAAAAAAAAAAAAAGAATATTCGTTTTTACAAATATATAGCACTATATTCGAAATATTCGCAAAATCACGAAGTTGCGATATTCGCGAAAAAAATTCGCTTTTCGAATATTCGCGCTCAACACTAGTGGAGACCTGGGTCACCCGTTTAGTTGATGTCCGCTTGCCTTTGCCAACCAGGCTCAGGGACAGGCTCAGAACCAGGCAGATACTAGCCGTAAGGCTGGGCCTGCATTTGGTGAAGAGTCTGCTGCCAAGACTGGGCAGGCTGGTGAGGGGACAAGTGCCGGGGATCCCAGCACTGGAGGAAGCAAAAAGGATTCCGATAAGGTAAAGAAAATTACGACAGCAAGGGCCAGATGGCAGGAACAATGCCGCAAACAGAGGGAGCAGGAGGCAGCTAATCCCTCAACTGGTACAGTAGTTGAGAATACGGCCAATAGTGATGATTATGGGAACCCCAGAGTTCATCCCGAAGAGGCCAACCTCTCCGCTGTCTCTGTCTCCTCAGGTGGGGATAGTGTGGATGAGGAGGACAGTGACTGGTTGGTGAGGGGGAGGAACAAGCAGGGTAAGAAGAGAAACAGCAAGAGAGAGGGCAGGAAGGCCTCTCTTGAGTGGGATCCATTCATCCCACTCTCCCTTGACCAGATATCAAGGAAGGTTTCGGCTGGTGCCCTTCTTGTGGAGGTCTCCAACCGGTATGGCTTCCTAAGCGATACCTCCGAGGCTGGCTTGGCTGAGGGGGAAGAGAGGGATGCAGTGCCGGAGGGTGAGAAGGCCTCCTCGCGGGTTGCCGGCCCTGCCCTTCAGAGGGCATCTTTCTGGTCTCTTGCGGCTGAGCCACAAAGCGGGGTAGCGGTACTGTTTAAAACTGCTGGAATAGTGGAATGCAGGAAAGTAATTGAACTAGAAATGGGAAGGTGCCTGATCCTGGATGTGCTCATGGGAGGACAAGAGCTGAGGCTCATTAACATCTATGGTCCACAAACCAAGTGGGACCGTAAATGTCTTCTCACAAGGATTAAACCTTACCTTTTTTCCAGCCGTCAGGTGATCTTTGGTGGAGACTTCAACAATGTGACAAGAGTCTGTGATAGGGGAGGCTCCAAAGTCAGACTGGATACCGATAGCGTCGTATTGAGTAAGATAGTTGAGGAAGCTAGTCTGGTGGATGCTCACTTAAAGCCAGGGGCGTACACAGAAATCATTGGGCCCCATAGCAAGAATTTAGATTGGGCCCCCATGCCCGTTCCTAGTCCCTCCTACTATGCACCCTGGCTCCTCTCACTACCCTCCCTAACTTCTCCCCTGCCCCACCTCATGCAGAAGTATTTTGTTCTACAAAATGGCAGTACTCATGCCGGATCCCAACAGACCCATTAGGCTACTTTCACACTTGCGGCAGGCTGTTCACCTGCAGTACCTTTTAGTCCGGCGGCTTTCGCCGTGCACCGCCATGCTGCGCCAGAGCTCCGCCCCCGTTATAGTCAATAGGGACGGAGCGGCGGTCGCGCGAAATAGCCGCAGGACGGATCCGACATGGTGAACAGCCTGTCGGATCCGTCCTGCCGCAAGTGTGAAAGTCGCCTTATAGAGAATGTGATCTGATAGTTTAGGTGTTCAGCATATATTGACAAGAATCTGGGGCGTTACATGATGTAATAGCACCCAACTTTCCTGCTGTCCAGCATGGCGCATGCGCATAGACATGAGAAAAGTTTGAGGAAGCGAGTGCCCCCCTCCCCCATCCTCTGTGTCTTGCAGGACAGCTGGGAGACACTGTCATTACTCGCTATCCTGCATGACACATGTGCAGAGACAGGAGTCCCTGGGAAAGCTGGGTGAACCCCTCCCCCTGCCTTTCCATGTTTTTATTATCTGCATTTATGCCTTGCAGGATAGCAGGAAATCTGAGGGACATTGCATGATGTAATAGCACCCAGCTTTTCTGCTGTCCTCCATGGCAGATGTGGAGAGACATGAGAATAGTCTGAGAAAGCTGAGTAACACAACTCCCACCTACCCTCATATCTTCTAATGCCATGCAGAACATCAGGAAAGCTGAGTCACATTACATAATAGCACCCAGCTTTCCTCCTGTTCTGAATGGCATATGTGCAGAGGAATAGCCTGGGAAAGCTGAGTGACACACACACACACACACACACCTCTGCACTGTCCTCACCTACAAGTGGTCACTTACTTCATTACTGGTGGGGTAGTGGCAATCCAGAGAGGAATCAGGCATAATGGAGCTAACAGGCGGGGGGCGGAGCTAGCCGACGGGAGGCGGAGCTAGGAGGCGGGGCTAGCAGACGGGAGACAGTTAGGAAGATAGACGGGGCGGGGATTCTCCTCCACTGCGGGCCCCTCTTCCTCACGGGCCCCATAGCAGCTGCGTGGTCTGCCTATATGGTAGGTACGCCACTGCTTAAAGCATAAACCAGACCACGTGGACTTCACCTTTCATCGAGATAGCCAAAGGTCTAGGATAGATAGGTTTTATTTGAAGGGGGAAGCTGTTTTCTCGGTCTTAAAAACTGAGGACATGGTTTTCTCCGATCACTGTTTAATTGACTGGTTGGTGAGGAGGAGGAACAAGCAGGGTAAGAAGAGAAACAGCAAGAGAGAGGGCAGGAAGGCCTCTCTTGAGTGGGATCCGTTCATCCCACTCTCCCTTGACCAGATACCAAGGAAGGTTTCGGCTGGTGCCCCTCTTGTGGAGGTCTCCAACCGGTATGGCTTCCTAAGCGATACCTCCGAGGCTGGCTTGGCTGAGGGGGAAGAGAGGGATGCAGTGCCGAAGGGTGAGAAGGCCTCCTCGCGGGTTGCCGGCTCTGCCCTTCAGAGGGGAAACCTTCTGGAGGGGGGGCCCAGTCAGATCCTGTGGGCAAAGAGAAAAGTTATATGGATGTCTCCAAATGCCTGAAAAGGCAGAAATAAAGTGAGGAGTCAGATGGTTGTGATGGTGAGGGTGGCAGTGGGGTTAAAAAGAAAGCTATCTAGTTCAATCACTTATGATGGCGGAACTCACCCTGTTGACACTAGCAAGCATTAACATTGCTAGCATTAAGTCAGACGTGGCTCGTTATGCGGCCTTCGATTTTTTTCAGCCATCTTGATGCTGATATTTTATTTTTGCAAGAGACTTAGTTGACTTCCACAGAGTCGATCGGGAAAGCAAAATGAGAGTGGAGGCATGGTCCATCTTTCTGGTCTCTTGCGGCTGAGCCACGTAGCGGGGTAGCGGTACTTTTTAAAACTGCTGGAATAGTGGAATGCAGGAAAGTAATTGAACTAGAAATGGGAAGGTGCCTGGTCCTGGATGTGCTCATGGGAGGACAAGAGCTGAGGCTCATTAACATCTATGGTCCACAAACCAAGTGGGACCGTAAATGTCTTCTCACAAGGATTAAACCTTACCTTTTTTCCAGCCGTCAGGTGATCTTTGGTGGAGACTTCAACAGTGTGACAAGAGTCTGTGATAGGGGAGGCTCCAAAGTCAGACTGGATACCGATAGCGTCGTATTGAGTAAGATAGTTGAGGAAGCTAGTCTGGTGGATGCTCACTTAAAGCATAAACCAGATCACGTGGACTTCACCTTTCATCGAGATAGCCAAAGGTCTAGGATAGAAAGGTTTTATTTGAAGGGGGAAGCTGTTTTCTCGGTCTTAAAAACTGAGGACATGGTTTTCTCCGATCACTGTTTAATTTATTTTTCTTTGAATGTTGCAGAGACCCCTTGTATGGGCAGAGGTTTGTGGAAGTTGAATTCATCTCTCCTGGAAGATGCGACAATAAGACAATCCTTTGAGGAGTTCTTTGAGGGCCAGGAACCATTAATTGAACTCTGCAACAGTAAGTCAGAGTGGTGGGAGATGTTTAAAACAAGGACGGCAAGGTTTTTCCGAGAGCTTTCGTACCTCAGGTGCCAAGACAGAAATAATCTGTACCAGGAACTGAGGAAGAAACTTGAAAGTCTGGTCTCGACGGGAGGTAGCCGTGAGGATATCTCTCATGTGAAGTCCATACTTAAGAGGTGTCAGTACGATAGGTACGCATCTTTGGTTGTCGAGAGGGATTTCGGGAAGTACCGCTCACCCAACCCTTATGACAACTGAAAGGTGTCAGTAAAACGTAAGCTGGTGACAGGCCTGATTGATAGTACAGGATCCCTGAATAGGTCCAAATCAGGGACCCTGGAGGTGGTCAGGTCTTTCTACTCTCACCTCTTGGGTAGGAAAGAACTAGATTGGGTCAAGTTTTCAGCTTTCTTGGCTGAAGCTGTTCCCAAGGCAGGAATGGACCCCTCTCTTGACGTTTTGTCTGAACCAATTTATGGAAGATGAAGTGAGACTGGTCATTGAAGGGCTTAGGCCCAAGAAATCACCAGGTCCAGATGGCTTAACATCTTAGTGGTACAGGACTTTCAAGGAACAGTTAGTTCCTGCTTTGACTGAGGTCTTTCCTCGGGCACTTTACCAAAGTCAATGGGTAAGTTAGCCCTGATTGTTCTGTCAAAGGGCAAAGATTCATCCCGTATTGAGAATTGGAGACCCATATCGCTTCTCAATACAGACAGAAAGATCCTGGCAAAAATACTTTTTAATAGATTGGTGAGATTTGCACCAAAGCTTCTTTCAGGGGCTCAGCACTGCACAGTTCCCGGTCGAAGCACTTTTAGCGCCGTTCTCAGTGTCTGAGACGCCATGGAGCGAGGCAGGGAAGGCCTTTGGAAAGGGTTTCTTTTGACTTTGGATCAGGCTAAAGCTTTTGACCGGGTGAACCACGAGTACCTGTGGTCCATCATTTTGTGGTACGGTGTGTCGGGGAGGTTTGTGAATTGGCTAAAGGCTTTGTACAAAGGGGCTGAGAGTTTCCCGTTGGTTAATGGTTGGTCAGGACAGCCCTTCGAGGTGGCTTCCGGTGTCCGTCAAGGATCTCCCTTAAACCCCTTGCTGTATGTGTTTGCGATCGATCCCTTCATTAGAAGGGTAGATTGTGGACCGTTAGCAGGGGTGGGGATGTAACTGGCGGGGGAAAGGGGGCCGTCTTTGAGGGTGGTAGCGTATGTGGATGATGTCACCATTTTCGCCTCTTCTGGTGAGGAGGTGGGGTGGGTGATGTCGGAAGTGAACCGCTATTTAGAGGTTTCTGGGTCTCAGATCAACCGTGATAAATGCAAAACTCTCTGGTTGGGAGAAGGAGATCCTGCTTTTGATCTCAAGGGCACTCTCCCAGAGCCTCAGAAAACTGTCAAAGTTCTCTGCATCAATTTTGGCCAGGATGAGGACTATCATCAGAAAAATTGGGAAGGCAGACTGGAAGATGTTGGTCAAAAGGTGGACCGCTGGAAGGGTTGGTCTTTGACCCTCAGGGAAAGGGTTCACCTGTGCAAGGCTTATCTGATCCCGGTACTATTGTACTTGTCCTGTGTCCTGCCAGGCTCTCTCTGGGCAACGGTCTACAGCCTGTTTTTCCAGATGTTATGGGGAAACAGGCTGAACCTAGTCAAGAGAGATGTCACTTACCGACCAAGGAGACTAGGTGGGTTGGATATGGTCAACCCTGTGGTATTCCTAACGAATACCTTCTTAAAAGCCAACATTGCAATCCTCTGGATGGAGACGGCTCCTTGGTGGGTGAATTCCTGTAGGGAACGGTTTCGGCCCTTCTTCCAGGAATGGGAGACAGGAGGGCGTGTGAAAGACCTACGCTCGTCAAGGCAGAGATATCTCCCCGCTTATGTTGCCCCGGTCCTGAGAATTATAAAGCGATGGGGACTTGGGAGGGGAGAGATAGAGTCGAGGTTCGACCTTGATTTTAAGGTCCTGTCTACCTTCTTACAGCCTCTGTTGGCCTTGAGGGATTGCCCAAGTCGGGATCTAGAGGGCGGGTTGACTTTATATTCGGTGAGGATCCCCATGAAAGTTTAGGATGTGGCTTGGCGCTGCTTCCATGGTAAGCTATATGTAAGGGATATTGAGAAGTGTTGAAACTCTGACAAAAGGGGTTGTCCCCAGGAGGAGTGCGGTGCTGTGCTGGAAAGTAAGGACCATTTCTTGCTTCACTGTCCTTTTAATATAGAGGTCTACAAAAGGGTGGGGACCTCCATCGGCTGGCCTAGACTGGCTGCCCTATCCTATGCAGAGTGGGCCTATGGTGCGTTCTGGGTGGATGGGACCATTGCACTTTATTCCTAGTTAGTGCAGTGGTCAGGTATCACATTTGGTGCGCAAGGTGTCTAGTGTTGACGGGTTCTAAAGTCCTCCCAGTGGAGACGGTATATAGGAGCATCATGGGTGACCTGGATAAAGTGCGAAAGGTTGGGTGGCCCTAAAGTCTCTCATCTGTGGAGGGGCTTTTGCTTCAGGTACACTAACCGAGTAACTCTCATCCCTGGTGGTGGACTGGCATGACACTATTAGAGATGTCGCAAACATAAAATTGTCCGTTCGCGAACGGCGACCGCAAATTTTCGCAAATGTTTGTGAACGGGAGAACCGGGCGAACCGCCATAGACTTAAATAGGCAGGTGAATTTTAAAATCCACAGGGACTCTTTCTGGCCACAATAGTGATGGAAAAGTTGTTTCAAGGGGACTAACACCTGGACTGTGGCATGCCGGAGGGGGATCCATGGCAAAACTCCTATGGAAAATTACGTAGTTGATGCAGAGTCAGGTTTTAATCCATAAAGGGCATAAATCACCTAACGTTCCTAAATTGTTTGGAATAACGTGCTTTAAAACATCAGGTATGATGTTGTATCGATCAGGTAGTGTAAGGGTTACGCCCGCTTCACAGTGACAGACTAAACTCTGACAGACAAAACTCCCTGTTTAACGCACCGCAAACAGTCCATTTGCACATCCGAAGCTCCCCATTTGCACAAGGTTGGATACCAAGCTAGCCATGTCCCGTTCCTTGTCCTCACTGACGTCATTGAAGGTCTCTTCCTCCACCCAGCCACGTACAACACCAAGGGTCCCCAAAAGGTGACAACAAGCCCCCTGGGATGTCTGCTGTGGTTGGTCTTCCACCTCCTCAAAGCCACCTTCCTCCTCTGACTCCTCTTCTTCAGACTCCTCTCACTGCATTGCCGCAGGTCCAGCAATCAACGACGACAAGGCTACTTCTGGTGGTGATGGTGACCACAACTCTTCCTCTTCATGCTCATCTACGGCCTGATCCAGCACTCTTCGCAGGGCACGCTCCAGAAAAAACTCATATGGGATGAGGTCGATGATGTTGCCTTGGGTTTGACTGACCAGGTTTGTCACCTCCTCAAAAGGATGCATGAGCCTACAGCCATTGTGCATGAGCGTTCAGTAACGCGCCCAAAAAATACCCAGCTCCGCAGAGGCTGTTCTTAACAGTTTAATCTCTGTTTTGTCCCCTATCAGGGGCCGGTGTATGGAATAGATTTTAGGAACCGGGAGATGGAAAAAGATGCTTGGTCGGTCCTCTTACTTCCAATTTGGGGCACTGCGCGTATGGCTTGCAAGTGTACTGTGCCACCAGATATGAGTGGTGTGTTTAAGTAGTACTATTCCTATCAGTTTAATCCCTATTACGTCCCCTATCAGGGGACGTGTATGGAATAGATTTTAGACAACTGCAAAGAGTTGTCAATAGTTGACACACTCATGACATAAATTTTATTCCTCTATGCGTCAATCTTGGTGTAGTGATGACTGTGCTCATGCGCACGTTTGGGAGATTGCAGGCGATGGGGTTTTGTAACCCAGAAAACAATGATTCTGCAGTGTAGGCCCATTGTTGACCTGGTAGGCTTTAATGATCACCTTAGATGATAACAAAGAAAATGTATTTTTTTTCTATGCAAAATTATCCAGCTGATCGCTTTTGGTCTGTTCACAATGAAGCAACGACCTTATCATCTGGGGAGTGCCAACATTGCCATTGCCAACACACTCATAGAAGTGGTTGCTTAATTGTGATACGCAAGCCCCTTCACCACAACAAGGTAATGATCACGAGGGGGAATTGACACATGTATGTGCCTTTTTGTTTTGTTTTGTTTTTGCAGCCACAGTGCAGCACCAGAGGCCAGAAAAATTAGGCATGTACAAATGCCTGAAAAATTAGGTATTGTTGCAGCTGCTGCTGTAGCAACGGCCAGAAAAATTTATGTTTTCAAGGCAGAAAGTGCACTAAAACATTACGGCTTGGACCCTAGTTGGTGGCGGATAAGTCACGCATGTCATCCGGCATGCAGAGATAAAATACAGCAGTGTGTGGACCATTTTTAGCCCAAGGCAACTCATCTCATCAGACCTTTTATAGTCAAATGTATCGCCCACTGTCAGTCCCTTTGGAATCCATCCCTCATTCATCTTAATAGATGTGAGGTAATCTAGACTTTTTTGACCTAGGCGACTTCTCTTCTCAGTGACAATACCTCCGGCTGCACTGAAGGTCCTTTCTGACAGGACACTTGAAGCGGGGCAGGCCAGAAGTTCTATCGCAAATTGTGATAGCTCAGGCCACAGGTCAAGCCTGCACATCCAGTAGTCAAGTGGTTCATCGCTCCTCAGAGTCTCGATATCTGCAGTTAAGGCAAGGTAGTCTGCTACCTGTCGGTTGAGTCGTTCTCGGAGGGTGGACCCCGTAGGGCTGTGGCGATGCTTAGGACTTAAAAAGCTGCGCATACCCTCCATCAAAAACACGTCTGTAAAGCGTCCTGTCCTTGCCGGCGTGGTCATGGTAGGAGGAGGATTACTTTCACCTCTTCCCCTGTTAGATTCCCGTTGTGCTGTGACATCACCCTTATACGCTGTGTAAAGCATACTTTTTAATTTATTTTGGAACTGCTGCATCCTTTCTGACCTCCGGTAATTCGGTAACATTTCAGGCACTTTCTGCCTCTACCGGGGGTCTAGTAGCGTGGCCATCCAGTACAGGTCGTTCTCCTTCAGCCTTTTTATACGAGGGTCCCTCAACAGGCACGGCAGCATGAAAGACCCCATTTGCACAATGTTGGATGCCGAGCTCCATGACCATTCCATTCATGTCCCGTTTCCTCGTCCTCACTGATCTCACTGAAGGTATGTTCTCCCCCCCCAGCCACGTACAATACCATGGATACCAGATAGGTGACAACAACGAGCACCTTCGGATGCCTGCTGTGGTTGGTCTTCCTCCTCCTCCTCAAAGCCACATTCCTCCTCAGTCTCCTCTTGCAGCGTTGCCGCAGGTCCAGCAAGACGATGCTGATAAGGCTGTTTCTGGTGGTAATGGTAACCACAACTCTTCCTCTTCGCACTCATCTACGGCCTGATCCAGCACTCTTCGCAGGGCACACTCCAGATACAAAACAAATGGGATGATGTCGCTGATGGTGCCTTCAGTGCGACTGAATTTGCAGCTCCGCAGAGGCTGTCCTAGCACACCGGTCATACAAATACTCGTTGACAGCTTTTTCTTGTTGGAGCAGGCGGTCAAACGTTAGGAGTGTTGCATTCCAACGTGTCGGGCTGTCGCAAATCAAGCGCCTCACTGGCAGGATGTTTCGCCACTGAATATCTGAAAAGTCTGCCATGGCCATGTAGGAACGCCTGAAATGGCCACACACCTTCCTGGCCTGCTTGAGGACGTCCTGTAAGCCTGGGTACTTATGCACAAAGCGTTGTACAATCAGATTACACACATGTGCCATGCACGGCACACGTGTCAACTTGCCCAAATTCAATGCCGCCAACAAATTGCTTCCGTTGTCACACACCACTTTGCCGATCTCCAGTTGGTGTGGAGTCAGCAGCTGATCCACCTGTGCGTTCAGGGCGGACAGGAGTGCTGTTCCGGTGTGACTCTCTGCTTTCAGGCAAGTCAACCCCTAAGACGGTGTGACACTGTCATATCCGGGATGTGGAATAGCCCCTGGGGAGCTGGGGGGTGCAGTTGATTTGGAGCAAGACGCCGCAGCAGAAGAGGACTCAGCCGAGGAGGTTATGGAAGAGGATGGAGTAGGAGGAGTTGAGGAGGTGGCAGCAGGCCTGCCTGCAAGTCGTGGCGCTGTCACCAACTCCTCTGCCGAGCCACGCATTCCATGCTTGGCAGCCGTCAGCAGGTTGACCCAATGCGCAGTGTAGGTGATATACCTGCCCTGACCGTGCTTTTCAGATCAGGTATCAGTGGTCAGAGGGACCCTTGCCCCAACACTTTGTGCCAGACATGCCATGACTTCCTTTTGCACAATAGAGTACAGGTTGGGGATTGCCTTTTGTGAAAAGAAATTTCGGCCGGGTACCTTCCACTGTGGTGTCCCAATAGCTACAAATTTTTTTTTTTTATATATTCTTTATTTTCAAAAAGTATATATCAATACAAAGACAATTGCAAGTGGACTTCTTACTAGTCATGCAAAGACATTACAGTACATGTGTTTGACAGAGAGAATATCCATATTCAGAGGTCTAGGTGGTAAAGCGAAGACCAGGATACACCCTAATCTCTTTGATCTTATAGCGACCAAAGCCTAATCAGCTTCCTCTGGCTTACCATACTGATTTCGCCACTAGTACTTGCGGCCCACCTTGCCACAATAACACAACAAACAAACAAAAAGAAAACAAATATGTGGAGAGGGAAAAGGGGTAGGAGGGGAAGGTGTGGGCGGGGGAGGGGGGAGGGGGAAAGATTGGGGCACTCTTACTCACATAGAATTTCCAAGAGATAGCCACACGTCGTGGGGATCAGAATGCTTAGGGCATCTCGAGTTCCAGATAATGTGCAAGCAATCTCAAGATCCTGTTTTCCCAAACTCCTTATCCATCAGCTTTCACCAGATCCCAAAATTTCCATGTCTTGAGGAACCTATCATGACTCCTAGTTATCCAGCTAGTCATCTCCTCGAAATTATAAATTTGATCCACCTTGGCTTTCCATTCTTGAATTGTGGGAGGGTTTGTGTCTAACCAATGTAGTGGTATGAGAGATTTAGCTATTGCTAATAAATGAGTTATTAGGTTTTTCTTTGAAGGGGTGTAAAGTGAGGAAGCTTTCGAGAGGACTACCATCTCCACAGTTATCTCGAAATCAGGTAGCGCAATTTTTTTAATTGCCTTATTTACTTCTTCCCAATATTTTCTAATCTGGGGGCATGACCACCAGATATGAGATAAAGATCCCACCTCTCCTTCACATCTCCAGCACCTCCGGGACTCAGAAAGACCTCTCTCAAACAAAAACTCAGGCGTTCTATACCACCGTACAAGCAATTTGTAATGATTCTCTTGCATACGTACACATTGTGTCCAATAGCTACAAATTTTTTGAAGGCCTCAGATTCCACCAGCTTGTATGGTAAAAGCTGGCGGGCTAAGAGTTCCGACAAGCCAGCTGTCAGACGCCGGGCAAGGGGGTGACTCTGGCTTCTTATGCTCAAACATGTCCTTGACAGACACCTGACTGTGGGCAGATGAGCAGGAACTGCTCAAGGCGAGAGACAGAGTGGAGGATGGTTGAGAGGGGGCAAGGAGGACAGCAGTGGTTGACGTGGCTGAAGATGCTGGACCAGGAGGAGGATGGTGGCTTTGAGCTTGTGTGCTGCTTCTACTCGTCATCATGTGTTGATCCCATAGGCGTTTGTGATATGCGATCATGTGCCTTCTCAAAGCAGTTGTACCTAGGTGGGTGTTGGATTTCCCACGACTCAGTTTCTTTTGGCACAGGTTGCAAATGGCATTGCTTTTGTCAGAGGTAGACACACAAAAAAAATGCCAGACTGCTGAGCTTTGCAATGACGGCATTCTGGTGGTGGCAACATCATGCGTAGATTGGCGTCCTGTCTGGCTGACCCCAGGTGCCGATACATGCTGTCGGACTGTGCCACTAGCTCCTTGCGATGACCTCCCCCTGCTTCCAACTCGTCTCCTCCTCCTCTCTGTCTCCCCATCTGAACTTTCCCCCTGTTCTTCTTCTCTTTGATCGGGCACCCACGTGACATCAACGGACACATCGTCATTTGTATCTGACAACTCATCACACCGTACGTCCATGTGTGTAATGCTGCCTGACTGAGACATATCCCTGTTATCTACATCCTCTTGCAATAATGGTTGCGCATCACTCATTTCTTCCAGCTAATATGTAACTCCTCTGACAGATCAAGTGAAGCACCTGTGGTGCTAGTGTTGGTGGTGGCGGCAGGCGGGCGAGTGGTAACTTGAGAGGTGCCCAAAGCTGAGCTGGAGGAGGATGGTGCGTCAAGGTTCCGAGCGGAAGCTGTAGAAGATTGTGTGTCCTGTGTAAGCCAGTCAACTATGTCCTCAGAACTTTTCGAGTTCAGGGTACATAGCCTCTGAACACTGGGCATTATTTTAGGGCCAAAGGGAATCACAACACCACGACCACGACGGCCCCTGTGGGGTGGCCTGCCTCTGCCTGTCATTTTTTTTAGATTAATTTAGTTGTACTATGCGTGCAAGCTACTGTGACACCAGATATGAGTGGCACTGTGCACTGGCAGAAGTTGGCAGAGTAGAGGCTGTAGGCCTGACACACGCTTGCAGGCAACTGACTGCTAATCTATTACAGTCAAAATTGTAGTTAAAAAAAAAAAAGTAATATACTGTGACTAGAGTTGAGCGAACACCTGGATGTTCGGGTTCGAGAAGTTCGGCCGAACATCCTGGAAATGTTCGGGTTCGGGATCCGAACCCGATCCGAACTTCGTCCCGAACCCGAACCCCATTGAAGTCAATGGGGACCCGAACTTTTCGGCACTAAAAAGGCTGTAAAACAGCCCAGGAAAGAGCTAGAGGGCTGCAAAAGGCAGCAACATGTAGGTAAATCCCCTGCAAACAAATGTGGATAGGGAAATTAATTAAAATAAAAATTAAATAAATACAAATTAACCAAAATCAATTGGAGAGAGGTTCCATAGCAGAGAATCTGGCTTCCCGTCACCCACCACTGAAACAGTCCATTCTCAGATATTTAGGCCCCGGCACCCAGGCAGAGGAGAGAGGTCCCGTAACAGAGAATCTGTCTTCATGTCAGCAGAGAATTAGTCTGCATGTCATAGCAGAGAATGAGGCTTCACGTCAGCCACCACTGCAACAGTCCATTGGCATATATTTAGGCCCAGCACCCAGGCAGAGGAGGGAGGTCCCGTAACAGAGAATCTGTCTTCATGTCAGCAGAGAATTAGTCTGCATGTCATAGCAGAGAATGAGGCTTCACGTCAGCCACCACTGCAACAGTCCATTGGCATATATTTAGGCCCAGCACACACACAGGCAGAGGAGAGAGGTCCCGTAACAGAGAATCTGGCTTCATGTCAGCAGAGAATCAGTCTGCATGTCATAGCAGAGAATGAGGCTTCACGTCAGCCACCACTGCAACAGTCCATTGGCATATATTTAGGCCCAGCACACACACAGGCAGAGGAGAGAGGTCCCGTAACAGAGAATCTGGCTTCATGTCAGCAGAGAATCAGTCTGCATGTCATAGCAGAGAATGAGGCTTCACGTCAGCCACCACTGCAACAGTCCATTGGCATATATTTAGGCCCAGCACCCAGGCAGAGGAGGGAGGTCCCGTAACAGAGAATCTGTCTTCATGTCAGCAGAGAATTAGTCTGCATGTCATAGCAGAGAATGAGGCTTCACGTCAGCCACCACTGCAACAGTCCATTGGCATATATTTAGGCCCAGCACCCAGGCAGAGGAGGGAGGTCCCGTAACAGAGAATCTGTCTTCATGTCAGCAGAGAATTAGTCTGCATGTCATAGCAGAGAATGAGGCTTCACGTCAGCCACCACTGCAACAGTCCATTGGCATATATTTAGGCCCAGCACACACACAGGCAGAGGAGAGAGGTCCCGTAACAGAGGATCTGGCTTCATGTCAGCAGAGAATCAGTCTGCATGTCATAGCAGAGAATCAGGCTTCACGTCAGCCACCACTGCAACAGTCCATTGTCATAAATTTAGGCCCAGCACCCAGGCAGAGGAGAGAGGTCCCGTAACAGACAATCTGGCTTCATGTCAGCAGAGAATTAGTCTGCATGTCATAGCAGAGAATGAGGCTTCACGTCAGCCACCACTGCAACAGTCCATTGGCATATATTTAGGCCTAGCACACAGGCAGAGGAGAGAGGTCCCGTAACAGACAATCTGGCTTCATGTCAGCAGAGAATCAGTCTGCATGTCATAGCAGAGAATGAGGCTTCACGTCACCCACCACTGCAACAGTCCATTGGCATATATTTAGGCCTAGCACACAGGCAGAGCAGAGAGGTCCCGTAACAGACAATCTGGCTTCATGACAGCAGAGAATCAGTCTGCATGTCATAGCAGAGAATGAGGCTTCACGTCACCCACCACTGCAACAGTCCATTGGCATATATTTAGGCCTAGCACACAGGCAGAGCAGAGAGGTCCCGTAACAGACAATCTGGCTTCATGTCAGCAGAGAATCAGTCTGCATGTCATAGCAGAGAATGAGGCTTCACGTCACCCACCACTGCAACAGTCCATTGGCATATATTTAGGCCTAGCACACAGGCAGAGCAGAGAGGTCCCGTAACAGACAATCTGGCTTCATGTCAGCAGAGAATCAGTCTGCATGTCATAGCAGAGAATCAGGCTTCACGTCAGCCACCACTGCAACAGTCCATTGTCATAAATTTAGGCCCAGCACCCAGGCAGAGGAGAGAGGTCCCGTAACAGACAATCTGGCTTCATGTCAGCAGAGAATTAGTCTGCATGTCATAGCAGAGAATCAGGCTTCATGTCAGCCACCACTGCAACAGTCCATTGGCATATATTTAGGCCTAGCACACAGGCAGAGGAGAGGTTCATTCAACTTTGGGTAGCCTCGCAATATAATGGTAAAATGAAAATAAAAATAGGATTGAATGAGGAAGTGCCCTGGAGTCCAATAATATATGGTTATGGGGAGGTAGTTAATGTCTAATCTGGACAAGGGACGGACAGGTCCTGTGGGATCCATGCCTGGTTCATTTTTATGAACGTCAGCTTGTCCACATTGGCTGTAGACAGGCGGCTGCGTTTGTCTGTAATGACGCCCCCTGCCGTGCTGAATACACGTTCAGACAAAACGCTGGCTGCCGGGCAGGCCAGCACCTCCAAGGCATAAAAGGCTAGCTCTGGCCACGTGGACAATTTAGAGACCCAGAAGTTGAATGGGGCCGAACCATCAGTCAGTACGTGGATTGGTGTGCACACGTACTGTTCCACCATGTTAGTGAAATGTTGCCTCCTGCTAACACGTTGCGTATCAGGTGGTGGTGCAGTTAGCTGTGGCGTGTTGACAAAAGTTTTCCACATCTCTGCCATGCTAACCCTGCCCTCAGAGGAGCTGGCCGTGACACAGCTGCCTTGGCGACCTCTTGCTCCTCCTCTGCCTTGGCCTTGGGCTTCCACTTGTTCCCCTGTGACATTTGGGAATGCTCTCAGTAGCGCGTCTACCAACGTGCGCTTGTACTCGCGCATCTTCCTATCACGCTCCAGTGCAGGAAGTAAGGTGGGCACATTGTCTTTGTAGCGTGGATCCAGCAGGGTGGCAACCCAGTAGTCCGCACAGGTTAAAATGTGGGCAACTCTGCTGTCGTTGCGCAGGCACTGCAGCATGTAGTCGCTCATGTGTGCCAGGCTGCCCAGGGGTAAGGACAAGCTGTCCTCTGTGGGAGGCGTATCGTCATCGTCCTGCCTTTCCCCCCAGCCACGCACCAGTGATGGACCCGAGCTGCGTTGGGTGCCACCCCGCTGTGACCATGCTTCATCCTCATCCTCCTCCACCTCCTCCTCATCCTCGTCCTCCTCGTCCTCCAGTAGTGGGCCCTGGCTGGCCACATTTGTACCTGGCCTCTGCTGTTGCCAAAAACCTCCCTCTGAGTCACTTCGAAGAGACTGGCCTGAAAGTGCTAAAAATGACCCCTCTTCCTCCTCCTCCTCCTCCTCCTGGGCCACCTCCTCTTCCATCATCGCCCTAAGTGTTTTCTCAAGGAGACATAGAAGTGGTATTGTAACGCTGATAACGGTGTCATCGCCACTGGCCATGTTGGTGGAGTACTCGAAACAGCGCAACAGGGCACACAGGTCTCGCATGGAGGCCCAGTCATTGGTGGTGAAGTGGTGCTGTTCTGTAGTGCGACTGACCCGTGCGTGCTGCAGCTGAAACTCCACTATGGCCTGCTGCTGCTCGCACAGTCTGTCCAGCATGTGCAAGGTGGAGTTCCACCTGGTGGGCACGTCGCATATGAGGCGGTGAGCGGGAAGGCCGAAGTTACGCTGTAGCGCAGACAGGCGAGCAGCAGCAGGATGTGAACGCCGGAAGCGCGAACAGACGGCCCGCACTTTATGCAGCAGCTCTGACATGTCGGGGTAGTTGTGAATGAACTTCTGCACCACCAAATTCAGCACATGCGCCAAGCAAGGGATGTGCGTCAAATTGGCTAGTCCCAGAGCTGCAACGAGATTTCGCCCATTATCACACACCACCAGGCCGGGCTTGAGGCTCACCGGCAGCAACCACTCGTCGGTCTGTTGTTCAATACCCCGCCACAACTCCTGTGCGGTGTGGGGCCTGTCCCCCAAACATATGAGTTTCAGAATGGCCTGCTGACGTTTACCCCGGGCTGTGCTGAAGTTGGTGGTGAAGGTGTGTGGCTGACTGGATGAGCAGGTGGAAGAAGAGGAGGAGGAAGCCGAGAAGGAGGAGGTGGCAACAGGAGGCAAAGAATGTTGCCCTGCGATCCTTGGCGGCGGAAGGACGTGCGCCAAACAGCTCTCCGCCTGGGGCCCAGCTGCCACTACATTTACCCAGTGTGCAGTTAGGGAGATATAGCGTCCCTGGCCGTGCTTACTGGTCCACGTATCTGTGGTTAGGTGGACCTTGCTACAGATGGCGTTGCGCAGTGCACACTTGATTTTATCGGATACTTGGTTGTGCAGGGAAGGCACGGCTCTCTTGGAGAAGTAGTGCCGGCTGGGAACAACATACTGTGGGACAGCAAGCGACATGAGCTGTTTGAAGCTGTCTGTGTCCACCAGCCTAAATGACAGCATTTCATAGGCCAGTAGTTTAGAAATGCTGGCATTCAGGGCCAGGGATCGAGGGTGGCTAGGTGGGAATTTACGCTTTCTATCAAATGTTTGTGAGATGGAGAGCTGAACGCTGGCGTGTGACATGGTTGAGACGCTTGGTGACGGAGGTGGTGGTGGTGGTGTTGGTGGTACATCCCCTGTTTGCTGGGCGGCAGGTGCCAACGTTCCTCCAGAGGCGGAGGAAGAGGCCGAGGCGGCAGCAGCAGAATAGGCCGAGGCGGCAGCAGCAGAAGAGGTAGCAGGGGGAGCCTGAGTGACTTCCTTGGTTTTAAGGTGTTTACTCCACTGCAGTTCATGCTTTGCATGCAGGTGCCTGGTCATGCAGGTTGTGCTCAGGTTCAGAACGTTAATGCCTCGCTTCAGGCTCTGATGGCACAGCGTGCAAACCACTCGGGTCTTGTCGTCAGCACATTGTTTGAAGAAGTGCCATGCCAGGGAACTCCTTGAAGCTGCCTTTGGGGTGCTCGGTCCCAGATGGCGGCGGTCAGTAGCAGGCGGAGTCTCTTGGCGGCGGGTGTTCTGCTTTTGCCCACTGCTCCCTCTTTTGCTACGCTGTTGGCTCGGTCTCACCACTGCCTCTTCCTCCGAACTGTGAAAGTCAGTGGCACGACCTTCATTCCATGTGGGGTCTAGGACCTCATCGTCCCCTGCATCGTCTTCCACCCAGTCTTGATCCCTGACCTCCTGTTCAGTCTGCACACTGCAGAAAGACGCAGCAGTTGGCACCTGTGTTTCGTCATCATCAGAGACATGCTGAGGTGGTATTCCCATGTCCTCATCATCAGGAAACATAAGTGGTTGTGCGTCAGTGCATTCTATGTCTTTCACCGCTGGGGAAGGGCTAGGTGGATGCCCTTGGGAAACCCTGCCAGCGGAGTCTTCAAACAGCATAAGAGACTGCTGCATAACTTGAGGCTGAGACAGTTTCCCTGGTATGCATGGGGGTGATGTGACAGACTGATGGGGTTGGTTTTCAGGCGCCATCTGTGCGCTTTCTGCAGAAGACTGGGTGGGAGATAATGTGAACGTGCTGGATCCACTGTCGGCCACCCAATTGACTAATGCCTGTACCTGCTCAGGCCTTACCATCCTTAGAACGGCATTGGGCCCCACCATATATCGCTGTAAATTCTGGCGGCTACTGGGACCTGAGGTAGTTGGTACACTAGGACGTGTGGATGTGGCAGAACGGCCACGTCCTCTCCCAGCACCAGAGGGTCCACTAACACCACCACGACCATGTCCACGTCCGCGTCCCTTACTAGATGTTTTTCTCATTGTTATGGTTCACCACAACAACAAATATATTATTTGGCCCAATGTATTGTATTCAAATTCAGCGGGATATAAATTTGAGGCCTAGTATTTAGGCGCTGGGTGACCGGTATGGATTTAGTGACAGAATTAGACTTGGAAATGCACAGAAGCGTGTGTGTGTGAAGTTATTCTGAATGACCCAATGTGCACCTTGAATATTATATACCCTTTTAGGGATAGATTTCAAATAGCTCTGATATAGCAGAAACCACTAAATTATGAAATTGTTAAATTGGGAATTGTATTTAAACCCAGAACAAAAAATGTGCTTTGACGGACACTAAATAACTTTCCCAGCCACAACAGGACAGCGTTAACGAGAGATTTAGCAGGATATAAATTTGAGGCCTAGTATTTAGGCGCTGGGTGACAGGTATGGGTTTAGTGACAGAATTAGACTTGGAAATACACAGTAGCGGGTGTGTGTGAAGTTATTCTGAATGACCCAATGTGCACCTTGAATATTATATACCCTTTTAGGGATAGATTTCAAATAGCTCTGATATAGCAGAAACCACTAAATTATGAAATTGTTAAATTGGGAATTGTATTTAAACCCAGAACAAAAAATGTGCTTTGACGGACACTAAATAACTTTCCCAGCCACAACAGGACAGCGTTAACGAGAGATTTAGCAGGATATAAATTTGAGGCCTAGTATTTAGGCGCTGGGTGACAGGTATGGGTTTAGTGACAGAATTAGACTTAGAAATACACAGTAGCGGGTGTGTGTGAAGTTATTCTGAATGACCCAATGTGCACCTTGAATATTATATACCCTTTTAGGGATAGATTTCAAATAGCTCTGATATAGCAGAAACCACTAAATTATGAAATTGCTAAATTGGGAATTGTATTTCAACCCAGAACAAAAAATGTGCTTTGACGGACACTAAATAACTTTCCCAGCCACAACAGGACAGCGGTAACGAGAGATTTAGCGGGATATAAATTTGAGGCCTAGTATTTAGGCGCTGGGTGACCGGTATGGATTTAGTGACAGAATTAGACTGGGATATGGCCAAAAAATAACCACACTATTGCTGGTTAAATGCACTTGGTGATGGGCGCAGCTTGCCCCTGATGTAGTATATGGCCAAAAAATGAACAGACTATTGCTGGTTAAATGCACTTGGTGTCACAGCTTGACCAACCACACTACTGAGGGTTAAATGCACTTGGTGACGGGCGCAGCTTGCCCTGATGTAGTATATGGCCAAAAAATGAACAGACTATTGCTGGTTAAATGCACTTGGTGACGGGCGCAGCTTGCCCCTGATTTAGTATATGGCCAAAAAATGAACAGACTATTGCTGGTTAAATGCACTTGGTGTGATAGCTTGACCAACCACACTACTGAGGGTTAAATGCACTTGGTGACGGGCGCAGCTTGCCCCTGATGTAGTATATGGCCAAAAAATAAACAGACTATTGCTGGTTAAATGCACTTGGTGTGACAGCTTCACCCTGATGTAGGCTTTAGCCAAAAAACAAATGCACCATTGAGGGTTAAATGCACTTGGTGACAGGCGCAGCTTGCCCCTGATGTAGTATATGGCCAAAAAATAAACAGACTATTGCTGGTTAAATGCACTTGGTGTGACAGCTTCACCCTGATGTAGGCTTTAGCCAAAAAACAACCACACCATTGAGGGTTAAATGCACTTGGTCGCAGCTTGTGCTGGTGCACCACAAGACACAAAATGGCCGCCGATCACCCCAGAAAAATGTGACTGACAAACGGTCTGGGCAGCCTAAAAACAGTGAGCAATTGAGGATCAGCAGCTCAATGATCCACAGCTGCAGATCGATCAGTTAATCAAGTCCTTTGGAGGAGTTAATCTGCCTAATCTCGCCCTACTGTCGCAGCCGCAACCTCTCCCTACGCTAATCAGAGCAGAGTGACGGGTGGCGCTATGTGACTCCAGCTTAAATAGAGGCTGGGTCACATGGTGCTCTGGCCAATCACAGCCATGCCAATAGTAGGCATGGCTGTGATGGCCTCTTGGGGCAAGTAGTATGACGCTTGTTGATTGGCTGCTTTGCAGCCTTTCAAAAAGCGCCAAGAAAGCGTCACAAAAGCGCGAAGAAAGCGACGAACACCGAACCCGAACCCGGACTTTTACGAAAATGTCCGGGTTCGGGTCCGTGTCACGGACACCCCAAAATTCGGTACGAACCCGAACTATACAGTTCGAGTTCGCTCATCCCTAACTGTGACACCAGATATTTATTTATTATAATAGGATCCCATGTGTCCTACCAGCCAATCCCTTCCTTTGGTGTTGTGCTTGCGAGACGTGGTGACTCGCGCCTCATTCAGCATATGCAAATTGTATAGTTGGTGAAGCAGTGATTTGAGTTGGGATCACGTGTTCGATCATATGACATTGTCACATGATCTCACATCATGATCTCGCAATATTTGCGCCGTCAAGATGTAGGTTTTTGCGACTCTGTTCCCGCGATACTGGGTTTCCATTCGTCAATTCGTAATATGCTAATTGATATATAGGGACGGCCATTGGATAACTAGGATCTAATTGGCACTAATTGGCATATATATATGGGTTAAGAACACAGTAAGTAACGCCCCCCGAAGAAGTGCACCAGCAAAACGTACGTCTAGCAACCCATGTCCTCAGCAGTATACATCAAATCCCGGTGACAGGTTCCCTTTAAGGCGTATTCCAGCTATGTTACTGTAAGGATTAGAGTTGAGCGAACACCTGGATGTTCGGGTTTGAGAAGTTCGGCCGAACTTCCCGGAAATGTTCAGGTTTGGGATCCGAACCCGACCCGAACTTCGTCCCGAACCCTAACCCCATTGAAGTCAATGGGGACACGAACTTTTCGGCACTAAAAAGGCTGTAAAACAGCCCAGGAAAGGGCTAGAGGGCTGCAAAAGGCAGCAAAATGTAGTTAAATCCCCTGCAAACAAATGTGGATAGGGAAATGAATAAAAATTGAAATAAAATAAATAAAAATTAACCAATATCAATTGGAGAGAGGTCCCATAGCAGAGAATCTGGCTTCATGTCAGCAGAGAATCAGTCTTCATGTCATAGCAGAGAATCATGCTTCACGTCACCCAACACCAGAACAGTCCATTGTCAGATATTTAGGCCCCGGCACCCAGGCCGAGGAGAGAGGTCCCATAACAGAGATTCAGGCTTCATGTCAGCAGAGAATCAGTCTTCGTGTCATAGCAGAGAATCAGGCTTCACGTCACCCACCACTGGAACAGTCCATTGTCATATATTTAGGCCCCGGCACCCAGGCAGAGGAGAGAGGTCCCATAAAAGAGATTCAGGCTGCATGTCAGCAGAGAATCAGTCTTCATGTCATAGCAGAGAATCAGGTTTCACGTCACCCACCATTGGAACAGTCCATTGTCATATTTTTAGGCCCCGGCACCCAGGCAGAGGAGAGAGGTCCCATAACAGAGATTCAGGCTTCATGTCAGCAGAGAATCAGTCTTCATGTCATAGCAGAGAATCAAGCTTCACGTAAGCCACCACTGGAACAGTCCATTGTCATATATTTAGGCCTTGGCACCCAGGCAGAGGAGAGAGGTCCATAACAGAGATTCAGGCTGCATGTCAGCAGAGAATCAGGCTTCACGTCAGCCACCAATGCAACAGTCCATTGTCAGATATTTAGGCCCAGCACCCAGGCAGAGGAGAGAGGTCCCATAACAGAGATTCAGTCTTCATGTCAGCAGAGAATCAGTCTTCATGTCAGCAGAGAATCAGTCTTCATGTCATAGCAGAGAATCAGGCTTTACGTCACCCACTACTAGAACAGTCCATTGTCATATATATTCAGGCCCCGGCACCCAGGCAGAGGAGAGAGGTCCATAACAGAGATTCAGGCTGCATGTCAGCAGAGAATCAGTCTTCATGTCATAGCAGAGAAAAATGCTTCACGTCACCCAACACTGGAACAGTCTATTGTCAGATATTTAGGCCCCGACACCCAGGCAGAGGAGAGAGGTCCCATAACAGAGATTCAGTCTTCATGTCAGCAGAGAATCAGTCTTCATGTCAGCAGAGAATCAGTCTTCATGTCATAGCAGAGAATCATGCTTCACGTCACCCACCACTGGAACAGTCCATTGTCATATATTTAGGCCCCGGCACCCAGGCAGAGGAGAGAGGTCCTTTAACAGAGATTCAGGCTTCATGTCAGCATAGAATCAGTCTTCATGTCATAGCAGAGAATCGTGCTTCACGTCAACCAACACTGGAACAGTCCATTGTCATATATTTAGGCCCCGCCACCCAGGCAGAGGAGAGAGGTCCCATAACAGAGATTCAGGTTGCATGTCAGCAGAGAATCAGTCTTCATGTCATAGTAGAGAATCAGGCTTTACGTCACCCACCACTGGAACAGTCCATTGTCATATATTTAGGCCCCGGCACCCAGGCAGAGGAGAGAGGTCCATAACAGAGATTCTGGCTGCATGTCAGCAGAGAATCAGTCTTCATGTCATAGCAGAGAATCAGGCTTTACATCACCCACCACTGGAACAGTCCATTGTCATATATTTAGGCCCCGGCACCCAGGCAGAGGAGAGAAGTCCCATAACAGAGATTCTGGCTTCATGTCAGCAGAGAATCAGGCTTCACGTCACCCACCACTGGAACAGTCCATTGTCATATATTTAGGCCCCGGCACCCAGGCAGAGGAGAGAGGTCCCTTAACAGAGATTCAGTCTTCATGTCAGCAGAGAATCAATCTTCATGTCATAGCAGAGAATCAGGCTTTACGTCACCCACCACTGGAACAGTCCATTGTCATATATTTAGGCCCCGGCACCCAGGCAGAGGAGAGAGGTCCATAACAGAGATTCAGGCTGCATGTCAGCAGAGAATCAGTCTTCATGTCATAGCAGAGAATCATGCTTCACGTCACCCAACACTGGAACAGTCCATTGTCAGATATTTAGGCCCCGGAACCCAGGCAGAGGAGAGAGGTCCCATAACAGAGATTCAATCTTCATGTCAGCAGAGAATCAGTCTTCATGTCAGCAGAGAATCAGTCTTCATGTCATAGCAGAGAATCAGGCTTTACGTCACCCACCACTGGAACAGTCAATTGTCATATATATTCAGGCCCCGCCACCCAGGCAGAGGAGAGAGGTCCATAACAGAGATTCAGGCTGCATGTCAGCAGAGAATCAGTCTTTATGTCATAGCAGAGAATCATGCTTCACGTCACCCAACACTGGAACAGTCCATTGTCAGATATTTAGGCCCCGGCACCCAGGCAGAGGAGAGAGGTCCCATAACAGAGATTCAGTCTTCATGTCAGCAGAGAATCAGTCTTCATGTCAGCAGAGAATCAGTCTTCATGTCATAGCAGAGAATCATGCTTCACGTCACCCAAGACTGGAACAGTCCATTGTCATATATTTTGGCCCGGCACTCAGGTAGAGGAGAGAGGTCCCATAACAGAGATTCAGGCTTCATGTCAGCAGAGAATCAGTCTTCATGTTATAGCAGAGAATCAGGCTTCACGTCACCCACCACTGAAACAGTCCATTGTCATATATTTAGGCCCCGGCACCCAGGCAGAGGAGAGAGGTCCCATAACAGAGATTCAGGCTTCATGTCAGCAGAGAATCAGTCTTCATGTCATAGCAGAGAATCATGCTTCACGTCAACCAACACTGGAACAGTCCATTGTCAGATATTTAGGCCCCGCCACCCAGGCAGAGGAGAGAGGTCCCATAACAGAGATTCAGGTTGCATGTCAGCAGAGAATCAGTCTTCATGTCATAGCAGAGAATCAGGCTTCACGTCACCCACCACTGGAACAGTCCATTGTCATATATTTAGGCCCCGGCACCCAGGCAGAGGAGAGAGGTCCCATAACAGAGATTCAGGCTTCATGTCAGCAGAGAATCAGTCTTCATGTCATAGCAGAGAATCAGGCTTCACGTCACCCACCACTGGAACAGTCCATTGTCATATATTTAGGCCCCGGCACCCAGGCAGAGGAGAGAGGTCCCATAACAGAGATTCAGGCTTCATGTCAGCAGAGAATCAGTCTTCATGTCATAGCAGAGAATCATGCTTCACGTCACCCAACACTGGAACAGTCCATTGTCATATATTTAGGCCCCGGCACCCAGGCAGAGGAGAGAGGTCCCATAACAGAGATTCAGGCTTCATGTCAGCAGAGAATCAGTCTTCATGTCATAGCAGAGAATCAGGCTTCACGTCACCCACCACTGGAACAGTCCATTGTCATATATTTAGGCCCCGGCACCCAGGCAGAGGAGAGAGGTCCATAACAGAGATTTAGGCTGCATGTCAGCAGAGAATCAGTCTTCATGTCATAGCAGAGAATCATGCTTCACGTCACCCAACACTGGAACAGTCCATTGTCAGATATTTAGGCCCCGGAACCCAGGCAGAGGAGAGAGGTCCCATAACAGAGATTCAATCTTCATGTCAGCAGAGAATCAGTCTTCATGTCAGCAGAGAATAAGTCTTCATGTCATAGCAGAGAATCAGGCTTTACAGTCACCCACCACTGGAACAGTCCATTGTCATATATATTCAGGCCCCGGCACGCAGGCAGAGGAGAGAGGTCCATAACAGAGATTCAGGCTGCATGTCAGCAAGAATCAGTCTTCATGTCATAGCAGAGAATCAGGCTTTACGTCACCCACCACTGGAACAGTCCATTGTCATATATTTAGGCCCCGGCACCCAGGCAGAGGAGAGAGGTCCCATAACAGAGATTCAGGCTTTATGTCAGCAGAGAATCAGTCTTCATGTCATAGCAGAGAATCAGGCTTCACGTCACCCACCACTGGAACAGTCCATTGTCATATATTTAGGCCCCGGCAACCAGGCAAAGGAGAGAGGTCCCTTAACAGAGATTCAGGCTTCATGTCAGCAGAGAATCAGTCTTCATGTCATAGCAGAGAATCATGCTTCACGTCGACCAACACTGGAACAGTCCATTGTCAGATATTTAGGCCCCGCCACCCAGGCAGAGGAGAGAGGTCCCATAACAGAGATTCAGGTTGCATGTCAGCAGAGAATCAGTCTTCATGTCATAGCAGAGAATCAGGCTTACGTCACCCACCACTGGAACAGTCCATTGTCATATATGTAGGCCCCGGCACCCAGGCAGAGGAGAGAGGTCCATAACAGAAATTCAGGCTGCATGTCAGCAGAGAATCAGTCTTCATGTCATAGCAGAGAATCATGCTTCACGTCACCCACCACTGGAACAGTCCATTGTCATATATTTAGGCCCCGGCAACCAGGCAAAGGAGAGAGGTCCCTTAACAGAGATTCAGGCTTCATGTCAGCAGAGAATCAGTCTTCATGTCATAGCAGAGAATCATGCTTCACGTCGACCAACACTGGAACAGTCCATTGTCAGATATTTAGGCCCCGCACCCAGGCAGAGGAGAGAGGTCCCATAACAGAGATTCAGGTTGCATGTCAGCAGAGAATCAGTCTTCATGTCATAGCAGAGAATCAGGCTTACAGTCACCCACCACTGGAACAGTCCATTGTCATATATTTAGGCCCCGGCACCCAGGCAGAGGAGAGGTCCATAAGTCCCATAACAGAGAATTCTGGCTTCATGTCAGCAGAGAATCAGGCTTCACGTCACCCACCACTGGAACAGTCCATTGTCATATATTTAGGCCCCGGCACCCAGGCAGAGGAGAGAGGTCCCTTAACAGAGATTCAGTCTTCATGTCAGCAGAGAATCAATCTTCATGTCATAGCAGAGAATCAGGCTTACGTCACCCACCACTGGAACAGTCCATTGTCATATATTTAGGCCCCGGCACCCAGGCAGAGGAGAGAGGTCCATAACAGAGATTCAGGCTGCATGTCAGCAGAGAATCAGTCTTCATGTCATAGCAGAGAATCATGCTTCACGTCACCCAACACTGGAACAGTCCATTGTCAGATATTTAGGCCCCGGAACCCAGGCAGAGGAGAGAGGTCCCATAACAGAGATTCAATCTTCATGTCAGCAGAGAATCAGTCTTCATGTCAGCAGAGAATCAGTCTTCATGTCATAGCAGAGAATCAGGCTTTACGTCACCCACCACTGGAACAGTCCATTGTCATATATATTCAGGCCCCGCCACCCAGGCAGAGGAGAGAGGTCCATAACAGAGATTCAGGCTGCATGTCAGCAGAGAATCAGTCTTTATGTCATAGCAGAGAATCATGCTTCACGTCACCCAACACTGGAACAGTCCATTGTCAGATATTTAGGCCCCGGCACCCAGGCAGAGGAGAGAGGTCCCATAACAGAGATTCAGTCTTCATGTCAGCAGAGAATCAGTCTTCATGTCAGCAGAGAATCAGTCTTCAGAGAATCATGCTTCACGTCACCCAAGACTGGAACAGTCCATTGTCATATATTTGGCCCGGCACTCAGGTAGAGGAGAGAGGTCCCATAACAGAGATTCAGGCTTCATGTCAGCAGAGAATCAGTCTTCATGTTATAGCAGAGAATCAGGCTTCACGTCACCCACCACTGAAACAGTCCATTGTCATATATTTAGGCCCCGGCACCCAGGCAGAGGAGAGAGGTCCCATAACAGAGATTCAGGCTTCATGTCAGCAGAGAATCAGTCTTCATGTCATAGCAGAGAATCATGCTTCACGTCAACCAACACTGGAACAGTCCATTGTCAGATATTTAGGCCCCGCCACCCAGGCAGAGGAGAGAGGTCCCATAACAGAGATTCAGGTTGCATGTCAGCAGAGAATCAGTCTTCATGTCATAGCAGAGAATCAGGCTTTATGTCACCCACCACTATAACAGTCCATTGTCATATATTTAGGCCCCGGCACGCAGGCAGAGGAGAGAGGTCCCATAACAGAGATTCAGGCTTCATGTCAGCAGAGAATCAGTCTTCATGTCATAGCAGAGAATCAGGCTTCACGTCACCCACCACTGGAACAGTCCATTGTCATATATTTAGGCCCCGGCACCCAGGCAGAGGAGAGAGGTCCCTTAACAGAGATTCAGGCTTCATGTCAGCAGAGAATCAGTCTTCATGTCATAGCAGAGAATCATGCTTCACGTCGACCAACACTGGAACAGTCCATTGTCATATATTTAGGCCCCGCCACCCAGGCAGAGGAGAGAGGTCCCATAACAGAGATTCAGGTTGCATGTCAGCAGAGAATCAGTCTTCATGTCATAGCAGAGAATCAGGCTTTACGTCACCCACCACTGGAACAGTCCATTGTCATATATTTAGGCCCCGGCACCCAGGCAGAGGAGAGAGGTCCATAACAGAGATTTAGGCTGCATGTCAGCAGAGAATCAGTCTTCATGTCATAGCAGAGAATCATGCTTCACGTCACCCAACACTGGAACAGTCCATTGTCAGATATTTAGGCCCCGGAACCCAGGCAGAGGAGAGAGGTCCCATAACAGAGATTCAATCTTCATGTCAGCAGAGAATCAGTCTTCATGTCAGCAGAGAATAAGTCTTCATGTCATAGCAGAGAATCAGGCTTTACATCACCCACCACTGGAACAGTCCATTGTCATATATATTCAGGCCCCGGCACGCAGGCAGAGGAGAGAGGTCCATAACAGAGATTCAGGCTGCATGTCAGCAAAGAATCAGTCTTCATGTCATAGCAGAGAATCAGGCTTTACGTCACCCACCACTGGAACAGTCCATTGTCATATATTTAGGCCCCGGCACCCAGGCAGAGGAGAGAGGTCCCATAACAGAGATTCAGGCTTTATGTCAGCAGAGAATCAGTCTTCATGTCATAGCAGAGAATCAGGCTTCACGTCACCCACCACTGGAACAGTCCATTGTCATATATTTAGGCCCCGGCAACCAGGCAAAGGAGAGAGGTCCCTTAACAGAGATTCAGGCTTCATGTCAGCAGAGAATCAGTCTTCATGTCATAGCAGAGAATCATGCTTCACGTCGACCAACACTGGAACAGTCCATTGTCAGATATTTAGGCCCCGCCACCCAGGCAGAGGAGAGAGGTCCCATAACAGAGATTCAGGTTGCATGTCAGCAGAGAATCAGTCTTCATGTCATAGCAGAGAATCAGGCTTTACGTCACCCACCACTGGAACAGTCCATTGTCATATATGTAGGCCCCGGCACCCAGGCAGAGGAGAGAGGTCCCATAACAGAAATTCAGGCTGCATGTCAGCAGAGAATCAGTCTTCATGTCATAGCAGAGAATCATGCTTCACGTCACCCAACACTGGAACAGTCCATTGTCATATATTTAGGCCCCGGAACCCAGGCAGAGGAGAGAGGTCCCATAACAGAGATTCAGTCTTCATGTCAGCAGAGAATCAGTCTTCATGTCAGCAGAGAATCAGTCTTCATGTCATAGCAGAGAATCAGGCTTTACGTCACCCACCACTGGAACAGTCCATTGTCATATATATTTAGGCCCCGGCACCCAGACAGAGGAGAGAGGTCCATAACAGAGATTCAGGCTGCATGTCAGCAGAGAATCAGTTTTCATGTCATAGCAGAGAAAAATTCTTCACGTCACCCAACACTGGAACAGTCCATTGTCAGATATTTAGGCCCCGGCACCCAGGCAGAGGAGAGAGGTCACATAACAGAGATTCAGTCTTCATGTCAGCAGAGAATCAGTCTTCATGTCAGCAGAGAATCAGTCTTCATGTCATAGCAGAGAATCATGCTTCACGTCACCCAACACTGGAACAGTCCTTTGTCAGATATTTAGGCCCGGCACCCAGGCAGAGGAGAGAGGTCCCATAACAGAGAATCAGGCTTCATGTCAGCAGAGAATCAGTCTTCATGTCATAGCTGAGAATCAGGCTTCACGTCACCCAACACTAGAACAGTCCATTGTCAGATATTTTTAGTAAATAAACACAACCTAAATAGGAAGCTGGTCACACTTATATATAATGACGCCCAAAGTATATAAACGTTATATTGATTTATGGATAGTCTTAAAAGATAAGTCTTTAATAATATAATTTTAAAATGATAGGCTCAACAATTAATTGTGTAGTAACACAAACCTCTCCTGGAGGACAAAAAGAAGAAATATTATTCCCTGCCAACTACAGTGAACTGGTCGGGTTCGAAAAAATGTGGAGCCAGGAGGTGTGAACACTGGCCCACTCGGAGGAGTGAGTTAGGGAAAAACAAAGGTGATAGAAATAAAGAGAGGGAGACAGATGCTGGGTCTCAACCCCTACATATATCCCTGTGTTCTATCATATACACTCCTTCCGTCTGACCCTAGATGGCCCTCAGACCTGATGTTTGACTGCCCAGCTTCGTCGGAAGTAAAAGGACCAGTCACCTCTAGAAGATCAGATACAATGGAAAGAAAAATAAAGACAAAGAAACTTGTCCCTGTCCCTACGCGTTTCACTGGCTTGCGCCAGATCATCAGGGGACTCAGATATAACCAGGACCACGGGTAGATAGTGACAGGCAGTATGTGCCTATCTCAGCTTTCAATGTTACGCTGAGGCAGCAAAGGACACAATCCTATACAATATGTGACAGGCAGTACTTAGCTTGCTCGGTGTTCTGCTCGGGTCCAGGGTCCGCACCTATCCTGCGTGTGGCAGTGGGAGCGGGTGATTCGCGCTGGCGTCCTTTTAAAAACGCGCACGTCCTCTAGGCTCCTCCCCCCGTGCCATGTGATTGGTCACGTGACGTTTGACGTATCCGGTCGCGTCACTCGTTGCCGTCACGTGATCGCGGGCGGTATCAGGCCGTCCACGCTAATGCGGCCACATCACTCGGAGGTGATTGGTCGCATAGCAGGAGGGGGAAGAGTCTACAGGTAGAGTCTATTAGTGGCAATGCGGAGGTGAGCCTCTCCCACTCCCCACCATAAACCCTATTCCTGACGAGTCAGGTGAAGGTGCGTCACTCCTTAATGTCATGGGAATGTTCAAAAAATATCCCACAATCCTGACTTTCTATAGTCTTCCCAAGGTCCACAAAGGAACCACACCACTCAAGGGGAGACCTATAGTGGCCGGGGTGAATAGTTTGGGACAGAATGTGGGTATCTACCTTGATTTTATCCTGGCCCCTTTTGTGAGGACTTTGCCGTCCTACATTAGGGACACTAGTGACCTTCTGGGGCGCTTGGATGGAGTATGTATTGATGGTAACACCTGGTTGGCCTCAATAGACGTAGAGGCGTTATACTCCTCAATCCCACATCGATTGGGCTTGAGAGCAGTTGAGACTTTTCTTATGACTAGGGGCCGACAGTTCTATGCTCATAATGTCATGGTCATCAAACTTTTGGAATTTACGTTGACATCAAACTATTTCCTTTTTGATGGGGTATTCTACCACCAGCTCAGGGGCACGGCGATGGGGAGCCCATGTGCCCCATCGTACGCCAACTTGTTCCTGGGCTGGTGGGAGGAGAATATTGTTTTCGGTGACTCGCTGGCCCACGTCGTCACACAGGTGGGGACGTGGGTCAGGTTCATCGACGATATATTTCTATTGTGGAATGGGAAGGCTGACCAGCTACAACACTTTGTTGACAGTCTCAACATTAATGATGTGGGACTACGGTTCACGTCAGAGGTCCAAAAGGACACCTTACCCTTTTTGGATGTTGTCATCATGAGAGGGAGAGAAGGGGAGATTCATACTAAAACCTATAGAAAACCCACTTCCACTAATGCCCTCCTCAATTGGAACAGTCACCATCCCCTCCCACTTAAAAGGGGTATCCCTACGGGACAGTATTTAAGAATGAGGAGGAACTGTTCCAATATGAGAGATTTCAAACTACAAGCCGATGACTTACGGACAAGAATCAAGGCAAAGGGTTATCCAGATTCAACCCTCAGGGTAGCATATCAGAAGGCTTGCTCTAGAAGTCGATCTGAGTTGCTGCACCCCAATAAGACAGACAAAGGGGATAAACAAATTCGCCTGATCGGAACTTTTGATGGGGCAGCTAAAGAGGTACGGGAGGTGATTTCCAAACATTGGAACATCCTGTTACTTGATCCAGATGTCAAGGATGTGGTTGCACCCTCTGTTAACATTACTTACCGCAGGGGTCGGTCGATACGTGACAGACTTATACGCAGCCACTTCGGCGAGACCGACGACCGAACAGATGGCTGGTTAAAACCGCCGGTGGGTTGCTTTCGCTGCAGTGGCTGCGTGGCCTGCCCGTTCATTAAAAAAGGATGTACTTTCAAAAGCAACATTACCAATAAGATCTACAATATCAAGAAATTCTTGAATTGTAGATCTAAGGGAGTCATCTACAAGGCCACTTGCCATTGTGGATTAGAGTACGTGGGTAAAACCACAAGGGAGTTTCGTAGGAGGGTGGGGGAGCATCTCGGAGACATCAGGAACAAAAGGGATACCCCCCTCGCCAAACACGTCGAAATTAGCCATAATGGTTGCTTTAAAGGCATCACCTTTATGGGTATTGAATCAATCCCCCCATTGAAGAGAGGGGGCAACTGGGACAGGAGGATATTACAGCGGGAGACGTGGTGGATCTTTGAGCTTAAAACTTCCCATCCTACAGGCCTCAATGAACAGCTTTCATTCAGCTCGTTCATTGAGGAATCTAGATCCACACACTAGCTCGAACCATCACCTGCTTCCCCTGAGACATACCCTATGGTTTCCTTCTAGATCTTCCATGTCTATATAGGATTACGACACCTATACCTTGTGAATTGGTCCATTCCTACGACACCCCATATACTGTGTCTTATACTATATCTCATATACATACACTACACTACGCCATCAGGAGATCCCTCCATCTGGGCGTCATTTTGTATGTATACATCTTGTATGTATACATGTATCTTATACTGTATCTCATACGCATACACTACGCCATCTGAGATCTCTCCATCCGTGCGTCATTTTGTATGTATACATGGAAACACTAATTATGACACTCGACTACAGCTGCGGAGCTGTTTTATACATATATGTATTTATTTATTTGTTCATGTCCACACTGCATATGTTTTTTAATGTTTAATGTTTTTTGGTCATTCATCTCTACACCACCTACAAATGGCCATCCAAACCGCAACATGTTTAACTTGCCCAAAATACCTTGGGTAGCGCCTCCCATGACATTAAGGAGTGACGCACCTTCACCTGACTCGTCAGGAATAGGGTTTATGGTGGGGAGTGGGAGAGGCTCACCTCCGCATTGCCACTAATAGACTCTACCTGTAGACTCTTCCCCCTCCTGCTATGCGACCAATCACCTCCGAGTGATGTGGCCGCATTAGCGTGGACGGCCTGATACCGCCCGCGATCACGTGACGGCAACGAGTGACGCGACCGGATACGTCAAACGTCACGTGACCAATCACATGGCACGGGGGGGGGGGGGAGCCTAGAGGACGCGCGCGTTTTTAAAAGGACGCCAGCGCGAATCACCCGCTCCCACTGCCACACGCAGGATAGGTGCGGACCCTGGACCCGAGCAGAACACCGAGCAAGCTAAGTACTGCCTGTCACATATTGTATAGGATTGTGTCCTTTGCTGCCTCAGCGTAACATTGAAAGCTGAGATCGGCACATACTGCCTGTCACTATCTACCCGTGGTCCTGGTTATATCTGAGTCCCCTGATGATCTGGCGCAAGCCAGTGAAACGCGTAGGGACAGGGACAAGTTTCTTTGTCTTTATTTTTCTTTCCATTGTATCTGATCTTCTAGAGGTGACTGGTCCTTTTACTTCCGACGAAGCTGGGCAGTCAAACATCAGGTCTGAGGGCCATCTAGGGTCAGACGGAAGGAGTGTATATGATAGAACACAGGGATATATGTAGGGGTTGAGACCCAGCATCTGTCTCCCTCTCTTTATTTCTATCACCTTTGTTTTTCCCTAACTCACTCCTCCGAGTGGGCCAGTGTTCACACCTCCTGGCTCCACATTTTTTCGAACCCGACCAGTTCACTGTAGTTGGCAGGGAATAATATTTCTTCTTTTTGTCCTCCAGGAGAGGTTTGTGTTACTACACAATTAATTGTTGAGCCTATCATTTTAAAATTATATTATTAAAGACTTATCTTTTAAGACTATCCATAAATTAATATAACGTTCAGATATTTTTAGGCCCCGGCACCCAGACAGAAGAGAGGTTCATTCAACTTTGAGTTGCCCCGCAATATAATGGTAAAATTAAAATAAAAATAGGATTGAATGAGGAAGTGCCCTGGAGTACAATAATATATGGTTAAGGGGAGGTAGTTATAAATGTTTCTGTGAAGGTTCTCATTCATCTAGGTCATGGTATATATCTGTAAAGAATAAATCAAGGCAACTGTAGATTTCTTGAAAACGTTTTCAAGAAATCTACAGTACGTCCAGTTGTCTTGATTTATTCTTTACAGATATAGTTATAAATGTCTAATCTGCACAAGGGATGGACAGGTCCTGTGGGATCCATGCCTGGTTCATTTATATGAACGTCAGCTTGTCCACATTGGCTGTAGACAGGCGGCTGCGTTTGTCTGTAATGAAGCCCCCTGCCGTGCTGAATACACGTTCAGACAAAACGCTGGCCGCCGGGCAGGCCAGTACCTCCAAGGCATAAAAGGCTAGCTCTGGCCACGTGGACAATTTGGAGACCTAGAAGTTGAATGGGGCCGAACCATCAGTCAGTACGTGAAGGGGTGTGCACACGTACTGTTCCACCATGTTAGTGAAATGTTGCCTCCTGCTAACACGTTCCGTATCAGTTGGTGGTGCAGTTAGCTGTGGCGTGTTGACAAAACTTTTCCACATCTCTGCCATGCTAACCCTGCCCTCAGAGGAGCTGGCCGTGACACAGCTGCATTGGCGACCTCTTGCTCCTCCTCTGCCTTCACCTTGGGCTTCCACTTGTTCGCCTATAACATTTGGGAATGCTCTCAGTAGCACATCTACCAACATGCGCTTATACTCGCACATCTTCCTATCACGCTCCAGTGCAGGAAGTTAGGTGGGCACATTGTCTTTGTACCGTGGATCCATCAGGGTGGCAACCCAGTAGTCCGCACACGTTAAAATGTGGGCAACTCTGCTGTCGTTGCGCAGGCACTGCAGCATGTAGTCGCTCATGTATGCCAGGCTGCCCAGAGGTAAGGACAAGCTGTCCTCTGTGGGAGGCGTATCGTCATCGTCCTGCCTTTCCCCCCAGCCACACACCACTGATGGGCCCGAGCTGCGTTGGGTGCCACCCCGCTGTGAACATGCTTCATCTTCATCCTCCTCCACCTCCTCCTCATCCTCGTCCTCCTCGTCCTCCAGTAGTGGGCCCTGGCTGGTCATATTTGTACCTGGCCTCTGCTGTTGCAAAAAACCTCCCTCTGAGTCACTTCGAGGAGACTGGCCTGAAAGAGCTAAAAATGACCCCTGTTCCTCCTCCTCCTGGGCCACCTCCTCTTCCATCATCGCCCTAAGTGTTTTCTCAAGGAGACATAGAAGTGGTATTGTAACGCTGATCACAGCGTCATCGTCACTGGCCATGTTGGTGGAGTACTCGAAACAGCGCAACAGGGCACACAGGTCTCGCATGGAGGCCCAGTCATTGGTGGTGAAGTGGTGCTGTTCTGTAGTGCGACTGACCCGTGCGTGCTGCAGCTGAAACTCCACTATGGCCTGCTGCTGCTCGCACAGTCTGTCCAGCATGTGCAAGGTGGAGTTCCACCTGGCGGGCACGTCGCATATGAGGCGGTGAGCGGGAAGGCCGAAGTTACGCTGTAGCACAGACAGGCGAGCAGCGGCAAGATGTGAACGCCGGAAGCGCGAACAGACGGCCCGCACTTTATGCAGCAGCTCTGACATGTCGGGGTATTTGTGAATGAACTTCTGCACCACCAAATTCAGCACATGCGCCAGGCAAGGAATGTGCGTCAAACCGGCTAGTCCCAGAGCTGCAACGAGATTTCGCCCATTATCGCACACCACCAGGCCGGGCTTGAGGCTCACCGGCAGCAACCACTCGTCGGTCTGTTGTTCTATACCCCGCCACAACTCCTGTGCGCTGTGGGGCCTGTCCCCCAAACATATGAGTTTCAGAATGGCCTGCTGACGTTTACCCCGGGCTGTGCTGAAGTTGGTGGTGAAGGTGTGTGGCTGACTGGATGAGCAGGTGGAAGAAGAGGAGGAGGAAGCCGAGTAGGAGGAGGAGGCAACAGGAGGCAAAGAATGTTGCCCTGCGATCCTTGGCGGCGGAAGGACGCACGCCAAACAGCTCTCCGCCTGGGGCCCAGCCGCCACTACATTTACCCAGTGTGCAGTTAGGGAGATATAGCGTCCCTGGCCGTGCTTACTGGTCCACGTATCTGTGGTTAGGTGGACCTTGCCACAGATGGCGTTGCACAGTGCACACTTGATTTTATCGGATACTTGGTTGTTTAGGGAAGGCACGGCTTTCTTGGAGAAGTAGTGCCGACTGGGAACAACATACTGTGGGACAGCAAGCGACATGAGCTGTTTGAAGCAGTCTGTGTCCACCAGCCTAAATGACAGCATTTCATATGCCAGTAGTTTAGAAATGCTCGCATTCAGGGCCAGGGATCGAGGGTGGCTAGGTGGGAATTTACGCTTTCTCTCAAATGGAGAGCTGAACGCTGCCGTGTGACATGGTTGAGATGCTTGGTGACGGAGGTGGTGGTGTTTGTGGTACATCCCCTGTTTGCTGGGCGGCAGGTGCCAACGTTCCTCCAGAGGCGGAGGAAGAGGCCGAGGCGGCAGCAGCAGAAGAGGTAGCAGGGGGAGCCTGAGTGACTTCCTTGTTTTTAATGTGTTTACTCCACTGCAGTTCATGCTTTGCATGCAGGTACCTGGTTATGCAGGTTGTGCTAAGGTTCAGAACGTTAATGCCTCGCTTCAGGCTCTGATGGCACAGCGTGCAAACCACTCGGGTCTTGTCGTCAGCACATTGTTTGAAGAAGTACCATGCCAGGGAACTCCTTGAAGCTGCCTTTGGGGTGCTCGGTCCTGCATAACTTGAGGCTCAGACAGTTTCCCTGATATGCATGGGGGTGATGTGACAGACTGATGGGCTTGGTTTTCAGGCGCCATCTGTGCGCTTTCTGCAGAAGACTGGGTGGGAGATAATGTGAATGTGCTGGATCCACTGTCGGCCACCCAATTGACTAATGCCTGTACCTGCTCAGGCCTTACCATCCTTAGAACGGCATTGGGCCCCACCAAATATCGCTGTAAATTCTGGCTACTGGGACCTGAGGTAGTTGGTACACTAGGACGTGTGGCTGTGGCAGAACGGCCACGTCCTCTCCCAGCACCAGAGTGTCCACTAACACCACCACGACCATGTCCGCGTCCCTTACTAGATGTTTTCCTCATTGTTACCGTTCACCACAATAAGAAAAATATTATTTGGCCCAATGTATTGAATTCAAATTCAGGCCTTTTTTTACAGACACCTAACACTATCTGGCTATCTACTTAGGTACCATATTACACTAATAAAAACGACAGATTTAGCTGACTATAAATTTGAGGCCTATTATTTAGGCGCTGGGTGACAGGTATACGTTTACGGACAGAATTAGACTTGGAAATGCACGGTAGCGTGTGTGTGAAGTTATTGAGAATGACCCTATCTGCACCTTCAATCTAATATACCCTTTTATGGATAGATTTAAAGTAGGCCTGATACAGCAGAAACCACTGATTTAGGGAATTGCTAAATTGAGAATTGTATTTCAACCCAGAACAGAAATATATCCTTTGCCAGACTGCAGGCAGTATTACAATTGGCTGGCCACAGCTGAAACACCAGATTTAGGGTACTGCTATTTTGGCAATTGTATTTCACCCCTCAATAAAATAGCAAGCACAGCCAAGCCCCTGATGTAGGATATAGCAAAAAAATAACCACACTATTGATGGTTAAATGGACTTGGTGGCAGCTTGCCCCTGATGTAGGATATAGCAAAAAAATAACCACACTATTGATGGTTAAATGGACTTGGTGGCAGGTTGCCCCTGATGTAGGATATAGCAAAAAAATAACCACACTATTGATGGTTAAATGGACTTGGTGGCAACTTGTGCTGGCGCACCACAAGACACAAATTGGCCGCTGATCACCTCAGAAAAAAGTGACTGAAAAACGCTCTGGGCAGCCTAAAAACAGTGAGCAATTGAATAGCAGCAGTTCAATGATCCACAGTTGTAGATTGATCAATGAATTAAGTGTTTTGGAGGAGTTAATCACTGCCTAATCTCGCCCTAACGTCGCAGCTGCAACCTCTCCCTATACTGATCATAGCAGAGTGACGTGCGGCGCTACATGTCTCCAGCTTAAATAGAGGCTGGGTCACATGCTGCACTGGACAATCACAGCCATGCCAATAGTAGGCATGGCTGTGACTGCCTCTTGGGGTAAGTAGTATGACGCTTGTTGATTGGCTGCTTTGCAGCCTTTCAAAAAGCGCCAAGAAAGCGACGAACATCGAACCCGAACCCGGACTTTTACGAAAATGTTCGGGTACGGGTCCGTGTCACGGACACCCCAAAATTACTATACAATTCGGGTTCGCTCATCCCTAGTAAGGATGGCAATAAAATATTTTTTTTTACACAATTAAAGCACACAGAGCTATTTGGACTGGGTATTACGGATGTGCTAGCGGCCATCTAGAAACCTATGACCTCATCTCTATGATGCTATGTAACCCTTACAGTTCTGGAATGTATTGGATAACACTGGCAGCATTATGCCAGTGTTATCCAATACTAACAGAAATAGCATGGTGTTCAACAGGCAGGAAATGCTCAAACCATATGCAGTTATGCACATATATACAGGGGAGCAAATCCTGCACTTGTTGTCCGTTGCTAATGACGATCCCCAGCAAAATTGCATACAGTGGAGGATGCCCGCCGTGGACCACAAGTACTAAAAGAGACATCCTACGCAAGACAGCAATTATGTGGATGTGATAAACAGTAAAACAATCTAATAACAAGGACAGGTGCACTTTGCGATCTTACTAAGCCCTCAAACTGGTGTTAAAATTAAGAGATTAGCCAACATGTCCTACTATGAGGACATGTATGAGCCCGAGCACCGAGCCAAGGTTTCTCAAGTAGCTCGGGTCCTAACACTCACCTACCTGAGCTGTAAGGGCAATACCAGTTGCAAGTGGTCAAATTAGTTTGCTTGTATATGGAGGTTTATAAACTCCAATTTAAATGTGCCTGTTTTCTATCTACAGGCTACATTTAGGTGCACCTGTGAAGCCTGGGCCATATCAGCCAGTCTTGAGTTGGACTTGCAGACTCCTCCCTCCTCCCATTGCTGGTATGGTAGATGCTGGAGTTAACTGGTGAGTGGTCTGCGGGTCGGTCCTCACACTCCTGTAATTCGCCCACTGGCCCCTGGTATTGCCCATACAGCACAGGTAGGTGAGTGTTAGGACCTGAGCTACTTGAAAAACCTTGGCACGGTGCTCAGGCTCAGACATGTCCTCAAAGTAGGACATGTTGGCTAGTCTCTTAATTTTAACACCAGTTTGAGGGCTTAGTAAGATCGCAGAGTGCACCTGTCCTTGTTATTAGATTGTTTCACTGTTATCCAATACATTCCAGAACTGTAAGGGTTACATAGCATCATAAATCAATATAATGCTATGTGACCCCCGGCAGCGCTGAGAGGTCAGGCCGGGAGCTGCGTTGCGGACTCGCTCTGGGAGGAACGCTCGTCTGCAAGGGGCCTTAAAGGTGTAAACCACATTGCGCTCCTCCACATATATATTATTAAGGTGCACATTTTCATAAATTTGTCGCAGGCACACAAATCAAAGCCAGGCTTACAACTGACATAAAAACAACCTTAAATGATAAATGGCCCCCTCCATTGGTGCACTTGGCCTATATTTTATAAAAACTCCCAGCATATATCTTAACTTTTCCTTAGGCCCCCATTCACCAGATGTAGAACCAAAAGAACACCAGCCAGTATGCTTCAGTGTACAGGGAATAATTTACCAAGACTGACATTTCTAACTGGTACAAATCATCTTAAATGCATAGGGCCATGTGGACCCCTTTTATAAAACTTCAAGCAGGCTATTGTTTTTTTTTTTGCTGTATTGGAAAGAGCAGCAGACTATGCTTTCTTATACAGAGGGTCACTGTACAAAAATATATACAGCACGGCATATGCTGTTTAACAATCATTCCCTATGGCTAACAGATGGTGCTGTTTCACATCCGTCACAAGCCTCTGCTGGGTGCTTATGTCATCAGAAAATGATCTATTGTTTAAATTACATTTTTATGCTTAGCGTAACATATTTTTTAAGGCTTTTTGGTGATGTTATTTTTAATTTTCCATGTCACTATATTTAAACACAAACCATAAAATTCTGCAGTTTTTGCACTGACCACTAAGTCTAATAATAGAGACCACTTCTTCATCTGTACAGATCACTTTACTGCAGTTACTGCCTATCTATACAATATATATCATTACAGGCATAATTAGAAGACATGATCCACCTTTCACAATAGGTGACTGTCAAGGCTTATCTATTCTTTCCTTGCACAATGACCTCTGTTCAGGTCACAGAGCATGCCGAAAAGACAATGAGGTCCCCTCCAGACCACTGTGTCTATGGACATGGGGCTGCCGTAAATCAATTTTCTTAATGCTTTCTAAGTGTTGTTAAGAACAGCTCAGGCAAGATGGCCGCCTCCATAATCAAGTTCAGAAAATAGAATTAAAAAAATCTACAATCAGAAAATAAAAACAAATTTGAAAAAAGGATATGGTTTTAACTGGAGAAAAAAAAATGGTGACACATTTCCTTTAAGTCCTGAAGGTATAGACCTAATGATAGGCTAAAATTCTTTGTCCTGTACCCAGAGCCTAAATAATATATACTTGAAGTAAACTAGTCCTTCATATTTGTCTAAGAATTTTATGACAAATTATATTTTTATTTTATCTTGCATATTTATGTTCAGTATTAGCTTTGCATATACACAAAATCAAAATGTTCCATTCAATACAATTTACTTTATTAATCTCTGATACATATTGTTACCCATTTGTCTTATGCTCATTTTTTTACTGCACTATAAAATAAACACCTTATATTTATTCACTTGGATTTATTTTTTTAAAGCTCCATAATGATGCTATGTGTTGGAACTGACAGTCTAAAAACAAAAAGGGACGCAACATGAACAGCCAACAACAGAAGAAAATAAATAGAAATTGCGGCTGCTCTAACGTTGTCAGTGTAAAGTCTACAATTTGAATCAAACAAGATGTAACTTTTCTTTTTTAGGGGATCAATAAGTGCAGATAACATTGCTCAGAGAAATGTTTTATTTCAGAGGCAGAAAAAAAAGGAAAAAAAAGCTTTTAACAGCTCTCTGAAGGATATGCTTCAACCACATGCTGCTATAGTGGTTTATTTTAATATTAATAACAGTCAGTTGAGTAAATGGCATGCATGAGGTCAGTGTTAATATTGTATTGTTGAACTTTTCTAAGGCCAGGTGTGGATTGAAAAGAAATGGCCTATACACTGTACAGTATGTCGTCTTCTTTTGTATCCACTTTTGGCTTTGGCTCAAAATAATTCAATAAAAACTGCACTGAAAACTGCATGTGAGAATCATGCCATACAGAGCACAAGGAGTGTACTCACTGGAGGGGGGGAGGGTTCCAACCTTCATTTTATTGCGGAATGTTTTATCAATACTGTAAGCTTCTTAGGGACACATTCATAAAAATTTACATAATTGAACCATAAATGGATCTATCACAATTAATACTATTATTATTGCATTATTTTTGAAAGTTTTGTGCCTTTCACCTGCTGAACTGACCTGTGACAGCTCTGAGTAATAGGGCTAGGATGCAGGTGAACAACAGTGACAATATTTGTTAATTTTGAGTCAAGATAGCTACATAGAAGACGCTATATAAAATTTCCACTGTACATACAGAAAGAGACCACATCAGCTTAGTGAATTGTTGTGATGCTATACTGCTCTGTAGATGAATAATAATCATAAGGTTTAATTTTTTATATATATATATATATATATATATATATACAGTACAGACCAAAAGTTTGGACACACCTTCTCATTCAAAGAGTTTTCTTTATTTTCATGACTATGAAAATTGTAGATTCACACTGAAGGCATCAAAACTATGAATGAACACATGTGGAATTATATACATAACAAAAAAGTGTGAAACAACTGAAAATATGTCATATTCTGGGTTCTTCAAAGTAGCCACCTTTTGCTTTGATTACTGCTTTGCACACTTTTGGCATTCTCTTGATGAACTTCAAGAGGTAGTCACCTGAAATGGTTTTCACTTCACAGGTGTGCCCTGTCAGGTTTAATAAGTGGGATTTCTTGCCTTATAAATAGGGGTTGGAGAAGTCAGGTGGATACACAGCTGATAGTCCTACTGAATAGACTGTTAGAATTTGTATTATGGCAAGAAAAAAGCAGCTAAGTAAAGAAAAAAGAGTGGCCATCATTACTTTAAGAAATGAAGGTCAGTCAGTCCGAAAAATTGGGAGAACTTTCAAAGTGTCCCCAAGTGCAGTCACAAAAAACCATCAGGCGCTACAAAGAAACTGTCTCACATGCGGACCGCCCCAGGAAAGGAAGACCAAAAGTCACCTCTGCTGCGGAGGATAAGTTCATCCGAGTCACCAGAAATCGCAGGTTAACAGCAGCTCAGATTAGAGACCAGGTCAATGCCACACAGAGTTCTAGCAGCAGACACATCTCTAGAACAACTGTTAAGAGGAGACTGTGTGAATCAGGCCTTCATGGTAGAATATCTGCTAGGAAACCACTGCTAAGGACAGGCAACAAGCAGAAGATACTTGTTTGGGCTAAAGAACACAAGGAATGGACATTAGACCAGTGGAAATCTGTGCTTTGGTCTCATGAGTCCAAATTTGAGATCTTTAGTTCCAACCACCGTGTCTTTGTGCTACGCAGAAAAGGTGAACGGATGGACTCTACATGCCTGGTTCTCACCGTGAAGCATGGAGGAGGAGGTGTGATGTGTGGGGGTGCTTTGCTGGTGACACTGTTGGGGATTTATAAAAAATTGAAGACATACTGAACTAGCATGGCTACCACAGCATCTTACAGCGGCATGCTATTCCATCCGGTTTGCATTTAGTTGGACCATCATTTATTTTTCAACAGGACAATGACCCCAAATACACCTCCAGGCTGTGTAAGGGCTATTTGACCATGAAGGAGAGTGATGGGGTGCTGCGCCAGATGACCTGGCCTCCATAGTTACCGGACCTGAACCCAAATCGAGATGGTTTGGGTGACCTGTACCGCAGAGTGAAGGCAAAAGGGCCAACAAGTGCTAAGCATCTCTGGGAACTCCTTCAAGACTGTTGGAAGACCATTTCAGGTGACTACCTCTTGAAGCTCATCAAGAGAATGCCAAGAGTGTGCAAAGCAGTAATCAAAGCAAAAGGTGGCTACTTTGAAGAACCTAGAATATGACATATTTTCAGTTGTTTCATACTTTTTTGTTATGTATATAATTTCACATGCGTTAATTCATAGTTTTGATGCCTTCAGTGTGAATCTACAATTTGCATAGTCATGAAAATAAAGAAAACTCTTTGAATGAGAAGGTGTGTCCAAACCTTTGGTCTGTACTGTATGTACTTATGCCTGTGTAGTGTACAGTATTCTGTACATATGTATGTGATATATGTGTGTGTAATTGTCTGATGTATCTGTATACATGTGAATGACTAAGTAAATTTATACAGTATATGTGTGTAGGCTATTTACTGAATTGCGTAGGGGAAGGATTTTTTTTTCTGCTGATCCCGTGACATCACCACACCAGATCCCCAGAAAAATTCTCCAGATTCAGCGCAGGGCAAGGGAAATGCTCCGATGCTCATGTCACAGGGCCTGAGTGGGGAAAGAAGAGGATATGTCTCGGTTCAGCTCTGAACCCAGACAAAATAAAGCCATCTGATTATTGCACTTTGATGTTGTATTAGTCTTCTGTCACACCTCTGGTGATCGGCATCTGGTAGAGTACATTCTGCCAGAGTTCACCACATCCACCACTGCTGGATTCTGCCCTTCACCAGTAGAACCATTTTTGTCAGGCTGAAACCATGCTGGTAGTCTGCCATAGTCTATTGCAACTGATTGTACCCACTAAATTGAACAACACATGTACAGTCGTAGCCAAAAGTTTTGAGAATGACACAAATATTCGTTTTCACAAAGTTTGCTGCTAAACTGCTTTTAGATCTTTGTTTCAGTTGTTTCTGTGATGTAGTGAAATATAATTACACGCACTTCATATGTTTCAAAGGCTTTTATTGACAATTACATGACATTTATGCAAAGAGTCAGTATTTGCAGTGTTGTCCCTTCTTTTTCAGGACCTCTGCAATTCGACTGGGCATGCTCTTAATCAACTTCTGGGCCATTTCCTGACTGATAGCAACCCATTCTTTCATAATCACTTCTTGGAGTTTGTCAGAATTAGTGGGTTTTTGTTTGTCCACCCGCCTCTTGAGGATTGACCACAAGATCTGGGGAGTTTCCAGGCCATGGACCCTGAATCCTCTTTAGGAAACAATCCTGGCGCTTGCTGGACTTTCTTGGACGCCCTGAAGCCTTCTTAACAAGAATTGAGCCTATTTCCTTGAAGTTATTGATGATCCTATAAATTGTTGATTGAGGTGCAATCTTAGTAGCCACAATATCCTTGCCTCTAAAGCAATTTTTATGCAATGCAATGATGGCTGCACGCATTTCTTTGCAGGTCACTATGGTTAACAATGGAAGAACAATGATTTCAAGCATTAACCTCTTTTTAACAGGTCAAGTCTGCCATTTTAACCCAATCAGCCTGACATAATGATCTCTAGCCTTGTGCTCGTCAACATTCTCACCTGAGTTAACAAGACGATTACTGACATGATCTCAGCAGGTCCTTTAATGACAGCAATGAAATGCAGTGGAAAGGTTTTTTTGGGATTAAGTTAATTTTCATGGTATAGAAGGACTATGCAATTCATCTGATCACTCTTCATAACATTCTGGAGTATATGTGAATTGCTATTATAAAAACTTATGCAGCAACTTTTTCAATTTTCAATATTTATGTAATTCTCTAAACTTTTGGCCACGACTGTACAGGGAGTGCAGAATTATTAGGCAAGTTGTATTTTTGAGGATTAATTTTATTATTGAACAACAACCATGTTCTCAATGAACCCAAAAAACTCATTAATATCAAAGCTGAATATTTTTGGAAGTAGTTTTTAGTTTGTTTTTAGTTTTAGCTATTTTAGGGGGATATCTGTGTGTGCAGGTGACTATTACTGTGCATAATTATTAGGCGACTTAACAAAAAACAAATATATACTCATTTCAATTATTTATTTTTACCAGTGAAACCAATATAACATCTCAACATTCACAAATATACATTTCTGACATTCAAAAACAAAAACAAGGGGGGCGGAGCCAACGCCGAGAGTGGATGGCTGTGTGAAGCGTTGCTCCGCTTAACAGATATCCTTCTAAGCCTTATATCTTTAGCTGACCAGACCTACAATGGTCAAAATCGGAGGGCAGAAGAACAGTGACAACTCTGGTCCTGCTAGAACGGTGCCTCAGCCGTGAGAAATGGACAAATTTGTCAAAAAGGCAGCCGCTGCGTATGTGGCTAGAGAAAATAAAATGGCGCCCGGAACACCGAAGACAGCAGGCCACAAACAGCATGCTCCGCTAGGTGCTGAAGGCGGCAGAGAGACCTCTCCTAGCCCAGAAGCTCTCCCAATATCTAGGAGTTTTATTAAAGATTCTCTAGCTGAAGCCTTAGAACCCCTCAGCTCGGAACTAGCTGCTATCAGGGGAGACATTCGCCATATTGGATCCAGAGTGGAAATCCTGGAAGAAAATCAACAAAAATTTGTGGCGCATCAAACTGAGGTTTCTGCTAACATGGCTGACCATCAAGCCCACATAAATGCACTGTACACAGCGCTGGAGGACCAGGAAAATAGGGGAAGAAGGAATAACCTCCGATTTAGAGGAATTCCTGAATCAGTTGGCCCTGGCGATATCTCTGAAGCAATAATGCAAATCTGCCTACAGCTCTTGGGCCCTGACACAGCACATGAGATCACTATTGAACGGGCTCATAGAGCTCTGAGACCGAAGCCGCTTCCGAATGAGCCTCCAAGAGACATTATTTGTAAATTTCTTTATTTCCCAGTAAAGGAAGCGATCTTGTCGGGAGCAAGGAATAATCCGTCGCTATTGTGGGAAGGCAATGAAATTGCGATTTTTCAAGACCTAGCTCAAACAACTCTTCGCAAGCGCAGAGCACTGAAGCCGCTCACGGATTGGCTGCGATCACGGAAAATCCTATATCGCTGGTCCTTCCTTTTTGGACTCTCATTCTCTTACGACGGCCGTCGTCTAATGGTCTCATCACCCAGGGATTTGGAGAAGATTTATTCGCAACTCCAAATCCAACCGCTGCCGATTGACAATTGGGAGGTGTTGCAGAATGCTTACGCCTTACCTGAGTTGCCATCGTTCCTTCCCTGGGAACCTCAACGTACCCCAAAGCCATCAAGAGGCAGAAGAATGAATGCCGGCACTCCGAGGAGACTGCCTTTGACCGACGAGTGAAGAAAATCCCTCTGGATGAGTATACTCTCTAATACCTGCTATAGTACTTTCACTAGCACAATCGCCACAAATGCGGATGTGGCGCTCGTATTTTTTCCATATGAGACTCTAGTAGTATGTTAAGTTCTTCTTTCTTTACCCTTGATGTTTCGAGATAGTTCTCGCAGACCCCTAAGGATAGGTATGCTTTTACCGTATTGTAAACTTTCGCATATTGGCAACACCGATACCTTGTGTGCGCCTCACCCAGTATGCAGAGGCTAATATTCAGATCTCCTCTATGTTTGTCCAGCTTCGCAGCTCCCCCCCTGGTCAGGATAAGCTTCTACTGAACTGTGAATTTTCGCATGTTTGCATTTTCACGGTTATATTTGCGCTCAGCATGAAATGCGAATATATGCGTGAGAACTTTCCTCTCGTGTATACTCATTGGTTAATGACCACTTATATGTTTCCCGCTGTACTAGTCTAAATTGCTTGTTCCGGTATTTGGGCAAACGCGATTGTTCTTTTCGCAACGCAACGCGATTATTTTAAGTTTCCCTCATACTATTGGACCTAGGTCTGGTATTTTTTGCCCTCAGGAAGGATACTGCAAATAGAGTGTTCTCCCTCTCTCCCCCCCTCAATAGATAAAGAGTTTATTACTCAACCCACAATGTTTAATGCACTTCAGAGTGTTCACTTTATGGTTGTTGGTATTATGATTTTTTACTTTTATGTTTTTTCTGTTATTTTTGTTCCTCAGTCAGGTATCCTTCTATGTGCGCAAGACATAGGGTCTTATTCGAGATATTTGGGACAACTCCTTGATACGCTTCTGGAGGCTGAGTAACCCCCCCCCCCCCCCCCCCCTTTTAAGATTCGCCTTCATCAAAATTTCCTCACTAAAGTTATGTGTCGTATATCCCTTTACATTGTGGCATGGATGACTTATGCATTACGTCCTTCAATGTGAAGGGATTCAATTCCCCCTCTAAACGTAATCAAGTTTTCTCCTACTTAAAAAAAGAAAAGTGCTCAATTTTATTTCTACAGGAGACCCACTTTAAATTTGGCAAATACCCAAATCTTAAGAACTCCCTATTCGCGGAATGGTACCATTGCGGCTCCAGTTCCTCGGCCTCCAGGGGCGTAAGCATAGGGTTTAGGAAACAAGTACCATTCACTTACCTATATCACACCCAGGACCAGGAAGGTAGATACTTATTACTCAAAGGAGTTGTCAATAACCAAATATATACTTTCATTAATTTGTATGCTCCCAATGTTGGCCAGGCTTCATGGATTATAGAGACTCTCTCCTTACTGGAACCATTCAAAGAAGGAGTGGTAGTACTGGGAGGAGACTTAAATTTAGCTCTTGAGCCTTGTATAGACTCCACATCCAAAAGGCCACCAATAGCTATCAAAGAGCTTAGACGTCTTAAGAAAACCCTGCACAATTGGTCCATATGTGATGCATGGAGGCTTCTCAATCCTAACGAAAGAGATTACTCTTTCTTTTCACATGTACATGGTTCTTACCACAGATTGGACTACTTGTTCATATCAAAGGAGCATCTTCAGTTCTGCAGCCGGGCCAGCATTGGGACTATGCATCTTTCTGATCATGCCCCTATTTTCCTGTCGATATCAGCCCCAAATGCGAATCCTCGGCCATTCAGATGGCGGCTCAACGAGCAATTAATTTCCCCAGGTGATCGCCTGACCCAGACACAAACAGCATTGAGGGAATATTTCACTTTTAATCATAAATCTGTCGACTCCTGCCATGTGTTATGGGATGCCCATAAGGCATTCATTAGAGGTTTTTTCATTTCAATGGGTGCGAAAGCCAAAAAAGAAAGGACGGCACGAGTAAATTCCTTACTAACTAAAATCCAAACATTAGAAACCCTCCACAAACATTCTTTATTAGTCTCATCTCATTGAGTTATCTGCTTCAAGAGAGGCCCTAAAAAAGATCTTAGACTCCACCTCGGCCAAATATTATTTACAGGCACGTTTTAAATACTACGCTCACGGTGATAGAGCATCTAAATTTATGATGCAGCGGATTAAACAAAGGAAAGCCCAAAACTATACTCACCAGATCAAAACTTCGAGTGGCGGACTAGTCTACACCACAACTGAGATAGCGGCCCAATTCAAAACTTTTTATCATTCCCTATATAACCTTAGAAGGATCAGTTGGTAAAGCACACTATCCTTTCCCACATAATAATTCAATATCCTCCTTTTTACAGTCACTGTCACTACCCTCGCTGTCCACGGAGCAAGCCCAATTGTTAGAGACTAGAGTTGAGCGAACACCTGGATGTTCGGGTTCGAGAAGTTCGGCCGAACTTCCCGAAAATGTTCGGGTTCGGGATCCGAACCCGATCCGAACTTCGTCCCGAACCCGAACCCCATTGAAGTCAATGGGGACCCGAACTTTTCGGCACTAAAACGGCTGTAAAACAGCCCAGGAAAGGGCTACAGGGCTGCAAAAGGCAGCAACATGTAGGTAAATCACCTGCAAACAAAGGTGGATAGGGAAATGAATTAAAATAAAAATTAAATAAATAAAAATTAACCAAAATCAATTGGAGAGAGGTCCCATAGCAGAGAATCTGGCTTCCCGTCACCCACCACTGGAACCGTCCATTCTCAGATATTTAGGCCCTGGCACCCAGGCAGAGGAGAGAGGTCCCGTAACAGAGAATCTGGCTTCATGTCAGCAGAGAATCAGTCTTCATATCATAGCAGAGAATCAGGCTTCACGTCACCCACCTCTGCAACAGTCCATTTTCATAAATTTAGGCCCAGCACCCAGGCAGAGGAGAGAGGTCCCGTAACAGAGGATCTGGCTTCATGTCAGCAGAGAATCAGTCTGCATGTCATAGCAGAGAATCAGGTTTCACGTCAGCCACCACTGCAACAGTCCATTGTCATAAATTTAGGCCCAGCACCCAGGCAGAGGAGAGAGGTCCCGTAACAGACAATCTGGCTTCATGTCAGCAGAGAATTAGTCTGCATGTCATAGCAGAGAATCAGGCTTCACGTCAGCCACCAATGCAATAGTCCATTGTCAGATATTTAGGCCCAGCACCCAGGCAGAGGAGAGAGGTCCCGTAACAGACAATCTGGCTTCATGTCAGCAGAGAATCAGTCTTCATGTCATAGCAGAGAATCAGGCTTCACGTCACCCACCACTGTAAGAGTCCATTTTCATAAATTTAGGCCCAGCACCCAGGCAGAGGAGAGAGGTCCCGTAACAGACAATCTGGCTTCATGTCAGCAGAGAATCAGTCTTCATGTCATAGCAGAGAATCAGGCTTCACGTCACCCACCACTGTAAGAGTCCATTTTCATAAATTTAGGCCCATCACCCAGGCAGAGGAGAGAGGTCCCGTAACAGACAATCTGGCTTCATGTCAGCAGAGAATTAGTCTGCATGTCATAGCAGAGAATGAGGCTTCACGTCAGCCACCACTGCAACAGTCCATTGGCATATATTTAGGCCCAGCACCCAGGCAGAGGAGAGAGGTCCCGTAACAGACAATCTGGCTTCATGTCAGCAGAGAATCAGTCTTCATGTCATAGCAGAAAATCAGGCTTCACGTCACCCACCACTGCAACAGTCCATTTTCATAAATTTAGGCCCAGCACCCAGGCAGAGGAGAGAGGTCCCGTAACAGACAATCTGGCTTCATGTCAGCAGAGAATTAGTCTGCATGTCATAGCAGAGAATCAGGCTTCACGTCAGCCACCAATGCAACAGTCCATTGTCAGATATTTAGGCCCAGCACCCAGGCAGAGGAGAGAGGTCCTGTAACAGAGGATCTGGCTTCATGTCAGCAGAGAATCAGTCTTCATATCTTAGCAGAGAATCAGGCTTCACATCACCCACCACTGCAACAGTCCATTTTCATAAATTTAGGCCCAGCACCCAGGCAAAGGAGAGAGGTCCCGTAACAGAGGATCTGGCTTCATGTCAGCAGAGAATCAGTCTTCATATCATAGCAGAGAATCAGGCTTCACGTCAGCCACCAATGCAATAGTCCATTGTCAGATATTTAGGCCCAGCACCCAGGCAGAGGAGAGAGGTCCCGTAACAGACAATCTGGCTTCATGTCAGCAGAGAATTAGTCTGCATGTCATAGCAGAGAATCTGGCTTCCCGTCACCCACCACTGGAACCGTCCATTCTCAGATATTTAGGCCCTGGCACCCAGGCAGAGGAGAGAGGTCCTGTAACAGAGGATCTGGCTTCATGTCAGCAGAGAATCAGTCTTCATATCATAGCAGAGAATCAGGCTTCACATCACCCACCACTGCAACAGTCCATTTTCATAAATTTAGGCCCAGCACCCAGGCAAAGGAGAGAGGTCCCGTAACAGAGGATCTGGCTTCATGTCAGCAGAGAATTAGTCTGCATGTCATAGCAGAGAATCAGGCTTCACGTCAGCCACCAATGCAATAGTCCATTGTCAGATATTTAGGCCCAGCACCCAGGCAGAGGAGAGAGGTCCCGTAACAGACAATCTGGCTTCATGTCAGCAGAGAATTAGTCTGCATGTCATAGCAGAGAATCTGGCTTCCCGTCACCCACCACTGGAACCGTCCATTCTCAGATATTTAGGCCCTGGCACCCAGGCAGAGGAGAGAGGTCCCGTAACAGAGAATCTGGCTTCATGTCAGCAGAGAATCAGTCTTCATATCATAGCAGAGAATCAGGCTTCACGTCACCCACCTCTGCAACAGTCCATTTTCATAAATTTAGGCCCAGCACCCAGGCAGAGGAGAGAGGTCCCGTAACAGAGGATCTGGCTTCATGTCAGCAGAGAATCAGTCTGCATGTCATAGCAGAGAATCAGGTTTCACGTCAGCCACCACTGCAACAGTCCATTGTCATAAATTTAGGCCCAGCACCCAGGCAGAGGAGAGAGGTCCCGTAACAGACAATCTGGCTTCATGTCAGCAGAGAATTAGTCTGCATGTCATAGCAGAGAATCAGGCTTCACGTCAGCCACCAATGCAATAGTCCATTGTCAGATATTTAGGCCCAGCACCCAGGCAGAGGAGAGAGGTCCCGTAACAGACAATCTGGCTTCATGTCAGCAGAGAATCAGTCTTCATGTCATAGCAGAGAATCAGGCTTCACGTCACCCACCACTGTAAGAGTCCATTTTCATAAATTTAGGCCCAGCACCCAGGCAGAGGAGAGAGGTCCCGTAACAGACAATCTGGCTTCATGTCAGCAGAGAATCAGTCTTCATGTCATAGCAGAGAATCAGGCTTCACGTCACCCACCACTGTAAGAGTCCATTTTCATAAATTTAGGCCCATCACCCAGGCAGAGGAGAGAGGTCCCGTAACAGACAATCTGGCTTCATGTCAGCAGAGAATTAGTCTGCATGTCATAGCAGAGAATGAGGCTTCACGTCAGCCACCACTGCAACAGTCCATTGGCATATATTTAGGCCCAGCACCCAGGCAGAGGAGAGAGGTCCCGTAACAGACAATCTGGCTTCATGTCAGCAGAGAATCAGTCTTCATGTCATAGCAGAAAATCAGGCTTCACGTCACCCACCACTGCAACAGTCCATTTTCATAAATTTAGGCCCAGCACCCAGGCAGAGGAGAGAGGTCCCGTAACAGACAATCTGGCTTCATGTCAGCAGAGAATTAGTCTGCATGTCATAGCAGAGAATCAGGCTTCACGTCAGCCACCAATGCAACAGTCCATTGTCAGATATTTAGGCCCAGCACCCAGGCAGAGGAGAGAGGTCCTGTAACAGAGGATCTGGCTTCATGTCAGCAGAGAATCAGTCTTCATATCTTAGCAGAGAATCAGGCTTCACATCACCCACCACTGCAACAGTCCATTTTCATAAATTTAGGCCCAGCACCCAGGCAAAGGAGAGAGGTCCCGTAACAGAGGATCTGGCTTCATGTCAGCAGAGAATCAGTCTTCATATCATAGCAGAGAATCAGGCTTCACGTCAGCCACCAATGCAATAGTCCATTGTCAGATATTTAGGCCCAGCACCCAGGCAGAGGAGAGAGGTCCCGTAACAGACAATCTGGCTTCATGTCAGCAGAGAATTAGTCTGCATGTCATAGCAGAGAATCTGGCTTCCCGTCACCCACCACTGGAACCGTCCATTCTCAGATATTTAGGCCCTGGCACCCAGGCAGAGGAGAGAGGTCCTGTAACAGAGGATCTGGCTTCATGTCAGCAGAGAATCAGTCTTCATATCATAGCAGAGAATCAGGCTTCACATCACCCACCACTGCAACAGTCCATTTTCATAAATTTAGGCCCAGCACCCAGGCAAAGGAGAGAGGTCCCGTAACAGAGGATCTGGCTTCATGTCAGCAGAGAATTAGTCTGCATGTCATAGCAGAGAATCAGGCTTCACGTCAGCCACCAATGCAATAGTCCATTGTCAGATATTTAGGCCCAGCACCCAGGCAGAGGAGAGAGGTCCCGTAACAGACAATCTGGCTTCATGTCAGCAGAGAATTAGTCTGCATGTCATAGCAGAGAATCTGGCTTCCCGTCACCCACCACTGGAACCGTCCATTCTCAGATATTTAGGCCCTGGCACCCAGGCAGAGGAGAGAGGTCCCGTAACAGAGAATCTGGCTTCATGTCAGCAGAGAATCAGTCTTCATATCATAGCAGAGAATCAGGCTTCACGTCACCCACCTCTGCAACAGTCCATTTTCATAAATTTAGGCCCAGCACCCAGGCAGAGGAGAGAGGTCCCGTAACAGAGGATCTGGCTTCATGTCAGCAGAGAATCAGTCTGCATGTCATAGCAGAGAATCAGGTTTCACGTCAGCCACCACTGCAACAGTCCATTGTCATAAATTTAGGCCCAGCACCCAGGCAGAGGAGAGAGGTCCCGTAACAGACAATCTGGCTTCATGTCAGCAGAGAATTAGTCTGCATGTCATAGCAGAGAATCAGGCTTCACGTCAGCCACCAATGCAATAGTCCATTGTCAGATATTTAGGCCCAGCACCCAGGCAGAGGAGAGAGGTCCCGTAACAGACAATCTGGCTTCATGTCAGCAGAGAATCAGTCTTCATGTCATAGCAGAGAATCAGGCTTCACGTCACCCACCACTGTAAGAGTCCATTTTCATAAATTTAGGCCCAGCACCCAGGCAGAGGAGAGAGGTCCCGTAACAGACAATCTGGCTTCATGTCAGCAGAGAATCAGTCTTCATGTCATAGCAGAGAATCAGGCTTCACGTCACCCACCACTGTAAGAGTCCATTTTCATAAATTTAGGCCCATCACCCAGGCAGAGGAGAGAGGTCCCGTAACAGACAATCTGGCTTCATGTCAGCAGAGAATTAGTCTGCATGTCATAGCAGAGAATGAGGCTTCACGTCAGCCACCACTGCAACAGTCCATTGGCATATATTTAGGCCCAGCACCCAGGCAGAGGAGAGAGGTCCCGTAACAGACAATCTGGCTTCATGTCAGCAGAGAATCAGTCTTCATGTCATAGCAGAAAATCAGGCTTCACGTCACCCACCACTGCAACAGTCCATTTTCATAAATTTAGGCCCAGCACCCAGGCAGAGGAGAGAGGTCCCGTAACAGACAATCTGGCTTCATGTCAGCAGAGAATTAGTCTGCATGTCATAGCAGAGAATCAGGCTTCACGTCAGCCACCAATGCAACAGTCCATTGTCAGATATTTAGGCCCAGCACCCAGGCAGAGGAGAGAGGTCCTGTAACAGAGGATCTGGCTTCATGTCAGCAGAGAATCAGTCTTCATATCATAGCAGAGAATCAGGCTTCACATCACCCACCACTGCAACAGTCCATTTTCATAAATTTAGGCCCAGCACCCAGGCAAAGGAGAGAGGTCCCGTAACAGAGGATCTGGCTTCATGTCAGCAGAGAATCAGTCTTCATATCATAGCAGAGAATCAGGCTTCACGTCACCCACCACTGCAACAGTCCATTTTCATAAATTTAGGCCCAGCACCCAGGTAGAGGAGAGAGGTCCCGTAACAGAGGATCTGGCTTCATGTCAGCAGAGAATCAGTCTTCATGTCATAGCAGAGAATCAGGCTTCACGTCAGCCACCACTGCAACAGTCCATTGTCATAAATTTAGGCCCAGCACCCAGGCAGAGGAGAGAGGTCCCGTAACAGACAATCTGGCTTCATGTCAGCAGAGAATCAGTCTTCATATCATAGCAGAGAATTAGGCTTCACGTCACTCACCACTGCAACAGTCCATTTTCATAAATTTAGGCCCAGCACCCAGGCAGAGGAGAGAGGTCCCGTAACAGAGGATCTGGCTTCATGTCAGCAGAGAATTAGTCTGCATGTCATAGCAGAGAATCAGGCTTCACGTCAGCCACCACTGCAACAGTCCATTGTCATAAATTTAGGCCCAGCACCCAGGCAGAGTAAAGAGGTCCCGTAACAGACAATCTGGCTTCATGTCAGCAGAGAATCAGTCTTCATATCATAGCAGAGAATCAGGCTTCACGTCACCCACCACTGCAACAGTCCATTTTCATAAATTTAGGCCCAGCACCCAGGCAGAGGAGAGAGGTCCCGTAACAGAGGATCTGGCTTCATGTCAGCAGAGAATCAGTCTGCATGTCATAGCAGAGAATCAGGCTTCACGTCAGCCACCACTGCAACAGTCCATTGTCATAAATTTAGGCCCAGCACCCAGGCAGAGGAGAGAGGTCCCGTAACAGACAATCTGGCTTCATGTCAGCAGAGAATCAGTCTTCATATTATAGCAGAGAATCAGGCTTCACGTCACCCACCACTGCAACAGTCCATTTTCATAAATTTCGGCCCAGCACCCAGGCAGAGGAGAGAGGTCCCGTAACAGAGGATCTGGCTTCATGTCAGCAGAGAATCAGTCTGCATGTCATAGCAGAGAATCAGGCTTCACGTCAGCCACCACTGCAACAGTCCATTGTCATAAATTTAGGCCCAGCACCCAGGCAGATTAGAGAGGTCCCGTAACAGACAATCTGGCTTCATGTCAGCAGAGAATCAGTCTGCATGTCATAGCAGAGAATGAGGCTTCACGTCAGCCACCACTGCAACAGTCCATTGGCATATATTTAGGCCCAGCACACAGGCAGAGGAGAGAGGTCCCGTAACAGACAATCTGGCTTCATGTCAGCAGAGAATTAGTCTGCATGTCATAGCAGAGAATGAGGCTTCACGTCAGCCACCACTGCAACAGTCCATTGGCATATATTTAGGCCCAGCACACAGGCAGAGGAGAGAGGTCCCGAAACAGAGGATCTGGCTTCATGTCAGCAGAGAATCAGTCTGCATGTCATAGCAGAAAATCAGGCTTCACGTCAGCCACCACTGCAACAGTCCATTGTCAGATATTTAGGCCCAGCACCCAGGCAGAGGAGAGAGGTCCCGTAACAGACAATCTGGCTTCATGTCAGCAGAGAATTAGTCTGCATGTCATAGCAGAGAATGAGGCTTCACGTCAGCCACCACTGCAACAGTCCATTGGCATATATTTAGGCCCAGCACACAGGCAGAGGAGAGAGGTCCCGTAACAGAGGATCTGGCTTCATGTCAGCAGAGAATCAGTCTGCATGTCATAGCAGAGAATCAGGCTTCACGTCACCCAACATTGGAGCAGTCCATTGGCATATATTTAGGCCCCAGCACCCAGACAGAGGAGAGGTTCATTCAACTTTGGGTAGCCTCGCAATATAATGGTAAAATTAAAATAAAAATAGGATTGAATGAGGAAGTGCCCTGGAGTCCAATAATATATGGTTAAGGGGAGGTAGTTAATGTCTAATCTGGACAAGGGATGGACAGGTCCTGTGGGATCCATGCCTGGTTCATCTTTATGAACGTCAGCTTGTCCACATTGGCTGTAGACAGGCGGCTGCGTTTGTCTGTAATGACGCCCCCTGCCGTGCTGAATACACGTTCAGACAAAACGCTGGCCGCCGGGCAGGCCAGCACCTCCAAGGCATAAAAGGCTAGCTCTGGCCACGTGGACAATTTAGAGACCCAGAAGTTGAATGGGGCCGAACCATCAGTCAGTACGTGGAGGGGTGTGCACACGTACTGTTCCACCATGTTAGTGAAATGTTGCCTCCTGCTAACACGTTGCGTATCAGGTGGTGGTGCAGTTAGCTGTGGCGTGTTGACAAAAGTTTTCCACATCTCTGCCATGCTAACCCTGCCCTCAGAGGAGCTGGCCGTGACACAGCTGCCTTGGCGACCTCTTGCTCCTCCTCTGCCTTGGCCTTGGGCTTCCACTTGTTCCCCTGTGACATTTGGGAATGCTCTCAGTAGCGCGTCTACCAACGTGCGCTTGTACTCGCGCATCTTCCTATCACGCTCCAGTGCAGGAAGTAAGGTGGGCACATTGTCTTTGTAGCGTGGATCCAGCAGGGTGGCAACCCAGTAGTCCGCACAGGTTAAAATGTGGGCAACTCTGCTGTCGTTGCGCAGGCACTGCAGCATGTAGTCGCTCATGTGTGCCAGGCTGCCCAGGGGTAAGGACAAGCTGTCATCTGTGGGAGGCGTATCGTCATTGTCCTGCCTTTCCCCCCAGCCACGCACCAGTGATGGACCCGAGCTGTGTTGGGTGCCACCCCGCTGTGACCATGCTTCATCCTCATCCTCCTCCACCTCCTCCTCATCCTCGTCCTCCTCCAGTAGTGGGCCCTGGCTGGCCACATTTGTACCTGGCCTCTGCTGTTGCCAAAAACCTCCCTCTGAGTCACTTCGAAGAGACTGGCCTGAAAGTGCTAAAAATGACCCCTCTTCCTCCTCCTCCTCCTCCTGGGCCACCTCCTCTTCCATCATCGCCCTAAGTGTTTTCTCAAGGAGACATAGAAGTGGTATTGTAACGCTGATAACGGCGTCATCGCCACTGGCCATGTTGGTGGAGTACTCGAAACAGCGCAACAGGGCACACAGGTCTCGCATGGAGGCCCAGTCATTGGTGGTGAAGTGGTGCTGTTCTGTAGTGCGACTGACCCGTGCGTGCTGCAGCTGAAACTCCACTATGGCCTGCTGCTGCTCGCACAGTCTGTCCAGCATGTGCAAGGTGGAGTTCCACCTGGTGTGCACGTCGCATATGAGGCGGTGAGCGGGAAGGCCGAAGTTACGCTGTAGCGCAGACAGGCGAGCAGCAGCAGGATGTGAACGCCGGAAGCGCGAACAGACGGCCCACACTTTATGCAGCAGCTCTGACATGTCGGGGTAGTTGTGAATGAACTTCTGCACCACCAAATTCAGCACATGCGCCAAGCAAGGGATGTGCGTCAAATTGGCTAGTCCCAGAGCTGCAACGAGATTTCGCCCATTATCACACACCACCAGGCCGGGCTTGAGGCTCACCGGCAGCAACCACTCGTCGGTCTGTTGTTCTATACCACGCCACAACTCCTGTGCGGTGTGGGGCCTGTCCCCCAAACATATGAGTTTCAGAATGGCCTGCTGACGTTTACCCCGGGCTGTGCTGAAGTTGGTGGTGAAGGTGTGTGGCTGACTGGATGAGCAGGTGGAAGAAGAGGAGGAGGAAGCCGAGAAGGAGGAGGTGGCAACAGGAGCAAAGAATGTTGCCCTGCGATCCTTGGCGGCGGAAGGACGTGCGCTAAACAGCTCTCCGCCTGGGGCCCAGCTGCCACTACATTTACCCAGTGTGCAGTTAGGGAGATATAGCGTCCCTGGCCGTGCTTACTGGTCCACGTATCTGTGGTTAGGTGGACCTTGCTACAGATGGCGTTGCGCAGTGCACACTTGATTTTATCGGATACTTGGTTGTGCAGGGAAGGCACGGCTCTCTTGGAGAAGTAGTGGCGGCTGGGAACAACATACTGTGGGACAGCAAGCGACATGAGCTGTTTGAAGCTGTCTGTGTCCACCAGCCTAAATGACAGCATTTCATAGGCCAGTAGTTTAGAAATGCTGGCATTCAGGGCCAGGGATCGAGGGTGGCTAGGTGGGAATTTATGCTTTCTCTCAAATGTTTGTGAGATGGATAGCTGAACCGCTGCCATGTGACATGATTGAGACGCTTGGTGACGGAGGTGGTGGTGGTGTTGGTGGTACATCCCCTGTTTGCTGGGCGGCAGGTGCCAACGTTCCTCCAGAGGCAGAGGAAGAGGCCGAGGCGGCAGCAGCAGAAGAGGTAGCAGGGGGAGCCTGAGTGACTTCCTTGGTTTTAAGGTGTTTACTCCACTGCAGTTCATGCTTTGCATGCAGGTGCCTGGTCATGCAGGTTGTGCTCAGGTTCAGAACGTTAATGCCTCGCTTCAGGCTCTGATGGCACAGCGTGCAAACCACTCGGGTCTTGTCGTCAGCACATTGTTTGAAGAAGTGCCATGCCAGGGAACTCCTTGAAGCTGCCTTTGGGGTGCTCGGTCCTAGATGGCGGCGGTCAGTAGCAGGCGGAGTCTCTTGGCGGCGGGTGTTCTGCTTTTGCCCACTGCTCCCTCTTTTGCTACGCTGTTGGCTCGGTCTCACCACTGCCTCTTCCTCCGAACTGTGAAAGTCAGTGGCACGACCTTCATTCCATGTGGGGTCTAGGACCTCATCGTCCCCTGCATCGTCTTCCACCCAGTCTTGATCCCTGACCTCCTGTTCAGTCTGCACACTGCAGAAAGACGCAGCAGTTGGCACCTGTGTTTCGTCATCATCAGAGACATGCTGAGGTGGTATTCCCATGTCCTCATCATCAGGAAACATAAGTGGTTGTGCGTCAGTGCATTCTATGTCTTTCACCGCTGGGGAAGGGCTAGGTGGATGCCCTTGGGAAACCCTGCCAGCGGAGTCTTCAAACAGCATAAGAGACTGCTGCATAACTTGAGGCTGAGACAGTTTCCCTGGTATGCATGGGGGTGATGTGACAGACTGATGGGGTTGGTTTTCAGGCGCCATCTGTGCGCTTTCTGCAGAAGACTGGGTGGGAGATAATGTGAACGTGCTGGATCCACTGTCGGCCACCCAATTGACTAATGCCTGTACCTGCTCAGGCCTTACCATCCTTAGAACGGCATTGGGCCCCACCATATATCGCTGTAAATTCTGGCGGCTACTGGGACCTGAGGTAGTTGGTACACTAGGACGTGTGGATGTGGCAGAACGGCCACGTCCTCTCCCAGCACCAGAGGGTCCACTAACACCACCACGACCATGTCCACGTCCGCGTCCCTTACTAGATGTTTTCCTCATTGTTATGGTTCACCACAACAACAAAAATATTATTTGGCCCAATGTATTGTATTCAAATTCAGCGGGATATAAATTTGAGGCCTAGTATTTAGGCGCTGGGTGACCGGTATGGATTTACTAACAGAATTAGACTTGGAAATGCACAGTAGCGTGTGTGTGAAGTTATTCTGAATGACCCTATGTGCACCTTGAATATTATATACCCTTTTAGGGATAGATTTCAAATAGCTCTGATATAGCAGAAACCACTAAATTATGAAATTGCTAAATTGGGAATTGTATTTCAACCCAGAACAAAAAATGTGCTTTGACGGACACTAAATAACTTGCCCATCCACAACAGGACAGCGGTAACGACAGATTTAGCGGGATATCAATTTGAGGCCTAGTATTTAGGCGCTGGGTGACCGGTATGGATTTAGTGACAGAATTAGACTTGGAAATGCACAGTAGCGTGTGTGTGAAGTTATTCTGAATGACCCTATGTGCACCTTGAATATTATATACCCTTTTAGGGATAGATTTCAAATAGCTCTGATATAGCAGAAACCACTAAATAATGAAATTGCTAAATTGGGAATTGTATTTCAACCCAGAACAAAAAATGTGCTTTGACGGACACTAAATAACTTGCCCAGCCACAACAGTACAGCGGTAACGACAGATGTAGCGGGATATAAATTTGAGGCCTAGTATTTAGGCGCTGGGTGACCGGTATGGATTTACTAACAGCATTAGACTTGGAAATGCACAGTAGCGTGTGTGTGAAGTTATTCTGAATGACCCTATGTGCACCTTGAATATTATATACCCTTTTAGGGATAGATTTCAAATAGCTCTGATATAGCAGAAACCACTAAATTATGAAATTGCTAAATTGGGAATTGTATTTCAACCCAGAACAAAAAATGTGCTTTGGCGGACACTAAATAACTTGCCCATCCACAACAGGACAGCGGTAACGACAGATTTAGCGGGATATAAATTTGAGGCCTAGTATTTAGGCGCTGGGTGACCGGTATGGATTTAGTGACAGAATTAGACTTGGAAATGCACAGTAGCGTGTGTGTGAAGTTATTCTGAATGACCCTATGTGCACCTTGAATATTATATACCCTTTTAGGGATAGATTTCAAATAGCTCTGATATAGCAGAAACCACTAAATTATGAAATTGCTAAATTGGGAATTGTATTTCAACCCAGAACAAAAAATGTGCTTTGACGGACACTAAATAACTTGCCCAGCCACAACAGTACAGCGGTAACGACAGATTTAGCGGGATATAAATTTGAGGCCTAGTATTTAGGCGCTGGCTGACCGGTATGGATTTAGTGACAGAATTAGACTGAGATATGGCCAAAAAATAACCACACTATTGCTGGTTAAATGCACTTGGTGTGACAGCTTGACCAACCACACTACTGAGGGTTAAATGCACTTGGTGACGGGCGCAGCTTGCCCCTGATGTAGTATATGGCCAAAAAATGAACAGACTATTGCTGGTTAAATGCACTTGGTGTGACAGCTTCACCCTGATGTAGGCTTTAGCCAAAAAACAACCACACCATTGAGGGTTAAATGCACTTGGTGACAGGCGCAGCTTGCCTCTGATGTAGTATATGGCCAAAAAATAAACAGACCATTGCTGGTTAAATGCACTTGGTGTGACAGCTTCACCCTGATGTAGGCTTTAGCCAAAAAACAACCACACCATTGAGGGTTAAATGCACTTGGTCGCAGCTTGGATGCACTTGGTCGCAGCACCGCACAAGACACAAAATGGCCGCCGATCACCCCAGAAAAAAGTGACTGACAAACGGTCTGGGCAGCCTAAAAACAGTGACCATTTGAATTTCAGCAGCTCAATGATGCACAGCTGCAGATCGATCGATTAATCAAGTCCTTTGGAGGAGTTAATCTGCCTAATCTCGCCCTACTGTCGCAGCCGCAACCTTTCCCTACGCTAATCAGAGCAGAGTGACGGGCGGCGCTATGTGACTCCAGCTTAAATAGAGGCTGGGTCACATGGTGCTCTAGCCAATCACACCCATGCCAATAGTAGGCATGGCTGTGACGGCCTCTTGGGGCAAGTAGCATGACGCTTGTTGATTGGCTGCTTTGCAGCCTTTCAAAAAGCGCCAAGAAAGCGTCACAAAAGCGCCAAGAAAGCGACGAACACCGAACCCGAACCCGGACTTTTACGAAAATGTCCGGGTTCGGGTCCGTGTCACGGACACCCCAAAATTCGGTACGAACCCGAACTATACAGTTCGAGTTCGCTCATCCCTATTAGAGACCCTTTTACTATTCAGGAACTGGAGGACACAATTAAGCAGCTCCCGAGAGGAAAATGCCCGGGCCCGGATGGTCTTCCAGCGTCATATTATAGATCCCTATCCGATATACTTAGCCCTTTCCTGTTGGAGGTATGCAACAGTGCTTTAAATGGCTCTAATATGTCCACGGATATGACGAAGGCTCATATATCCTTGATTCACAAAGAGGGAAAAGATTCTTCGGATTGTGCGAACTATCGGCCCATCTCTTTGCTGAATTTAGACTTAAAAATTTTAGCAAAATTAATGGCTTCTCGCCTGTCCTCCCTCCTTCCTATTTTAATTCAAAAGGACCAAGTGGGTTTTGTTAAGGGAAGAGAGGGCAAGGATAATACAGCCAGAGTCCTAAACTGCATCTATCATGCTAAAAGATCCAAGCGCCCTTTGGTCCTTCTCAGCACTGGTGGGATGGGATTATATGAGCAAGGTTCTGCTCGTATTTGGGATACCGGAAAGGTTCCTGAAGGCGGTTTTTTCCCTATACACAAATGCTTCGGCCTCTGTAATTGTAAATGACTCTTTGTCTTCACCCTTCGCCATCAACAATGGGACCAGGCAGGGATGCCCTCTCTCCCCCCTTCTGTTTGTATTGGTCATGGAATCCCTTCTGCAGGCTATTAGGGGGGAGAGGGGTATCCAGGGGGTTGTGGTTGGTAGACAATGCCACAAAGTTGCAGCTTTCGCTGATGACTTGCTTATTATGTTTACGAACCCATCCATTGCCTTTCCCCACATTGAACGCATCCTGAGAAGTTTTGGTAAACTTTCAAATTTTAAAATTAATGCGACCAAGTCTCATGTTCTTAATGTGGGTTTCCCCTCCCATTTGGCCAATAAGCTTAAATTGAATTCACCATTTAACTGGGATTGTTCTCATATTACCTATTTAGGTGTCAAAATAGGACCCAATCCTGATACCCTCTTTGGCCTAAATTACTCAACGCTCCTAAACTCAATTAAAGACCAACTCTCTTCCCTCAATAACCTTATCTTATCATGGTTCGGTAGAAAGAATATAGTATCCTCATTTATTATCCCCAGAATGACTTACCTCCAACAAGTCTTACCAATACCGGTGCCAAGATCTTTCTATATATCATTCAATAGGATGATTAGATCTTTCATTTGGGCTGGTAAAAAAGCTCGGATTTCCCTTGCGACTTTACAGAAACCCAAACGTTTTGGTGGGATAAACATGCCTGATCCTGAACTTTATAATAATGCAGTACTGCTAGCTAGGTTTGTAGGCTGGGTTAAAGGTACAATGAATGAACCCTGGATTACCCTTGAACAAGGACTTCATGGGGCCCCCTTTAGAGGACTTCTAGTGGGCAACAGATTATCTCAGCAAAAGTTTGTGGGTGATACTCCCATAGTTAAATCCACGTTGAGAGCGTGGGACTGGTTTCAATCGTCTGTTCATGCTATATCACTACCATCTCCCCTGATTCAAGTGAGAGACATCTTGGGATTTGCGTCCGAAACCCTGCTGGATAGTCTCCCACTATCCATAAAAAATTATACTCATGCGGTGATTTCGCTATTTAGTAGTGGCGATGAGGTACTAGATCCGACCTCCATTACTAAACTTTACCCAGAATGCAAGTTTCTCTTCCCTCTCCAATCCTTTCTTCAGTCCTTTGCCACCAAATTTATTGATAAAAGCTCCCTTCAGCGTCCACTCACATGGTTTGAGAATCTTGTGGCTAATCCCAAACCTCAACCCAAATTAATCTCCCTAATATACAAAAACCTTATCTCTCCTAAAAATTTTGTTAAACCAGCTTTCATTGGTCTATGGGAGAAAGATCTGGACACTTCGTTCGATCAAACAACTATAACTAGACTGCTTATTAGACCTCACAAAGCTTCAAGATGTGTGCGTGTCCAGGAGAATGCTTATAAGATTTTGACAAGGTGGTACAAAGTACCGGAGACTACCTGTAGATTTAACCTCACATTTTCGGACAGGTGTTGGAGGTGTGAACAAGACAAAGTCTCCTTTTTCCACATATGGTGGTCTTGCCCCATAATTAAGTCATGGTGGCTTACTATTTTCGAACAGTGTAATAAGATTTGCCAGTCATCCATACCTGCCTCACCCGATTTAGCTCTCTTGGGAACGCACACATCTGCTCATAGGACGACCATGCCCCCCTTATTTGCTCATCTTTTAGATGCAGCTCGACTTCTAATTCCATGTTACTGGTTATCATTGGAAACGCCACCCATTTCTAGGTGGATTGCCAAAATTGATCAAATCTTCATTGGGATTTGAGGAGTTAGCAGCTTGGGAAAATAACGGCATAACAGCTTATAGGTCACGTTGGAAACAATGGTCATCTTTCAGGGGATATGACTAGCTATCTCTGCTGACGTCAGATATATTCTTCTATATTTTCCACGATAACAAGCTTAGGATTCTATGCTTGGAATTGATATACTGACAACTTTATGGTACTGAGTCCTTTAGCATCCAGGAGTCCTATTTGCCTCTTTTAAAAATTATTGTATCTACAGATATTAGTAGCACTTACTCATGTCCTATTAATTTGACTAAGATTATGATTTTGTGTCACTAATTTGTACCTGATTGTATTTTAATTTGGTTTTTAATTTGTATTTTACTTTGTAATTTAGTAATTACCCAAGTATGTACGCATTGCAATACTGCTTCCTGATGAATATTGTTCATTTACTGTGGATTATGTGTACTATTGATCGATATATTCAATAAAGCATTGAAAAAAAACAAAAAAACAAAAACAAAACAAAAACAAATCAGTGACCAATATAGCCACCTTTCTTTGCAAGGACACTCAAAAGCCTGCCATCCATGGATTCTGTCAGTGTTTTGATCTGTTCACCATCAACATTGCGTGCAGCAGCAACCACAGCCTCCCAGACACTGTTCAGAGAGGTGTACTGTTTTCCCTCCTTGTAAATCTCACATTTGATGATGGACCACAGGTTCTCAATGGGGTTCAGATCAGGTGAACAAGGAGGCCATGTCATTAGATTTTCTTCTTTTATACCCTTTCTTGCCAGCCACGCTGTGGAGTACTTGGACGCATGTGATGGAGCATTGTCCTGCATGAAAATCATGTTTTTCTTGAAGGATACAGACTTCTTCCTGTACCACTGCTTGAAGAAGGTGTCTTCCAGAAACTGGCAGTAGGACTGGGAGTTGAGCTTGACTCCATCCTCAACCCGAAAAGGCCCCACAAGCTCATCTTTGATGATACCAGCCCAAACCAGTACTCCACCTCCACCTTGCTGGCGTCTGAGTCGGACTGGAGCTCTCTGCCCTTTACCAATCCAGCCACGGGCCCATCCATCTGGCCCATCAAGACTCACTCTCATTTCATCAGTCCTTAAAACCTTTGAAAAATCAGTCTTGAGATATTTCTTGGCCCAGTCTTGACGTTTCAGCTTGTGTGTCTTGTTCAGTGGTGGTCGTCTTTCAGCCTTTCTTACCTTGGCCATGTCTCTGAGTATTGCACACCTTGTGCTTTTGGGCACTCCAGTGATGTTGCATCTTGGCAGCTGCACGCTTGACTTTTCTCAATTCATGGGCAGTTATTTTGCGCCTTGGTTTTTCCACACGCTTCTTGCGACCCTGTTGACTATTTTGAATGAAACGCTTGATTGTTCGATGATCACGCTTCAGAAGCTTTGCAATTTTAAGAGTGCTGCATCCCTCTGCAAGATATCTCACTATTTTTGCCTTTTCTGAGCCTGTCAAGTCCTTCTTTTGACCCATTTTGCCAAAGGAAAGGAAGTTGTCTAATAATTATGCACACCTGATATAGGGTGTTGATGTCATTAGACCACACCCCTTCTCATTACAGAGATACACATCACCTAATATGCTTAATTGGTAGTAGGCTTTCGAGCCTATACAGCTTGGAGTAAGACAACATGCATAAAGAGGATGATGTGGTCAAAATACTAATTTGCCTAATAATTCTGCACTCCCTGTACTGTAGTATAGAAAAATATCTTTGTGGCGAAACCAACCTCGCCACTGGGTTTTGGAGGGGCCTGTTTACCAGCCTCTTGCCCCAGGATTATGGGCCCTCTCTTCAGCCAGGCCTCATTTGTTCACAAAGGACTAACTTGAACCCCTGGTCTAATTCGTGCCATTTTGGGATGTTAAATGTCTATGTGCATTGAAAAGGGAGGGGCATTGTATACGTTGAATAGGGAGGTCTGTTCCATTGTCTCTCTGTGTGTATTGGCGATGTCCTTTGTCCTGAGAGATAATTGAATTACTTCTCGGTTGTCTCCAGGACAGATGATTTTGTGTATTCGCCTGCCTGTGATGATTGCATCAACCCAGTGTGAGGTAATTCTATCACGGGCAGAGGGGAGGATTTTGTGTGGGAGTGTCTGAGTGTATTGTACGTGGTTATTGGCTGTTTTTACAAAACCCTGTGGGTGGTAACCTTGTTGGAAGATGTGTATAAAAGGCTTGTCTGTTAAAAATAAAGAGGCTGCTTTATACCTTCATGAAGTTTTGGCTCATGTTTGGGGAATGGGATAACTACACTCTTGGGGATTGCTATATCACAATACTCCCCTGAGTATAAGCTCTTGTAAGAGCTTGTTCATGGTTCCTGCCCTCTGGATGTAGGAGAGGTTCACCCACTGGAAGCTGAAGCCCGGTCTTGGGTCCAGCGTGGGTGGAAGATGCTGAGACCTCAACCAAGCTGCGGTGGTTTGTGGGGTCTGCAGTGCGTACGGTGTCAAGTGGAGTGCTTGGAGTCCTCGGAAAGCACTAGGAGCATCTTTCGACGGAGGTACCCGATCGGGGTGCCAGGAGATCCATTACAATCTTTATTGCACATAATCATATCAACTCAATATTACACAAAAATACAATATAAAATCCGCGGGTGAGAGATATTGAGCAAAAATCTCCCCCACACACAGACACTATAAACCTATATTACATATACAGGTAATATATGCACACCAACAGCTAACACATAATAAAGTTCTAATGCTATAGGGTATGGTGCAGTCATCTATGGCTGGTCAGTAGAAAAAGTCCAATGATCATCTCACACATAAAAAAGGGGGATGGGGGTAGGGTGTGTAGACACTCCCAATCCCCCTCCAAGTGGACCCTGGAAATAGCTCCAATCCAAACAGCAGGTGATGGAAAAAAGGGAGGTGGGGGTTGGGCTAGGTCACAGATTGGTGCAGGATATGTTATGGAGAATATAGAGCAATAAAAAACAATAAGAAGCAATAAAAACAATAAGAAGCAATAAAAAACAATAATAAACAATAAAAGAACATAAAAAAATGGTGTGTATTAAAAACTATGTTATGAAATAAGGTATAATAGATGGGTGGGGGACAGGAAGCAGGGGAGGAACATAAAATTCAAAAGTAAAATGTGTATTGCTTAAAATCACTTTAAATTGTAACACTAAAAAAGTAGTATCTTCTCCTGATAAAGGGACATTGTACGTGTTGAACCAGCTTTTTAACACTAATAAAATAAATTTGTACAGAAGCTTCCTGACTGTGGCTTCCTTCATCTTCCACCCCCCCCCGGTGAAGTGAGTAACATCTTATTGTGCAGACTTATACCGAAGTGTATTCACCTGTGCATCTATTAGCCACTCAGGCAGCGTTTTTTAGTGTAACACCAATTTAAAGTGATTTTAAGCAATACACATTTTACTTTTGAATTTATGTTCCTCCCCTCCTTCCTGTCCCCCACCCATCTATTATACCTTATTCCATAACATTGTTCTTAATACATACCATTTTTTAATGTTTTTTTTTATTGTTTAATATTATAGTTTTTTATTGCCCTATATTCTCAACAACATATCCTGCCACCATCTGTGACCTAGCCCAACCTCCCACCTCCCTTTTTTCCATCACCTGCTGTTTGGATTGGCGCTATTTCTAGGGTCCACTTGGAGAGGGATTGGGAGTATCTACACACCCTACCCCCTTTTTTTTATCTGCAATTACCTGGGAACTCTTCTGCAGGGTCGACCCTCTGAGGAGCCTTTCCCCCCTCCCCCACATCCTCACTCCCTCCTCTATCCCCTGGCGCCTCCAGTTACCTTGGGTCCCCTGGACACCCGTTCCATTGTATCCCTGTTAACCCTCAAACTCTCTCTTTCTCTGCATCTCACACATAGCCAGGACACACACAGGGTCCCCCATCAAATATGGTCCAAACTACGTGGCTCCAACTTAAGGGTATCCCAATAAGTGTCACCAACAGCAATAAGAGTGATATACACAATCATTACACAAAAAAGACAAATGATATACTGACCCTGGTATCCGTTAGAAGGTAGAAGGAGGACGAATCCCTGACGTACGTTTTGCCTTAGCTTTATCCAAGGGAATAAAATCACTGAGTTGCTACCCACCATATAAACCCAGCACACAGCTGGGATCACTTCATAATTATTAGTTCTAGTGATGGACGAACATCGGCCAGGACGGTTCGCAAATGCGATCAAATGTTTGTGAACCCCAAGTTTGCAGTAGGTCCTATTAACTTTAAAGGCAGACGAACCTGGAATACCTTCTGGTCATATTTGCAGCCACCAAATACAAAGCAGTGCACAAATATTCCCACAACATGGACAGTGATGTGTATGCGATCAGAAAAGGTGGTTGACAATTTTGGGGCCAGTACAGGCCCCAAAATTTAGCCAATAGGTGCTCACCTGACAGTAAAGAACTTTGGATTCTGTGGCCGGAGGTACATTAGGTGGTCACAGGATTATTATGTAAGTGTCGGACAGTACAGGCCCCAAAAATTAGCCAATAGGCGTTCACCTGACAGCAAAGAACTTTGGATTCTGTGGCTGGAGGTACATTAGGCGGTCACAGGATTAATATGTAACTGTAGGCCAGTACAGGCCCCAAAAATGTGGCATTCAATGGCCATAAAAGGCTTTTTATGCCGCCATATTTACCTAACACAGGGACCATGATTTGTTCTGGGTGGTGGCGGATAGTTGTTGGCTGTCATGAGGAATTTCAATCAAACATGGTAGACTCGTCACATGTGTTGAATTCCTCCTTGATCCATGCCTCATTCATTTTTAGAAATGTGAGGTAGTCCACACTGTATTGAGCTAGGCGAGTGCACTTATCGGTTACGATCCCCCCTGCTGCGCTAAACGTCCTTTTGGACAGGACACTGAATGAGGGGTAAGCCAACAGTTCCATGGCAAATTGTTACAACAATGAATTCTGAGTCCTAGCTGCAGAAGACCATTATATTACATGTATTTTAACACTAGGTCTTTTAATTTTGAGGTCTGCAAAATTTGTAAGATTTTTTAGATACTTTTAGAAGTCGTTGCTTTTGAGAATATAGATCTCTCAATATCGTTATATATGACATGAAGGCATCAAAAATATTAATATTTTTAAAATATTTTTATAATCTTTTAGAGCATATTTATATATTTATATTTTTATGTATTATGTATATATTATTATGAAGCATTTATGGACCACAAAACCTAAACAATGGTTCTCTAATGAAAACGCAATAGAAGCACCTCAATACCGCATATGCGGTTTTGTTGATATTGTGCGTTTCTTGCTGTATAAGTACCTATAGATTTGAATAAGTTTACATTATGAGAATTAATATGAAGACACCAAACATTTGATTTTTACACCTTTATATATTTATGATTATATCTATTTGGGTTGTATATGAGACATGAACCACCAATATAACTCAAATCACGATTTTCAATGAGAACGCAACAAAAACGCATCAACCACTGAAGAAGGGGCCACTAAGAGCCCCGAAACGCGTCTGGTACTGGACCCCCCGATTCAACACAAGGACCATCAACCTTCTCAACTTTCGCAGCTTTGAACCTGTTTGGGGGAATTCCACTGAGGTTGCATTGCGTGTATCTGCAAAGTTGTGGATTAGAAAGAAACTGCTGGCGCCAGTAAGTGAAAACCGACATTGTTATACTAAAGGACAATCTGTCGAAATTTCCTCAAAATCTTGGGATACATCGCATAATTTTGTTTCACGCTAAAGTCGATACTCACACTTACAAGCAGTAGCGGAAGATCATACTCTGACCGCCACGCGGGACGCCGCGGACTGTTGATCGGAGCCGCCTACGTGTACCTGTTACGTGAGTAGACAAAACAATCATAGATGGAATAAGCATTTCTGATGAAAAACATAATCAACATATAATCGACACATCGTACTGACCAAAGAGACTAACCAAGCTTATAGCGAAAAATTTGACAAATTGCGATTATATATAAAAGGTGTTGGACATTGGATCGAATATTTGGATCGAATACCTGATATTCTTTTCCTTGTGATTATTTATTCGATTATTTATTTATTTTCCTTTCCTTTTTCGAAAATGTATACGAAATTTGAAGACTGGTCAACAAGATAACCATTGTGTTTTAGTAACTTTGTGGTTGTATAAGTGTTTGTAGGTATTTTTATAGTCAGGCCAGACCTGTGTATCATATAATTAAGTTTTTAACACTGTGACTATCACATAGTATTTTTTATTATTAAATAAAAGTACCATTGACTCTAGATATAGAGAGTACCCAGCCTTTTCTTTGTAATATTATTATAGCTTATAGATTAGGTGAATCTGTTGGCTGAGAGCACCCATCCTGCGCCACCCCACACAGTAGTGCGACCTAATATTTGATAAATCAAATCCTATTCTTTTTTCACCCTAAAGGCCAGCACACTGTGTGTGGGTGACCATGGATATCTGGAGTCATGTGGAAAATAAAAGACAGAAAATTGAGGCCTTCATGTTTGATAGATAAATTGGTACAGAGACAAATGGAAATGTCTGTATCAGGGACACGTTCAGAGAGTTAGAAATATTACTAACTATGGAACTCAAACAAAGATGGGAAATCAAAACCTTGGAACAATTCATTCTATAGACAACATCCCAAAAGGCCTTACACTGACAAAAAATCCAGCACAGGATTTATGGGAACCCTCTTTTAATGATGAATGGGAGGCACTGTTACACCAGCAGTCTATAGCCCTCATTAGACTCATCATTAAAAGGAGGAAAATAATACTTGAAGAAGTTTCCTGTAAGATCAATGAAATTAAAGAAATCATTGTTAAGTTACCGAAAAACTATGAATATAATATGTGGCAGGGGAGATTATGTAATAACCTAGATAAGCTAGAATATGATATAGTGGATAAAAAAATGAATATGAATAAAATAAGATACAATAATAGTAAAAGTAAGAATAAGAATCAACTTAGCCAGATGGACAGAAATAATCAGTTGAGCAATAACAGATATGTGTATCATGGTAGAGAGGAGTTGAATGATACTCCTACTCAGAGAGATATGATAGCTCAGATTCCGGTCCACAATAGATTCGAGACCCTAGAAGAACGGGGTCATTTTTTAGACCAAACCCCACCACACCACAGACCACGGACACTTCAAAAGACCCCCCAATTAAGGATGCACACGCACAATATGAATTCCCCTCCCCGAATCACAAATACAACTTGAGGAACAAGCACCCCAATCCACAACAAGAGCACAACTCACATCACCAACAGAGAAGCCCAAAACGAGACACATATCAGGAGAACCACTACACCCAGAGACACCGATCACCCATAAGGAGAGACAGAGTAAGAGGAGGAAGATTAGAAGAGGGGGAAGGAAGAGCACGGGAACACCACAGAGAGATGAACCAGATTTAGGTAGTGACTCTATCCTAAATCTGAGCACATTTCAACTCACAAACACTGCCCCTACACAAAATTTGCCCCTACGAAAAAACTCAATAAATTTGAAACGTTCATAGGTGTTCAGGAATATATAATACGATTGTGTCTCAAGAAATATCATATTAGAAATCTAAGGAATGAAGAAGAAGTTTCCAAGGATGAATATATACATGCTACTTTCAAAAGAAAATCCCAAAAATACCCACGTAATGAGATGGGTCCCGAATTGACCACTTTCAAAAAATGGAAATTAAAAGAAAACCCTAGATTTCGAGGAGTAACCTAACTAATTGTGAAGTGAAGGCTATTATGGAGCTACAAGAGGAAAATAACATCATTATCCGCCCAGCCGACAAAGGCGGTTCTATAGTTATTCAGGATAAGGAAAGATATGATGCTGAATGCCTACACCAACTATCAGACACAAACACATATAAACTTATTAGAGGAAACCCAACTGAGATGCTCCAAAAAGAATTGAAGTTGTTGTGTGATAGAGGGTGGGAAAAGGCATTTTAACAGATGATGAATATCTTTTTATCCTGAATGGCCAACCAAGAACACCGATTTTTTATTGCCTCCCAAAGATCCATAAGGATAAAGTAGACCCACCAGGAAGACCTATAGTGTCAGGCATTGGATCACTAACTGCAAACATCCCAATATATCGATACACTACTTCAACCCAAGGTAAAATTAACAGCATCATATACGAAAGATACGACCCAGATTATAAAGATAGTAGAAAATTTAGATGTTGAATCAAATTGGATAATGGGCACCTTGGACGTACAGTCATTGTACACAGTAATCGATCATGAACAGGGGAAAGATGCAATAAGAGATACACTTTTGTAAGGATAGGACTCTCCCTAATGTACAAATAGATTTTATCATTGAACATAGTAACATAGTACATAAGGCCGAAAAAAGACATTTGTCCATCCAGTTCGGCCTGTCATCCTGCAACTTGATCCAGAGGAAGGCAATAAAAGGGGGAATAAAAATTCCTTCCCGACTCCAGGCAATCAGAATAAATCCCTGGATCAACGATCTCTCTCTAGTAGCTATAGCCTGTAATATTATTACGCTCCAGAAATACATCCAGGCCCCTCTTGAATTCCTTTATTGTACTCACCATCACCACCTCCTCAGGCAGAGAGTTCCATAATCTCACTGCTCTTACCGTAAAGAATCCTCTTCTATGTTTGTGTACAAACCTTCTTTCCTCCAGACGCAGAGGATGTCCCCTCGTCACAGTCACCGTCCTGGGAATGAATAGATGATGGGATAGATCTCTGTACTGACCCCTGATATATTTATACATATTAATTAGATCTCCTCTCAGTCGTCTTTTTTCTAAAGTGAATAACCCTAATTTTGATAATCTTTCAGGGTACTGTAGTTGCCCTATTCCAGTTATTACTTTAGTTGCCCTCCTCTGGACCCTCTCCAGCTCTGCTATGTCTGATTTGTTCACTGGAGCCCAGAACTGTACACAGTACTCCATGTGTGGTCTGACTAATGATTTGTAAAGTGGTAGGACTATGTTCTCATCACAGGCATCTATGCCCCTTTTGATGCAACCCATTATCTTATTGGCCTTGGCAGCAGCTGCCTGACACTGTTTTTTGCAGCTTAATTTGCTGTTTATTAAAATTCCTAGATCTCTTTCCATGTCAGTGTTACCGAGTGTTTTACCATTTAATAAGTACGGGTGACTTGCATTATTCCTTCCCATGTGCATAACTTTACATTTGTCAGTGTTAAACCTCATCTGCCACTTATCTGCCCAATCCTCCAATCTACCCAGATCGCTCTGTAGTAGTATACTGTCCTCTTCAGTGTTAATTACTTTACACAGTTTAGTGTTATCTGCGAAAATTGATATTTTACTGTGCAAGCCTTCTACAAGATCATTAATAAATATATTGAAGAGAATAGGGCCCAATACTGACCCCTGAGGTACTCCACTATGAAAGTGACCCAATCTGAGTATGTACCATTAATAACCACCCTCTGTTTTCTATCATTGAGCCAGTTACTTACCCACTTACAGACGTTTTCTCCCAGTCCGAGCATTCTCATTTTATATACTAACCTTTTATGTGGTACAGTGTCAAATGCTTAGGAGAAGTCCAGATACACGACATCCATTGATTCGCCGCTGTCAAGTCTAGAACTTACCTCCTCATAGAAACTGATTAAATTTGTTTGACATGATCGATCCCTCACGAAGCCATGCTGATATGGCGTTATTTGCTTATTTCCGTTAAGATGCTCTAACATAGCATCTCTCAGAAAACCTTCAAACAGTTTACCCACAACAGATGTTAAACTTACCGGCCTATAGTTTCCATGCTCTGTTTTGGGACCCTTTTTGAATATTGGCACCACATTTGCCATGCGCCAATCCTGTGGGACATTCCCTGTCAATATAGAATCTGCAAATATCAGAAATAAGGGTCTGGCTATGACATTACTTAATTCCCTTAGGATACGGTATGCCATCCGGTCCTGGCGATTTGTCTATTTTAATCTTTTTAAGTCGCTGTTGCACTTCTTCCTGGGTCAGACAGGACACTTTTAATGGGGAAATTATTTGAACATTCGGCATGTCATCTGACAGTTTATTTTCCTCAGTGAATACATTGGAGAAAAAAATATTTAACAGCTTTGCTTTCTCCTCGTCGCTCTCTGCGACTCCCCCCTCATTACTCTTTAACGGGCCGACACCTTCAGATTTATACTTTTTAACATTTATATAATTGAAGAACATTTTAGGGTTAGTTTTACTCTTTTTGGCAATTAATCTCTCAGTCTCTAGTTTGGCCGCTTTTATTTGTTTTTTACATTTTTTTCCTTATAGTTTTTCAGTGCTTCCGTGCTACCTTCCTGTTTTAGTGTTTTATATGCTTTCTTTTTGTCATTTATTGCTTTCTTTACAGTTCTGTTTATCCACATCAAACCTGAAGGGATTGATTTTATTCTCAAGCATAATTATTTTGATTTTAAAGGGACACTGACAGGCCCAATACATATCCATGCACAGGTCTTCTAATGTGCATTAAAAACATATACAGTGGGATGCAAAAGTTTGGGCAACCTTGTTAATCATCATGATTTTCCTGTATAAATCGTTGGTTGTTACGATAAAAAATGTCAGTTAAATATATTATATAGGAGACACACACAGTGATATTTGAGAAGTGAAATGAAGTTTATTGGATTTGCAGAAAGTGTGCTATAATTGTTTAAACAAAATTAGGCAGGTGCATAAATTTGGGCACCACAAAAAAGAAATGAAATCAATATTTAGTAGATCCTCCTTTTGCAGTAATTACAGCCTCTAAACGCTTTCTGTAGGTTCCAATGAGAGTCTGGATTCTGGTTGAAGGTATTTTGGACCATTTCTCTTTACAAAACATCTTTAGTTCATTCAGGTTTGATGGTTTCCGAGCAGGAACAGCTCTCTTTAAGTTACACCACAGATTTTCAATTATATTCAGGTCTGGGGACTGAGATGGCCATTCCAGAACGTTGTACTTGTTCCTCTGCATAAATGCCTTAGTGGATTTTGAGCAGTGTTTAGGGTCGTTGTCTTGTTGAAAGATCCAGCCCCGGCGTTGCTTCAGCTTTGTCACTGATTCCTGGACATTGGTCTCCAGAATCTGCTAATACTGAGTGGAATCCATGCATCCCTCAACTTTGACAAGATTCCCAGTCCCTGCACTGGCCACACAGCCCCACAGCATGATGGAACCACCACCATATTTTACTGTAGGTAGCAGGTGTTTTTTTTGGAATGCTGTGTTCTTTTTCCTCCATGCATAACTCCCCTTGTTATGGCCAAAGTCCACAGCACCTTATTCCAAAATGAAGCTGGCTTGTCCAAATGAGCTTTAGCCCACCTCAAGTGGCACTTTTTGGTCCTTAGGGTGGAGAAAAGGCTTCCTCTGCATCACTCTCGCATACAGCATCTCCTTGTGCAAAGTGCGCCAAATGGTTGAACGATGCACAGTGACTCCATCTGCAGCAAAATGATGTTGTAGGTCTTTGGTGCTGATCTGCGGGTTGACTCTGACTGTACTCACCATTCATCGCTTCTGTCTATCTGAGATTTTTCTTGGTCTACCACTTCAAGCCTTAACTTGAACTAAGCCTGTGGTCTTCCATTTCCTCAATATGTTCCTAACTGTGGAAAAAGACAGCTGAAATCTCTGAGACAGCTTTCTGTATCCTTCCCCTAAACCATGATAGTGAACAATCTTTGTCTTCAGGTCATTTGAGAGTTGTTTTGAGACCCCTATGTTGCTACTCTTCAGAGAAAATTAAAAGAGGACGGAAACTTACAATTGACCCCCTTAAATACTCTTTCTCATAATTGGATTCACCTGTGTATGTAAGTCAGGGGTCACTGAGCTTACCAAGCCAATTTGAGTTCCAATAATTAGTTCTAAAGGTTATGGAATCAATAAAATGACAACAGTGCCCACATTTATGCACCTGCCTAATTTTGTTTAAACAATTATAGCACACTTTCTGTAAATCCAATAAACTTCATTTCACTTCTCAAATATCACTGTGTGTGTCTCCTATATGATATATTTAACTGACATTTTTTTATCGTAACAACCAACGATTTATACAGGAAAATCATGACGATTAACAAGGTTGCCCAAACTTTCGCATCCCACTGTAAGTATCCCCCCTGTCCACATTATGAATACAGTTAACTCGCGTTTTATAACCTGAACTAATCACTGTTCTTTCTGCCCAAGGGGCGGGATTTCAGCTTCTCTTGCGCCCAGCCAGCATCAGCCCAACCGCCGTTTTTGAAGCGCGGCCCAGCTCATCAATATTCACTTAGCTGGGCGGCTTCTGCAGTCCCCGACCTTCCGAGATCCGGCGCATGCCCAATATAAAGCTATGGGCATCGGACTCGCTTTTAGCTTCTGCGCATGCGCCCGGATATGTACAGCTAATTATGGTTATTGGGCCTGTCAGTGTCCCTTTAATGACCAATTTTATTTGCAGACACCCCCAGTTATGCCAATCTATTCATGGCCCACTGGGAGGAGACCACCTTTACTCCCAGGCTGCGGACAGACCTGGTGCTCTGGCAGAGATACATCGATGATGTATTTTTTATTTGGCAATCAGGCCAAGCAAATTTAGACCAGTTCTTAATTGATACTAATAATAATCATTCAAATTGAAGATAGGGCAATAAAATGTAGCACTTTTATTAAACCTACAGCCCGTAATTGCTTTATACTATATAATAGCTGCCATCTTACAAAATGGATTCTAAATATACTCCAAGGGCAGTTTAGAAGAATAAAAAGGAATTGTACAGCGGACCAACAATTTGAGGTTGAGGCAACAAGAATGAAAAAACTATTTTTAGCAAAACAATATCCTACAAAAATGCTTGATGAAACCCTTGATAGGGTCCGCAATATGGACAGGAGCTGTTTTTTCGAAGACAGTACTGTGCCTAAAAAAAGAACTACTGATGATCAGGTCAGGATGATATTACCATACAATGAACAATACGTGAAAATCCAAAAGATCATCAGGAAATACTGGCACATGGTCCAGAAGGATTATTGGAGCGATGATGATAGAATTTCCACTGATCTCTTTCACGAAGGCCCCAAATTTGGGCCTTGAGGTAGCCCCATCTAATAAACCGAGAACGAAAAAAGAACAAACTATACAAAAATGGGCCGATATCAACGTTTTTTTTTAGGTGTGGTCAGTGCAATAATTGCAGGTCCACGTCCTTTTAAAAAAAGACAATGGAAATAATATTGACTTCCAATGGACATAGACACACGATCAAAGAATTCCTATCCTGTGATACAAGTGACGTTAATTTATATTATTGAATGTCCCTGTAGATTACAGTACATTGGGAGAACAAAAAGAGTATTAAAAAAGAGAATAGCGGAGCATATTGCCAAGATCAAAAAGGGCTTTGAGAATCACTCCCTTTCTAGTCATTTTAAAGATATGCACAACTAGGATCCTTCGGGTCTCAAGTTTGTAGCCCTTGAAAAGATACATAGAGATTGGATGGGAGGGGACCACATAGGCAGGATGTCAAGAGCGGAGACACAAAAGATTTTTGAATTCGAAACACTCCTTCCAATGGGGTTGTACTCAGAGTTTGAATTATTTGGCTTTCTGTAGACTGGATCAGGGGTGGATGCCATCGGCCGACTAGGGACTGTGCCATATTTAAGGTGGCCGGTCCCCCTCTGCCGTTGGCACCCACCCTTAACATGCAACTTACAACAATGAATTCTGAGTCCTAGCTGCAGAAGACCATTATATTACATGTATTTTAACACTAGGTATTTTAATTTTGAGGTCAGCAAAATTTGTAAGATTTTTTAGATACTTTTAGAAGTCGTTGCTTTTGAGAAGATAGATCTCTCCATATCGTTATATATGACATGAAGGCATCAATAATATTTATATTTTTAAAATATTGTTTATAATCTTTTAGAGCATATTTATATATTTATATTTTTATGTATTATGTATATATTATTATGAAGTATTTATGGACCACATAACTTAAACAATGGTTCTCTAATGAAAACGCAATAGAAGCGCATCAATACCGCATATGCGGTTTTGTTGATATTGTGCGTTTCTTGCTGTATAAGTACCTATAGATTTGAATAAGTTTACATAATGAGGATTAATATGAAGACACCAAACATTTGATTTTTACACCTTTATATATTTATGATTATATCTATTTGGGTTGTATATGAGACATGAACCACCAATATAACTCAAATCACGATTTTCAATGAAAACGCAACAAAAACGCATCAATACCATATGCGGTTTTTTGATTTTGGTGCGTTTTTTGTTGCAATATCATTTAGAGCATGTAGTATGCTTGAGTGAAGACTACTGCGAAATATGTTGTCTTCATTGGAGAAAATAATACTGTTTTATTCAAAGAGATCCCACAATTAAAATCCAGTACTGAGTTTGAGGAAAACCTGATCCATTTCCTACTTTGTAAATTTCTGAAATCCGCTATAAAAGGAGATATATTATGGAGGGTAGGTCAACCACTGAGGAAGGGGCCACTAAGAGCCCCAAAACGCATCTGGTACTGGACCCCCCCCGATTCAACACAAGGACCATCAACCTTCTCAACTTTCGCAGCTTTGAACCTGTTTGGAGGAAATCCACTGAGGTTGCATCGCGTGTATCTGAAAAGTTGTGGATTAGAAAGAAACTGCTGGCACCAGTAAGTGAAAACCGACATTGTTATACTAAAGGACAATCTGTCGAAATTTCCTTGAAATCTTGGGATACATTGCATAATTTTGTTTCACGCTAAAGTCGATACTCACACTTACAAGCAGTAGCGGAAGATCATACTCTGATTGCCAAGCAGGACACCGCGGACTGTTGATCGGAGCCGCCTACGTGTACCTGTTACGTGAGTAGACAAAACAATCATAGATGGAATAAGCATTTGCGATGAAAAACATAATTGACATATAATCGACACATCGTACTGACCAAAGAGACTAACCAAGCTTATAGCAAAAAATTGGACAAGTTACGATTATATATAAAAGGTGTTGGACATTGGATCGAATATTTGGATCGAATATCTAATATTCTTTTCCTTGTGATTATTTATTCGAATTTTCCTTGTTCATCCGAAATTTTATTCGAAAATTTATACGAAATTTGAAGACTGGTCAACAAGATAACCATTGTGTTTTAGTAACTTTGTGGTTGTATAAGTGTAGGTATTATTTTAGTCAGGCCAGACCTGTATATCATATAATTAAGTTTTAACATTGTGACTATCACATAGTATATTCTATTATTGAATAAAAGTACCATTGACTCTAGATATAGAGAGTGCCTAGCCCTTTCTTTGTAATATTATTATAGCTTATAGATTGGGTGAATCTGTCGGCTGAGAGCACCCATCCTGCGCCACCCCACACAGTAGTGCAACCTAATATTTGATAAATCAAATCCATGGCAAATTGTGCCAGCTCCGGCCAAAGGTCAAGCCTGCCCACCCAGTAGTCCAGGGGTTTATCGCTTTTCAGAGTGTCCACATCGCCTGTTAATCCGATGTAGTCATACACCTGTCGGTCTATTTGTTCCCTGAGCCTGGATCCGGAGGATGGCTGTTGATGGGTTGGCTGCAAGAATGATCTCATATCCTGAGTGACCAACACATCTTCAAACCGCCCTCGTCTTCCATGCGCTGTTGGATTGGTACCCGCAACTGTTTCTCTTTGAGTGGAAATTCCTTTGCCAGTGCCCGCAAAAGCAGAATGCAGCATTTCACGAAGCAAGGCCTGGAAGTGCTGCATTCTAAAAGCCCTCTATGAGGGTGGTAAAATTTCCGCCATTTTGTGTTTGTATCGATGGTCTAAGTACGTTGCCACCCAGTACTGGTCCTTGCCCTTTATGCTTTTTATACGGGGGTCCCTCTTCAGACACTGAAGAATAAAGGCCCACATTTGCACGAAATTGGAAGCGGTGGAATGGCTTGGCTCCTGATCATCATCCAGGATAATTTCGTCCTCATTCTCCTCCCCCCATCCACGGACAACACCAGGGATCCCAGAAAGGTTTAAAGCATGCTCTTCTTGCTCCTCCTCTGCCCCGGCACCATCCTGCTCTGACTCCTCTTCAGACTCCTGTTGTTGACTTGTCTCAGATGGCGTAGCCCCCCATGGTGATTCATCCAGCATTGCGACTTCCTCATCTTCCTGCTCCTCGATGGCTTGAGCAATGACACAACGCTATGCACTCTCCCGAAAGAAGGCGTAAGGTGCAATGTCACTGGTGGTGCCCTGGCTGCGACTGACCAGTTTGGTGAATAGTGTTGAGCGGGGAATATTCGAATAACGAATATTAATCGCGAATATCGCAACTTCGCTAATTCGAGAATATTACGAATATAGTGCTATACGGTATATTCGCTATATTGAATATCCGTCATATTTTAACATCTGACATGATTCCTCCCTGCTTCTTTCTTGTGCGTCAATTAACCATTGGCCCACAAGCAACTTAGGCAGGAAGGAATCATCTTTTCATATGTAAAATAAAATGACAAATATTCTAAAAAAAACTTATATATAGCAATATAGGGAATATATTCGTTATTTAGAATATTCACATTTTTTTTTTCAATCTGTACGGTCGATCGCATACTCCTCCCCAACAAGCGTCCCCGTCACCATGGGAACGCCTGTGGGTTAGAAAATACCATCGGATCTGAGTTTTCCCTGGGACCATGAAAACTCAGATCCGATGGTCTATTCTAACCAACAGGTGTTCCCATGGTGACGGGGACGCTTTTCGGGGAGGAGTATGTGAGCGACCGTACAGATTGGAAAAAAAAAAGACGAATATGCTAAATTATGAATATATTCGCTACATTGCTATAACTTAGTTTTTTTGAATATTTGTCATATTCATCATATTATACATTTTAGAATATGACAAACATGACAAATATTCAAAAAAACAAAGTTATAGCAATATAGCGAATATTCGTGAAATACACATATAGACTGCAATTTAGCTAATATAGTGCTATAGTATTTTTCTTTAATAGTGTAACTTTTTTCCAAATCTGAACTGCAGAAGAGACAAAAAAAATTAGACTATAAAAAAAAAGATTATACCACTATAGTAGCTAAATTGCAGTCTATATGAGTATTTTACGAATATTCGCTATATTGCTATAACTTCATTTTTTAGAATATTCGTAATATTCTAAAGCAAGAATATATAGCAATATAGTGAATATTCGTTAAATACACATATTAGCCTTAGCCATAGCCATAGCCAACCAATAGGAAACTTGCCTTATACAGTTAAACGAAAATCACAATACGCAAAAATTAAATTGCATATTATTAGTGATAAATAGAATAATGACAAATATTCGATTTTGACGAATATAAGATGAATATTCAATCGAATATTCGCGAAATATCGCAAAATCGCAAATGGCACCTCCCACTCATCACTATTGGGGATCTCACCAAATGGTCGCAGAAGTCTGCATGCGTCACGCATGAGCAGCCACTGGCGCGGTGAAAAAAACTAATCTCCCCAGAACCTTTCCTGCCGCCGAGTTTGTACAGGTAGTCGTTAACTGCAGTTTCTGCTGGAGCAGCCTATCAAGCATATACAGTGTGGGGTTCCAGCTCGGCATGCAATCACAAATCAGACGACTGACCGGCAAGTTGTGTCGCCGCTGAATGTCAGCAAGGCGAGCCATGGCTGTGTAAGATCTTCTGAAATGGCCAGAGATTTCCTGGCCTGCCGCAAGACGTCCTGGACCCCGGGGTATTTGACAACGAATCGTTGCACGACTAAGATCAAGACGTGTGCCTTGCATGGCACTTGTGTCATTTTGCCCTGTTTCAGCGCGCTCAGCAGATTGGCACCGTTGTAGCACACCACTTTACCAACTGTCAAATTGAGTGGGGTTAGCCACTGATCAGCCGCTGGGCAAGAGGGTTATCCGGCATCATCATCTTTTTACGCGTGAACATTTGGGCAACGGAAACCTGCCTTTTGCCAGATAAACGCGAGGACGGCACAGTGGAAGTTGGAGTGGATGACAATTGGGAGGAGAGAGTAGAAGAGGCAGGACGTGGAGCGCAGGGAGTGTGGCTTTGTTTTTTTCTGATGGCATTGCTCCCACTGGGCTTGGCGATGGGAGGCCAGGTGCCTTCTTCAAGCGGTGGTCCCTAGGTGAGTGTTTGGCTTACCGCGACTTATGCGTTGACTGCAAAGGCTGCAGATGGCAACACTATTGTCAGCAGCGGACACGTAAAAAAAAAAAAGCCCACACTGCGGAGCCGTGCGCCGGCGTCCTGGAAGCGCCAGATGTGAGTGTGCATGGTAGATGGCTCACTCCTGAAACATTTGCAGTCTGCTTTTTTTGCCCCATGTGCACTGTAAGTTCTGCATGCTTCTCCTCCATATCTGCTGCTCCATCTCTCCCTCTGAACTCCCCTCCTCTTCCTCTCTTGAGGGCACCCACGTGACGTCCATCGACACATCTTCATCATCACCTTCCCCACCACTAACATTAGAGATCTCTGAGTAGGCACCAACAGCGGGGACCAACCTCCTTAGGCTGATTTGGGTACTGTTGTCAGACTGCTGGGTGGCGGACGTGGCTACCTCCTCTTCCTGATCCGATGCAAAGAATGGCTGCACATCGGAAATGTCTTGGAATGGATCGGAAAATAATTCCTGTGACTCAAGCGGAAGGGATGTGGTGGTGGTGTTGGTGGTGGTGTTTTTGGGGATGCACACAGCAGAGAGTGAAGAGGGTTCAGATAGAGAGGATGAGGAGGGTGCAGAAGCGGAAAGCTGAGTGAGCCACTCAACAAAGTCTGGTGCTTCCCTTGACGTAATCGCACACATCTCCTGCAACTTCCCACTTAGGCTCTGTCCTGGTGCTTCTGCCCAACCCCTGCCACCCCTGCGGAAGGGCCTGGCTCTTCCTCTGCCTGTCATTTTTTAAATGACCCTGTGACAAAAGTCTCTATAGAAGAGCAGTATTTGTGGAAACAGGTATATAACTCCCCTGCTTCTATCAATTTTTTAGGGGCGACTGGTATATCACACCAGTTTAAATTATTTTTTCCAAGACCGTTTGTCACTGTGTGTAGCAGAGGGAACGCAGCAAAACAGCAAACAAATGCTGCAGTACCTAAATATACTATAAAAAAAAGTATATTGGTATATAACACCCCGCTTCGATCAGTTGTGTTGGGGGGCAAATGGTATATCACACCAGTTATAATTATTTATACCGTTTGTCACTGTGTGTAGCAGAGGGAAAGCAGCAAAACAGCAAACATGTGCTGAAACTTTTCAATTGGCTGTCCTGAACCACCTGATGGATGTGTCATGGGTCAAAGTTCTTTACAATCTAAAATAATATGGTGGGTGCGTATATCGCCATATGTTCGCATGATCGGCGAAACGCGAACGCGCAAAGTTCGCCACGAACCGGCCGCCAGGTGAACCACAAGGCCATCTCTAATTAGTTTCCTCCAATCCGAAAACATACATGGAGAGAGGGTGTGTGTCTGATCATCGTAAACCCTCCCACTGAACTCGCAAGGTGTCCACCAGTAACTGCGGGAGACGCGGCACCAGCTGAATGCATAGTTCTGGTCACCCAACCCTGCCACGTAATGCATCACGTGACCTGTCACATGACCGGGCGCATAACTCATGTGCCACATCAATACATGAGCCAGCTCAGCGATCCCTTATCCTAGCAGGGGGGACCGACATACCTACAGGTCTGTGTGATGTTAGAAGCCATGACAACATAAATTATAGCCAGTCACATAATCACAAATTTCAACAGATGTTATATATTACTTTGGTTACTGTTATAGACATATATTGTCTGAGTTGCGTTTCTGTGATGAGTATTTGGTGAGATTAATGATATTTATCTTTGTGTACCCACAGTAGGGGGTTCGAGTGTCGGGACATACAGATCTGGAGAAGAACAACCTTCATCATCTGGTAACGGACTATTACCTTAGGGAAATGAAATTCGGCATACTTATCGACCATGAGAGTGGCTTGGATTCTTTTGGCCCATGTTTGGGTGGTCATACAGCTGATGTTGTACTTTTGTGGATCGGGACACAATCAATTAAGCCCTGACGGGCATGTTTATCATTTTTATAATATCTCATATATATATATATATATATATATATATATATATAATATATATAAAAATGAGTTTCTGTCTGTTTGTCTAGACGTCTGCCTGTATGTCTGTCTGTCTGAACGTTCTTTATGCGCGACCAAACAACTGGACCGATCTTCACCAAATTTGGCACAAAGGTACATCAGGTGTCCGGGAAGGTTTTTGACCGGGTCTCAGCTCTGTAGGACTTACCGTTTCTGAGAGATTCCCAAAAAGTTACCTGCATTAGCCAATAGAAGCCAGCGAGCCTTTCTCTTAAATCCGAATTGCCATTTACACGGTCACATGTCCCTATTAGCCAATCGAATCTCGCAGGTCCTACTCCAGTTTGCCATAACAACTGATCACAGGTTTTAGCAGTTCGCAGCTCCTTAAATTAAATTTCCTTAAAAAGTTGTGGCACCCCGAGCATCGGTGCTTGACCTGTGTTCTGGGGACTCGTAGCTCCCCTTTATCCAAACAAATTACTGTCCCTTCTCGGACTCGGAGCTCTCCGTATTCAAACAAATAACTGTCCCTTCTCTCCCTCTCCATCTTCCCCCACATCCAAAACCAGACCACAGCCATAAACTTCTTAGTCCCTGACCCAGAGGTGACAACGATCACTGGCCTCCACGACACTTTATATAAACATGCCTGTATAGTGGACAGCTTCAGGAGGGGTTTATTACTTTATGATAGGGGCACGCTTCCGGAGGGTGGGGGCAAGCTGCTCTCCATGCCTAGCTGTCAGTGGGAAAATCCAAAAATCTTACTCCAGTCATAACTCGAAAATAAAACTCAATAGAGATTATTGAGGTACACTATTTATCCTGGCTCAGGAAATCAGTTCTTCTGATTAGGATCACGTGGACTGTATTGAGAGCTGAAAAGTGAGACCACAATTATCGGGCTGGCATTCTCTTGTGTAGAGTTATGGGCAGAAATCCATTTTAGACCAGATTTCAGCATGACTGAATGGTCATAAAAGTCACAGCCAACCCATATGTTACACCCTAAAGGTGGGTTTACAGACTGCCTGGACCAATTCTTGTAAATTGGACAGAGCAGATTGTACAATGTTCCGCAATTTGAGGCCAATCTGATTGAATGAGGATCCGTGTCTTTCTGTCTTGCCTCAGGACCTGATAGCTGCAAGTCTCTGTGTGAGTAAAGTAGGCATCAGTTTTCTTTCATCCTTTTATTTTAATAACTGTTCTGTGTATATTTGTATGCTTCTGTTTTTACCTCTTTCAATTTCTATTAAAACCAATTATTTAGCACGGGCAATATTTTTTAAGGCAATTAGAGTTCCTAATTTTCAGCTACCTGTTTGCTTTAAAATGCAAATCTCTGATGTTAAGTAGTTGTTAGAAGGAACCGGCAACAATTTGATCTCCCGTGCAATCCGGTAGCTTGTAGGCAGCAGAGCAGTCAAATTCGATAGTGTGTGTAGTGTCAGTACTTGTCCCGATTGACCGCTGATACCGGATCCTGGTCTGATCAGGTACTGCGACCTGAGGAATAGGGCAAGATCCTGACAGAGGTCACTGTTAAAGGAGCGGGCACTGTTAAAGGGACGGGCAATGTGGAGATCACTGTTAAAGGTTCGGGCACTGTGATAGTCACTGTTAAAGGGGCGGGTACTGTGGAGGTCACTGTTAAAGGGGCAGCCACTGTGAAAGGGGCGGTCACTGTGCAGGTCACTGTTAAAGATGCGGTCACTGTTAAAGGGGTGTGGGGGTTCAGTTGATGTGCAGCCAGATGCCGCAGCAGAAGAGGACTCAGCCGAGGAGGTTATGGAAGATGATGGAGTAGGAGGAGTAGAGGAGGTGGCAGTAGGCCTGCCTGCAAGTCGTGGCGGTGTCACTAACTCCGCTGCAGAGCCAAGCATTCCATGCTTGGCAGCCGTCAGCAGGTTGACCCAATGCGCAGTGTAGGTGATATACCTGCCCTGACCGTGCTTTGTAGACCAGGTATCAGTGGTCAGATGGACCCTTGCCCCAACACTGTATGCCAGAGATGCCATGACTTCCTTTTCAATCACTGAGTAGAGGTTTGGGATTGCCTTATTAGAAAAAAAAAAAAATTGTCCGGGTACCTTCCACTCTGGTGTCCCAATAGTGATAAATTTTTTGAAGGCCTCAGACACCACCAGCTGGTATGGTAAAAGCTGGCGGGCTAAGAGTTCCGTCAAGCCAGCTGTCAGACGCCGGGCAAGGGGGTGACTCTGTGACATTGGCTTCTTACGCTCAAACATTTCCTTAACAGACACCTGACTGTGGGCAGATGAGATGGAACTGCTCAAGGTGAGAGGTGGAGTGGCGGGTGGTTGAGAGGGGGCAAGGAGGACAGCAGTGGTTGACGTGGCTGAAGATCCTGGACCAGGAGGAGGATGGTGGCTTTGAGCTTGTGTGCTGCTTCTACTCGTCATCATGTGATGATCCCATAGACGTTTGTTATGTGCGATCATGTGCCTTCGCAAAGCAGTTGCACCTAGGTGGGTGTTGGATTTCCCATGACTCAGTTTCTTTTGGCACAGGTTGCAAATGGCATCGCTGTTGTCAGAGGCAGGTACACAAAAAAAATGCCACACTGCTGAGCTTTGCAATGATAGCATTCTGCTGGTGGCAACAGCATGCGTTTCGTGGCTGACCCCGGGTGCCGATACATACTGTCTGACTGTGCCACTAGCTCCTTGCAATGACCTCCCCCTGCTCTCTGACATCTCCTCCTTCTCTCTGTCTCCCCTTCTGAACCTTCCCCCTCTTCTTCTTCTCTTCGAGCAGGCACCCACGTGGCATCCATGGACACATCGTCATCATCAACCGCTTCACTTATATCTGACAAATCAGCAAAGGAACCAGCAGCGGGTACAACATCATCATCATCATCATCATCACACTGTACGTCCATGTGTGTAATGCTGCCTGACTGAGACATATCCCTGTTATTTACATCCCCAGGCAATAATGGTTGCGCATCACTAATTTCATCCAACTGATGTGTAAATAACTCCTCTGAGGGATCAAGTGAAGCGGCTGTGGTGGCTGTGGTGGTAGTGGTGATGGTGGCGGCGGGCGGGAGAGTGGTGACCAAAGCTGAGCTGGAGGAGGATGGTGCGTCAAGGTTGTTAGCGGAAGCTGTTGAAGATTGGGTGTCCTGTGTAAGCCAGTCAACTATTTTCTCAGAATTTTTTGGGTTCAGGGTACGTGGCCTCTGAACACTGGGCATTATTCCAGGGCCAGTGGAAATCACAGCACCATGAACACAACGGCCCCTGCGGCGTAGCCTGCCTCTGCCTGTCATTTTTTATTAGATAAGTATTACTATGCGTGCAAGGTACTGTTCCACTCTATATAAGTGGTGGGCAGTGGGCACAGTACAGTCTGTGTGGGCCTGACACACACGGGCTTGTAAATGTGATTAGATCACAGTTAAATTTTAAATAGATTTTTTTTTTCTGAAAGGTATTTGGGTGAATGACACCTTGTAACGGTATGAGTGCAGGCCTAGCCAGCCACTAGCCAGAGGCCACAATACAGTATGTGTGGGCGCCTGACAGACACGGGCTTGCAAATGTGATTAGATCAGAGAAAAATATTAAATTGAATTTTTTTTTCTGAAAGGTATTTGGGCGAATGACACCCTGTAACGGTATGAGTGCTGGCCTAACCAGCCACTAGCCAGTGGACACAATACAGTATGTGTGGGCGCCTGACACACACGGGCTTGCAAATGGGATTAGATCACAGTTAAATTTAAAATAATTTTTTTTTTTTGAAAGGTATTTGGGTGAATGACACCCTGTAATGGTATGAGGGCAGGCCTAACCAGCCACTAGCCAGTGGACACAATACAATATGTGTGGGGGCCTGACACACACGGGCTTGCAAATGTGATTAGATCACAGTTAATTTTAAAATAGATTTTTTTTTTTCTGAAAGGTATTTGGGTGAATGACACCCTGTAACGGTATGAGTGCAGGCCTAACCAGCCACTAGCCAGTGGCCACAATACAGTATGTGTGGGCGCCTGACACACACAGGCTTGCAAATGTGATTAGCTCACAATTAAATTTTTAATATAATTTTTTTTTCTGCAAGGTATTTGACTGAATGACACCCTGTAATGGTATGAGTGCAGGCCTAGTTAGCCACTAGCCAGTGGCCACAATACAGTATGTGTAGGCGCCTGACACACACAGGCTTGCAAATATGATTGATCACAGAAAAATATTAAATATATATATTTTTTTTATCTGCAAGGTATTTTCTGTCACACCCTGTATGAATAGTGTGCACTGTGCACACAGTGCTGTCTATGACTGAGCCTGCAGCCTCTCACACACGGGCAGCCAGGCAACTGCAATATATACAGTGGGATGCAAAAGTTTGGGCAACCTTGTTAATCGTCATGATTTTCCTGTATAAATCGTTGGTTGTTACAATAAAAAATGTCAGTTAAATATATCATATAGGAGACACACACAGTGATATTTGAGAAGTGAAAAGAAGTTTATTGGATTTACAGAAAGTGTGCTATAATTGTTTAAACAAAATTAGGCAGGTGCATAAATGTGGGCACTGTTGTCATTTTATTGATTCCAAAACCTTTAGAACTAATTATTGGAACTCAAATTGGCTTGGTAAGCTCAGTGACCCCTGACCTACATACACAGGTGAATCCAATTATGCGAAAGCGTATTTAAGGGGGTCAATTGTAAGTTTCCCTCCTCTTTTAATTTTCTCTAAAGAGTAGCAACATGGGGGTCTCAAAACAACTCTCAAATGACCTAAGGACAAAGATTGTTCACCATCATGGTTTAGGGGAAGGATACAGAAATCTGTCTCAGAGATTTCAGCTGTCTGTTTCCACGGTTAGGAACATATTGAGGAAATGGAAGACCACAGGCTCAGTTCAAGTTAAGGCTCGAAGTGGCAGACCAAGAAAAATCTCGGATAGACAGAAGCGATGAATGGTGAGAACAGTCAGAGTCAACCCACAGACCAGCACCAAAGACCTACAACTTCATCTTGCTGCAGATGGAGTCACTGTGCATTGTTCAACCATTCGGCGCACTTTACAGAAGAAGATGCAGTATGCGAGAGTGATGCAGAGGAAGCCTTTTCTCCGCCCACAGCACAGAAAGTGCCGCTTGAGGTGGGCTAAAGCACATTTGGACAAGCCAGATTCATTTTGGAGTAAGGTGCTGTGTACTGATGAAACTAAAATTGAGTTATTTGGCCATAACAAGGGGCGTTATGCATGGAGGAAAAAGAACACAGCATTCCAAGAAAAACACCTGCTACCTACAGTAAAATATGGTGGTGGTTCCATCATGCTGTGGGGCTGTGTGGCCAGTGCAGGGACTGGGAATCTTGTCAAAGTTGAGGGATGCATGGATTCCACTCAGTATCAGCAGATTCTGGAGACCAATGTCCAGGAATCAGTGACAAAGCTGAAGCTGCACCGGGCTGGATCTTTCAACAAGACAACGACCCTAAACACTGCTCAAAATCCACTAAGACATTTATGCAGAGGAACAAGTACAACATTCTGGAATGGCCATCTCAGTCCCCAGACCTGAATTTAATTGAAAATCTGTAGTGTGACTTAAAGAGAGCTGTCCATGCTCGGAAGCCATCAAACTTGAATGAACTAAAGATGTTTTGTATAGAGGAATGGTCCAAAATACCTTCAACCAGAATCCAGATTCTCATTGGAACCTACAGGAAGCGTTTAGAGGCTGTAATTTCTGCAAAAGGAGGATCTACGAAATATTGATTTAATTTATTTTTTGTGGTGCCCAAATTTATGCACCTGCCTAATTTTGTTTAAACAATTGTAGCACACTTTTTGTAAATCCAATAAACTTAATTTCATTTCTCAAATATCACTGTTTGTGTCTCCTATATGATATTTTTAACTGACATTTTTTATTGTAACAACCAACGATTTATACAGGAAAATCATGCCGATTAACAAGGTTGCCCAAACTTTCACATCCCACTGTATATATGAAAAAAAAAAAAAAAAAAGCAGACTGATGTATAGAGTTGAGCGAACACCTGGATGTTCGGGTTCGAGAAGTTCGGCCGAACATCCCGGAAATGTTCGGGTTCGGGATCCGAACCCGATCCGAACTTCGTCCCGAACCCGAACCCCATTGAAGTCAATGGGGACCCGAACTTTTCGGCACTAAAAAGGCTGTAAAACAGCCCAGGAAAGAGCTAGAGGGCTGCAAAAGGCAGCAACATGTAGGTAAATCCCCTGCAAACAAATGTGGATAGGGAAATGAATTAAAATAAAAATTAAATAAATAAAAATTAACCAAAATCAATTGGAGAGAGGTTCCATAGCAGAGAATCTGGCTTCCCGTCACCCACCACTGGAACAGTCCATTCTCAGATATTTAGGCCCCGGCACCCAGGCAGAGGAGAGAGGTCCCGTAACAGAGAATCTGTCTTCATGTCAGCAGAGAATTAGTCTGCATGTCATAGCAGAGAATGAGGCTTCACGTCAGCCACCACTGCAACAGTCCATTGGCATATATTTAGGCCCAGCACCCAGGCAGAGGAGGGAGGTCCCGTAACAGAGAATCTGTCTTCATGTCAGCAGAGAATTAGTCTGCATGTCATAGCAGAGAATGAGGCTTCACGTCAGCCACCACTGCAACAGTCCATTGGCATATATTTAGGCCCAGCACACACACAGGCAGAGGAGAGAGGTCCCGTAACAGAGAATCTGGCTTCATGTCAGCAGAGAATCAGTCTGCATGTCATAGCAGAGAATGAGGCTTCACGTCAGCCACCACTGCAACAGTCCATTGGCATATATTTAGGCCCAGCACACACACAGGCAGAGGAGAGAGGTCCCGTAACAGAGAATCTGGCTTCATGTCAGCAGAGAATCAGTCTGCATGTCATAGCAGAGAATGAGGCTTCACGTCAGCCACCACTGCAACAGTCCATTGGCATATATTTAGGCCCAGCACCCAGGCAGAGGAGGGAGGTCCCGTAACAGAGAATCTGTCTTCATGTCAGCAGAGAATTAGTCTGCATGTCATAGCAGAGAATGAGGCTTCACGTCAGCCACCACTGCAACAGTCCATTGGCATATATTTAGGCCCAGCACACACACAGGCAGAGGAGAGAGGTCCCGTAACAGAGAATCTGGCTTCATGTCAGCAGAGAATCAGTCTGCATGTCATAGCAGAGAATGAGGCTTCACGTCAGCCACCACTGCAACAGTCCATTGGCATATATTTAGGCCCAGCACACACACAGGCAGAGGAGAGAGGTCCCGTAACAGAGAATCTGGCTTCATGTCAGCAGAGAATCAGTCTGCATGTCATAGCAGAGAATGAGGCTTCACGTCAGCCACCACTGCAACAGTCCATTGGCATATATTTAGGCCCAGCACCCAGGCAGAGGAGGGAGGTCCCGTAACAGAGAATCTGTCTTCATGTCAGCAGAGAATTAGTCTGCATGTCATAGCAGAGAATGAGGCTTCACGTCAGCCACCACTGCAACAGTCCATTGGCATATATTTAGGCCCAGCACCCAGGCAGAGGAGGGAGGTCCCGTAACAGAGAATCTGTCTTCATGTCAGCAGAGAATTAGTCTGCATGTCATAGCAGAGAATGAGGCTTCACGTCAGCCACCACTGGAACAGTCCATTCTCAGATATTTAGGCCCCGGCACCCAGGCAGAGGAGAGAGGTCCCGTAACAGAGAATCTGTCTTCATGTCAGCAGAGAATTAGTCTGCATGTCATAGCAGAGAATGAGGCTTCACGTCAGCCACCACTGCAACAGTCCATTGGCATATATTTAGGCCCAGCACCCAGGCAGAGGAGAGAGGTCCCGTAACAGACAATCTGGCTTCATGTCAGCAGAGAATCAGTCTGCATGTCATAGCAGAGAATCAGGCTTCACGTCACCCACCACTGCAACAGTCCATTGTCATAAATTTAGGCCCAGCACTAGTGTTGAGCGGCATGTCCCATATTCGAATTCGCGAAATTTTGTGAATATTCGAAAGAATATTCGTAAAATATTCGCGATTATTCAAATTCGTTATTATTTCGCATATGCGATAATTCGAATTATCGCATAATACATATGCTATGCAAAATTCACATGTGCGCTAATGAAATCGCCTTACGAAGATTCGCAACTCAATTCAATCACTAATGTATGAATGCAATGCCCTTTGCCTCTGTTCTGGGACAAGTGTAGATATTCGCATGTGCGCTAATAAAATCGCCTTACGAAGATTCGCACCTCAATCACTTTCTAGGGAATGTGAGACTTTTGGGAATCAATCGAGATACAGTGGGGGGTGATGACAGTAGTTGACAGAGTACAGATCAATGTAATCTGTAAGGTGGAAAGTAAAATAAAAAATACGAATATTCGTAAATCGAATTTTACGAAGTTCTACGTATTCGCGAATATGGTGCTATACTATATGAATGCACAGGCCTTTGCCTCTCTGTTCTGGGGACAAGTGTAGATATTTGCATTTGCGTTAATAAAATCGCCTTACGAAGATTCGCAGCTCAATTCAATCACTAATGTATGAATGCAAAGCCCTTTGCCTCTGTTCTGGGACAAGTGTAGATATTCGCATGTGCGCTAATAAAATCGCCTTACGAAGATTCGCACCTCAATCACTTTCTAGGGAATGTGAGACTTTTGGGAATCAATCGAGATACAGTGGGGGGTGATGACAGTAGTTGACAGAGTACAGATCAATGTAATCTGTAAGGTGGAAAGTAAAATAAAAAATACGAATATTCGTAAATCGAATTTTACGAAGTTCTACGTATTCGCGAATATGGTGCTATACTATATGAATGCACAGGCCTTTGCCTCTCTGTTCTGGGGACAAGTGTAGATATTTGCATTTGCGTTAATAAAATCGCCTTACGAAGATTCGCAGCTCAATTCAATCACTAATGTATGAATGCAAAGCCCTTTGCCTCTGTTCTGGGACAAGTGTAGATATTCGCATGTGCGCTAATAAAATCGCCTTACGAAGATTCGCAACTCAATTCACTAATGTATGAATGCAAAGCCCTTTGCCTCTGTTCTGGGACGTGCCGATATTCGCATGTGCGCTAATAAAATCGCCTTACGAAGATTCGCGCCTCAATCACTTTCTAGGCAATGTGAGTAAGATCTGAGCTGTTGGACCTTTGGGAAACAATCAATTATATGTGTACTGTAATTTTGTGGGGGGGGGGGGGGAAACAAAAAACGAATATTCGTTTTTACGAATATATAGCACTATATTCGAAATATTCGCGAAATCGCGAAGTTGCGATATTCGCGAAAAAAATTTGCTTTTCGAATATTCGCGCTCAACACTACCCAGCACCCAGGCAGAGGAGAGAGGTCCCGTAACAGAGAATCTGGCTTCATGTCAGCAGAGAATCAGTCTTCATATCATAGCAGAGAATCAGGCTTCACGTCACCCACCACTGTAAGAGTCAATTTTCATAAATTTAGGCCCAGAACCCAGGCAGAGGAGAAAGGTCCCGTAACAGACAATCTGGCTTCATGTCAGCAGAGAATCAGTCTTCATATCATAGCAGAGAATCAGGCTTCACGTCACCCACCACTGCAACAGTCAATTGTCATAAATTTAGGCCCAGCACCCAGGCAGAGGAGAGAGCTCCCGTAACAGAGGATCTGGCTTCATGTCAGCAGAGAATCAGTCTGCATGTCATAGCAGAGAATGAGGCTTCACGTCACCCACCACTGCAACAGTCCATTGGCATATATTTAGGCCTAGCACACAGGCAGAGCAGAGAGGTCCCGTAACAGACAATCTGGCTTCATGTCAGCAGAGAATCAGTCTGCATGTCATAGCAGAGAATGAGGCTTCACGTCACCCACCACTGCAACAGTCCATTGGCATATATTTAGGCCTAGCACACAGGCAGAGCAGAGAGGTCCCGTAACAGACAATCTGGCTTCATGTCAGCAGAGAATCAGTCTGCATGTCATAGCAGAGAATGAGGCTTCACGTCAGCCACCACTGCAACAGTCCATTGGCATATATTTAGGCCTAGCACACAGGCAGAGCAGAGAGGTCCCGTAACAGACAATCTGGCTTCATGTCAGCAGAGAATCAGTCTGCATGTCATAGCAGAGAATGAGGCTTCACGTCAGCCACCACTGCAACAGTCCATTGGCATATATTTAGGCCCTAGCACACAGGCAGAGGAGAGAGGTCCCGTAACAGACAATCTGGCTTCATGTCAGCAGAGAATTAGTCTGCATGTCATAGCAGAGAATGAGGCTTCACGTCAGCCACCACTGCAACAGTCCATTGGCATATATTTAGGCCTAGCACACAGGCAGAGCAGAGAGGTCCCGTAACAGACAATCTGGCTTCATGACAGCAGAGAATCAGTCTGCATGTCATAGCAGAGAATCAGGCTTCACGTCAGCCACCACTGCAACAGTCCATTGTCATAAATTTAGGCCCAGCACCCAGGCAGAGGAGAGAGGTCCCGTAACAGACAATCTGGCTTCATGTCAGCAGAGAATCAGTCTTCATATCATAGCAGAGAATCAGGCTTCACGTCACCCACCACTGTAAGAGTCAATTTTCATAAATTTAGGCCCAGAACCCAGGCAGAGGAGAAAGGTCCCGTAACAGACAATCTGGCTTCATGTCAGCAGAGAATCAGTCTTCATATCATAGCAGAGAATCAGGCTTCACGTCACCCACCACTGCAACAGTCAATTTTCATAAATTTAGGCCCAGAACCCAGGCAGAGGAGAAAGGTCCCGTAACAGACAATCTGGCTTCATGTCAGCAGAGAATCAGTCTTCATATCATAGCAGAGAATCAGGCTTCACGTCACCCACCACTGCAACAGTCAATTGTCATAAATTTAGGCCCAGCACCCAGGCAGAGGAGAGAGCTCCCGTAACAGAGGATCTGGCTTCATGTCAGCAGAGAATCAGTCTGCATGTCATAGCAGAGAATGAGGCTTCACGTCACCCACCACTGCAACAGTCCATTGGCATATATTTAGGCCTAGCACACAGGCAGAGGAGAGGTTCATTCAACTTTGGGTAGCCTCGCAATATAATGGTAAAATGAAAATAAAAATAGGATTGAATGAGGAAGTGCCCTGGAGTCCAATAATATATGGTTATGGGGAGGTAGTTAATGTCTAATCTGGACAAGGGACGGACAGGTCCTGTGGGATCCATGCCTGGTTCATTTTTATGAACGTCAGCTTGTCCACATTGGCTGTAGACAGGCGGCTGCGTTTGTCTGTAATGACGCCCCCTGCCGTGCTGAATACACGTTCAGACAAAACGCTGGCCTGCCGGGCAGGCCAGCACCTCCAAGGCATAAAAGGCTAGCTCTGGCCACGTGGACAATTTAGAGACCCAGAAGTTGAATGGGGCCGAACCATCAGTCAGTACGTGGAGGGGTGTGCACACGTACTGTTCCACCATGTTAGTGAAATGTTGCCTCCTGCTAACACGTTGCGTATCAGGTGGTGGTGCAGTTAGCTGTGGCGTGTTGACAAAAGTTTTCCACATCTCTGCCATGCTAACCCTGCCCTCAGAGGAGCTGGCCGTGACACAGCTGCCTTGGCGACCTCTTGCTCCTCCTCTGCCTTGGCCTTGGGCTTCCACTTGTTCCCCTGTGACATTTGGGAATGCTCTCAGTAGCGTGTCTACCAACGTGCGCTTGTACTCGCGCATCTTCCTATCACGCTCCAGTGCAGGAAGTAAGGTGGGCACATTGTCTTTGTAGCGTGGATCCAGCAGGGTGGCAACCCAGTAGTCCGCACAGGTTAAAATGTGGGCAACTCTGCTGTCGTTGCGCAGGCACTGCAGCATGTAGTCGCTCATGTGTGCCAGGCTGCCCAGGGATAAGGACAAGCTGTCCTCTGTGGGAGGCGTATCGTCATCGTCCTGCCTTTCCCCCCAGCCACGCACCAGTGATGGACCCGAGCTGCGTTGGGTGCCACCCCGCTGTGACCATGCTTCATCCTCATCCTCCTCCACCTCCTCCTCATCCTCGTCCTCCTCGTCCTCCAGTAGTGGGCCCTGGCTGGCCACATTTGTACCTGGCCTCTGCTGTTGCCAAAAACCTCCCTCTGAGTCACTTCGAAGAGACTGGCCTGAAAGTGCTAAAAATGACCCCTCTTCCTCCTCCTCCTCCTCCTCCTCCTGGGCCACCTCCTCTTCCATCATCGCCCTAAGTGTTTTCTCAAGGAGACATAGAAGTGGTATTGTAACGCTGATAACGGTGTCATCGCCACTGGCCATGTTGGTGGAGTACTCGAAACAGCGCAACAGGGCACACAGGTCTCGCATGGAGGCCCAGTCATTGGTGGTGAAGTGGTGCTGTTCTGTAGTGCGACTGACCCGTGCGTGCTGCAGCTGAAACTCCACTATGGCCTGCTGCTGCTCGCACAGTCTGTCCAGCATGTGCAAGGTGGAGTTCCACCTGGTGGGCACGTCGCATATGAGGCGGTGAGCGGGAAGGCCGAAGTTACGCTGTAGCGCAGACAGGCGAGCAGCAGCAGGATGTGAACGCCGGAAGCGCGAACAGACGGCCCGCACTTTATGCAGCAGCTCTGACATGTCGGGGTAGTTGTGAATGAACTTCTGCACCACCAAATTCAGCACATGCGCCAAGCAAGGGATGTGCGTCAAATTGGCTAGTCCCAGAGCTGCAACGAGATTTCGCCCATTATCACACACCACCAGGCCGGGCTTGAGGCTCACCGGCAGCAACCACTCGTCGGTCTGTTGTTCTATACCCCGCCACAACTCCTGTGCGGTGTGGGGCCTGTCCCCCAAACATATGAGTTTCAGAATGGCCTGCTGACGTTTACCCCGGGCTGTGCTGAAGTTGGTGGTGAAGGTGTGTGGCTGACTGGATGAGCAGGTGGAAGAAGAGGAGGAGGAAGCCGAGAAGGAGGAGGTGGCAACAGGAGGCAAAGAATGTTGCCCTGCGATCCTTGGCGGCGGAAGGACGTGCGCCAAACAGCTCTCCGCCTGGGGCCCAGCTGCCACTACATTTACCCAGTGTGCAGTTAGGGAGATATAGCGTCCCTGGCCGTGCTTACTGGTCCACGTATCTGTGGTTAGGTGGACCTTGCTACAGATGGCGTTGCGCAGTGCACACTTGATTTTATGGGATACTTGGTTGTGCAGGGAAGGCACGGCTCTCTTGGAGAAGTAGTGCCGGCTGGGAACAACATACTGTGGGACAGCAAGCGACATGAGCTGTTTGAAGCTGTCTGTGTCCACCAGCCTAAATGACAGCATTTCATAGGCCAGTAGTTTAGAAATGCTGGCATTCAGGGCCAGGGATCGAGGGTGGCTAGGTGGGAATTTACGCTTTCTATCAAATGTTTGTGAGATGGAGAGCTGAACGCTGGCGTGTGACATGGTTGAGACGCTTGGTGACGGAGGTGGTGGTGGTGGTGTTGTTGGTGGTACATCCCCTGTTTGCTGGGCGGCAGGTGCCAACGTTCCTCCAGAGGCGGAGGAAGAGGCCGAGGCGGCAGCAGCAGAATAGGCCGAGGCGGCAGCAGCAGAAGAGGTAGCAGGGGGAGCCTGAGTGACTTCCTTGGTTTTAAGGTGTTTACTCCACTGCAGTTCATGCTTTGCATGCAGGTGCCTGGTCATGCAGGTTGTGCTCAGGTTCAGAACGTTAATGCCTCGCTTCAGGCTCTGATGGCACAGCGTGCAAACCACTCGGGTCTTGTCGTCAGCACATTGTTTGAAGAAGTGCCATGCCAGGGAACTCCTTGAAGCTGCCTTTGGGGTGCTCGGTCCCAGATGGCGGCGGTCAGTAGCAGGCGGAGTCTCTTGGCGGCGGGTGTTCTGCTTTTGCCCACTGCTCCCTCTTTTGCTACGCTGTTGGCTCGGTCTCACCACTGCCTCTTCCTCCGAACTGTGAAAGTCAGTGGCACGACCTTCATTCCATGTGGGGTCTAGGACCTCATCGTCCCCTGCATCGTCTTCCACCCAGTCTTGATCCCTGACCTCCTGTTCAGTCTGCACACTGCAGAAAGACGCAGCAGTTGGCACCTGTGTTTCGTCATCATCAGAGACATGCTGAGGTGGTATTCCCATGTCCTCATCATCAGGAAACATAAGTGGTTGTGCGTCAGTGCATTCTATGTCTTTCACCGCTGGGGAAGGGCTAGGTGGATGCCCTTGGGAAACCCTGCCAGCGGAGTCTTCAAACAGCATAAGAGACTGCTGCATAACTTGAGGCTGAGACAGTTTCCCTGGTATGCATGGGGGTGATGTGACAGACTGATGGGGTTGGTTTTCAGGCGCCATCTGTGCGCTTTCTGCAGAAGACTGGGTGGGAGATAATGTGAACGTGCTGGATCCACTGTCGGCCACCCAATTGACTAATGCCTGTACCTGCTCAGGCCTTACCATCCTTAGAACGGCATTGGGCCCCACCATATATCGCTGTAAATTCTGGCGGCTACTGGGACCTGAGGTAGTTGGTACACTAGGACGTGTGGATGTGGCAGAACGGCCACGTCCTCTCCCAGCACCAGAGGGTCCACTAACACCACCACGACCATGTCCACGTCCGCGTCCCTTACTAGATGTTTTTCTCATTGTTATGGTTCACCACAACAACAAATATATTATTTGGCCCAATGTATTGTATTCAAATTCAGCGGGATATAAATTTGAGGCCTAGTATTTAGGCGCTGGGTGACCGGTATGGATTTAGTGACAGAATTAGACTTGGAAATGCACAGAAGCGTGTGTGTGTGAAGTTATTCTGAATGACCCAATGTGCACCTTGAATATTATATACCCTTTTAGGGATAGATTTCAAATAGCTCTGATATAGCAGAAACCACTAAATTATGAAATTGCTAAATTGGGAATTGTACTTCAACCCAGAACAAAAAATGTGCTTTGACGGACACTAAATATCTTGCCCAGCAACAACAGTACAGCGGTGGGTAACGAGAGATTTAGAGGGAATTAAATTTGAGGCCTAGTATTTAGGCGCTGGGTCACCGGTATGGATTTAGTGACAGAATTAGACTTGGAAATACACAGTAGCGGGTGTGTGTGAAGTTATTCTGAATGACCCTATGTGCACCTTCAATATTATATACCCTTTTTGGGATAGATTTCAAATAGCTCTGATATAGCAGGAACCACTAAATTATGAAATTGCTAAATTGGGAATTGTACTTCAACCCAGAACAAAAAATGTGCTTTGACGGGCACTAAATAACTTTCCCAGCTACAACAGGACAACGGTAACGAGAGATTTAGAGGGATTTAAATTTGAGGCCTAGTATTTAGGCGCTGGGTGACAGGTATGGGTTTAGTGACAGAATTAGACTTGGAAATACACAGTAGCGGGTGTGTGTGAAGTTATTCTGAATGACCCTATGTGCACCTTCAATATTATATACCCTTTTTGGGATAGATTTCAAATAGCTCTGATATAGCAGAAACCACTAAATTATGAAATTGCTAAATTGGGAATTGTACTTCAACCCAGAACAAAAAATGTGCTTTGACGGACACTAAATATCTTGCCCAGCAACAACAGTACAGCGGTGGGTAACGAGAGATTTAGAGGGAATTAAATTTGAGGCCTAGTATTTAGGCGCTGGGTCACCGGTATGGATTTAGTGACAGAATTAGACTTGGAAATACACAGTAGCGGGTGTGTGTGAAGTTACTCTGAATGACCCTATGTGCACCTTCAATATTATATACCCTTTTTGGGATAGATTTCAAAGAGCTCTGATATAGCAGGAACCACTAAATTATGAAATTGCTAAATTGGGAATTGTATTTCAACCCAGAACAAGAAATGTGCTTGAACGGACACTAAATAACTCGCCCAGCTACAGCACTAGGGACAGATTTAGCTGGATATAAATTTGAGGCCTAGTATTTAGGCGCTGGGTGACCGGTATGGATTTAGTGACAGAATTAGACTGGGATATGGCCAAAAAATGAACAGACTATTGCTGGTTAAATGCACTTGGTGTGACAGCTTCACCCTGATGTAGGCTTTAGCCAAAAAACAACCACACCATTGAGGGTTAAATGCACTTGGTGACAGGCGCAGCTTGCCCCTGATTTTGTATATGGCCAAAAAATGAACAGACTATTGCTGGTTAAATGCACTTGGTGTGACAGCTTCACCCTGATGTAGGCTTTAGCCAAAAAACAACCACACCATTGAGGGTTAAATGCACTTGGTGACAGGCGCAGCTTGCCCCTGATTTTGTATATGGCCAAAAAATGAACAGACTATTGCTGGTTAAATGCACTTGGTGTGACAGCTTCACCCTGATGTAGGCTTTAGCCAAAAAACAACCACACCATTGAGGGTTAAATGCACTTGGTGACAGGCGCAGCTTGCCCCTGATTTTGTATATGGCCAAAAAATGAACAGACTATTGCTGGTTAAATGCACTTGGTGTGACAGCTTCACCCTGATGTAGGCTTTAGCCAAAAAACAACCACACCATTGAGGGTTAAATGCACTTGGTCGCAGCTTGTGCTGGCGCACCACAAGACACAAAATGGCCGCCGATCACCCCAGAAAAATGAGACTGACAAACGGTCTGTGCAGCCTAAAAACAGTGAGCAATTGAGGATCAGCAGCTCAATGATCCACAGCTGCAGATCGATCAGTTAATCAAGTCCTTTGGAGGAGTTAATCTGCCTAATCTCGCCCTACTGTCGCAGCCGCAACCTCTCCCTACGCTAATCAGAGCAGAGTGACGGGCGGCGCTATGTGACTCCAGCTTAAATAGAGGCTGGGTCACATGGTGCTCTGGCCAATCACAGCCATGCCAATAGTAGGCATGGCTGTGATGGCCTCTTGGGGCAAGTAGTATGACGCTTGTTGATTGGCTGCTTTGCAGCCTTTCAAAAAGCGCCAAGAAAGCGTCACAAAAGCGCGAAGAAAGCGACGAACACCGAACCCGAACCCGGACTTTTACGAAAATGTCCGGGTTCGGGTCCGTGTCACGGACACCCCAAAATTCGGTACGAACCCGAACTATACAGTTCGAGTTCGCTCATCCCTACTGATGTACCAGCCCTGAAAAGGGCTTTTTGGGGTGCTGTCTGGATGCTGTCCTTACAGCAGATGAGTCTGTGGACACAGAACAATGCCCTAGTTAACACTTTCCCTATTGAATCAGCAGCAGCTACACTCTCCCTCCTCTCTCTGTGAATGCAGATTCCGAATGAATCTAAAATGGATGCCGTCCTGGAGGTGGGAGGGTCTGGGAGGGAGGGTCTGCTGCTGATTGGCTGGAATGTGTCTGCTGACTGTGAGGTATTGGGTCAAAGTTTACTCAATGATGATGTATAGGGGGCGGACCGAACATCGCATATGTTCGCCCGCAGCGGCAAACGCGAACAAGCTATGTTCGCCGGGAACTATTCGCCCGCAAATAGTTCGGGACATCACTAGTCCAGAGTAGAAAAAAAAAATTAACTATTAAAAAAAAAGATTATAGCACTATATTAGCTAAATTGCTCTATATTTTTTTATATATATATATATATATATATTTGCTATATTGCTATATATTCTTGTTTTAGAATATTACAAATTTTAGAAAAAATGAATATATTCAATATAGTGCTATGACTCATTGGCCCACAAGCAGGGAGGAATCATGTTTTTGCTCGGCAATTGAAAAAATTGCGATAAAAATTTGCATTACGAAAAATCACATATTACGCGATCATTACTTTGTAAAAAAACGCAGAATATAACAAATATTCCAATTTGCAAATATTCGGCGAATATTTCACTAAATATTCGCAGAATATTGAAAATTCAAATATGACCCCTGCCTCTCATCACTAATCAACACTATTGCCCATTGCATCTTATTGAAGTGCTGAAACATTCGCAGTTAATCTTATATTTGATATGCAGAGTTAGGATGCCTCAGTATTAAATGACTAATCTAATATATCATCATGTGCATCTTTTTCAACTGCTGACACAGTCCCTGTTAATCCTTTAGTTGATATATAGAATTACTGTACCGCAGTATTAATGGTGGTCTAATATATTGTTGCATGTATCTTATTCAACTGCTGACACAATCCCATCTTTTAGTTGACATATAGAATTACTGTGCCTCAGTATTAATGAGAGGTCTAATATATCCCCGCGTGCATCTTGTTCAACTGCTGACACAGTCCTTGTTAATCTATTATTTGATATATAGAATGAATGTGCTGCAGGATTAAAGTATATAGGATGGATGGCCGGCACTCCACTTTTCATGTGCTCACTCGGTGCTCTATGATGGGAAGATGTCCCAGTAATTGTGTAAATTAATTCACGGCACTCGAAAATTGCTAAATGAAAATTAGGTATTTATTTAGGCCACCAGTGGTTTTCAGTTTAATTAGGCCAACGTTTCGGTCCTCCCGGACCTTGTTCACACACTGTTGATTACAATTACCACAGATAAATGTATCAAATAGAAAATAATAATAGATACAATGTAAAATAAAAAACAACCAAAAAGGAAGCAAACAAAGAGAGTATGCACAATATACACATCTGAGGGTTATCTGCGTATGGATATGGGCTATATACACTCACCTAAAGAATTATCAGGAACACCTGTTCTATTTCTCATTAATGCGATTATCTAGTCAACTAATCACATGGCAGTTGCTTCAATGCATGTACGGTTGTGGTCCTGGTCAAGACAATCTCCTGAACTCCAAACTGAATGTCAGAATGGGAAAGAAAGGTGATTTAAGCAATTTTGAGCGTGGCATGGTTGTTGGTGCCAGACGGGCCGTTCTGAGTATTTCACAATCTGCTCAGTTACTGGGATTTTCACGCACAACCGTTTCTAGGGTTTACAAAGAATGGTGTGAAAAGGGAAAAACATCCAGTATGCGGCAGTCCTGTGGGCGAAAGTGCCTTGTTGATGCTAGAGGTCAGAGGAGAATGGTCCAACTGATTCAAGCTGATAGAAGAGTAACGTTGACTGAAATAACCACTCGTTACAACCGAGGTATGCAGCAAAGCATTTGTGAAGCCACAACACGCACAACCTTGAGGCGGATGGGCTACAACAGCAGAAGACCCCACCGGGTACCACTCATCTCCACTACAAATAGGAAAAAGAGGCTACAATTTGCACGAGCTCACCAAAATTGAACTGTTGAAGACTGGAAAAATGTTGCCTGGTCTGATGAGTCTCGATTTCTGTTGAGACATTCAAATGGTAGAGTCCGAATTTGGCGTAAACAGAATGATAACATGTATCCATCATGCCTTGTTACCACTGTGGTGGTGGTGGTGTAATGGTGTGGGGGATGTTTTCTGGGCACACTTTAGGCCCCTTAGTGCCAATTGGCAATCGTTTAAATGCCACGGGCTACCTGAGCATTGTTTCTGACCATGTCCATCCCTTCATGACCACCATGTACCCATCCTCTGATGGCTACTTCCAGCAGGATAATGCATCATGTCACAAAGCTCGAATAATTTCAAATTGGTTTCTTGAACATGACAATGAGTTTGCTGTACTAAAATGGCCCTTCACAGTCACCAGATCTCAACCCAATAGAGCATCTTTGGGATGTGGTGGAATGGGAGCTTCGTGCCCTGGATGTGCATCCCTCAAATCTCCATCAACTGCAAGATGCTATCCTATCAATATGGGCCAACATTTCTAAAGAATGTCTGTGAAGGTTCTTATTTATCCAGGTCATGGTATATATCTGTAAAGAATAAATCTTGCAGTTGCCTTGATTTGTTCTTTACAGATATTTTTCTAAAGAATGCTATCAGCAGCTTGTTGAATCAATGCCACGTAGAATTAAGGCAGTTCTGAAGGCAAAAGGGGGTCCAACACCGTATTAGTATGGTGTTCCTAATAATTCTTTAGGTGAGTGTACACTAGCCCTGGGGTAGTAGACACAATGGTAAAACAAATCCAGTGAAATCATATATTTTATGCAGATCCAAAGTATTATAATGGAATGCTGGTCATAGGTTTATCAACTTAGTCAAATCAGTATATCTCTAGGGAATTATCTAATAAAGTACACAATCACTATGGTGCCCAGATTGGCAAAGAGCAGAGTAATACATGGTATCTATATATATGGAATAAAGTATATGGTCCTGAATGCAGCGTACATAAAGAACACAATCACTGTAGTGCCCGGATTGGCAAAGAGCAGAGTGATACATGGTCTATATATATGGAATAAAGTATATGGTCCTGAATGCAGCGTACATAAAGAACACAATCACTGTAGTGCCCGGATTGGCAAAGAGCAGAGTGATACATGGTATATAAGAAAATGTATATGGAGTAAAGTATAAGGTCCTGAATGCAGCATACATAACTCAAATCTAATGCTGACCGGAAGAGAGGCAGCGTTTGCGGTAGACTAACTGCGCATGTCTGGTATAAAAGGCAATCTAATCACGCAATAGTACGAGATGCGTCTGACCTCATATATACGCGCGCATGCGCAGTGTTATCCTGCGTGCTGTAAGGGAAATCCTGGCAAAGGAGTTCAATCTTTTTTGCTTGAGAAAGGCTATATGGATGAGCCGAAACGTCGCGGCTGATATGTTCCACATGGGTAAATAAACTTTTTACACTTTTATAGCCGGTGCTGTCCATTTTTCTTCCATATATATTTATTTTGTTCAACAAAGTAGCCATTTGGACATACCATATTTTTTGCCCCATAAGACTCACCGGCCCATAAGATGCACCTAGGTTTTAGAGGAGGAAAATAAGAAAAAAATATTTATCATTACACCTCAGGTCAGACCACCAGTCAGACCCCCAATATTAATCAGACTTCAGCTTACCGCCCAAATCAGACCACCAATGTTATTAAGACCCTCAATCAGACCTCAGATCAGACTCCAATATTAATAAGACCAAATCAGACCTCAGATCAGAGCTCAATATAAAGAATACCCCCCATTCAGACTTCAGATAAGACTCCATGCCTCATATCAGCCCCCTGCTATAGCTCATAACCCCCAGCCATATTTATTTGCTCCAGCCGTGTTTGATCAGCCCCCAGCCATGTTTCAGCAGCCCCCAACCATGTTTCAGCAGCCCCCAACCATGTTTCAGAAGCCCTCAGCCATGTTTCAGCAGCCCCCCATCATGTTTGATCAGCTACTTGCTGTCACGGATGTAGTAGAGGATAACACCAAAAGACAGCAAGAAGGAAGGGGAATAACACTAGACCTCACTGCTAGGGAAGGAAAAGGGTCACCACCTGTAAAACCCTGCTCCTGGACCTAACTACTATCCTTATGGGCACCTCTTAATGGTAGAGATGCCCATACAAAGGAACCTAGAAAACCCTTGTGACCCTCAGATACCCTAACGGTAGTGGCAGGGCAGAGACAACCTGTTTATTCCCTGGTGAAGGAACCAGCATCTTGCTGAGGCCTAGTAAACAACCTGGAAGGGAGAATACAAAACATAACAAGCGGAACACTTAACTTCTGAGGATGATGGATGAACAGGACTTCCACAAGAACCATACTCCAGCGCTTCCAAAACCAAGTGAAGCTATCCAGAGCAAGGAGTGATGGGTAAAGTCAGACTAAATAGGGAGAGGAAAAGGTCACATGATCCACACCTGAACAGGAGGCTTTCAACATACTAGCAACACACAGACAAAGTGAAACCAAAAGAGGCTGTCAGATCACTCATGTGCAGTCAGTCTTTCAGACCTTCTAACACCTATAATGACAGTCCCCTTCTACGGGTGACCTCTGAGCACCCAGGAACGACCTTATCAGGATGAGCTCTGTGGAATGCTTTCACCAGACGACTAGCATTAACATCGGTCAAAATTGGAGGGATCTCCAGAGAACTCAGGAGTCCACAATCCTGCTGATCTGAAATTCTAAATTTTCATCCACCATGACAGGAGCAGGAGGTAAGGAGGACAGCTCAAAAGATTCAACACATTTCTTTAACAACGATTTCTGAAAAACGTTATGGATTTTCAAAGCCTGAGGAAGTTCAAGACGGAAGGCTGCAGGGTTAACAATGGCAGTGATCTTATATGGACCAATAAATCTAGGGTCTAACTTTCAAGAAGTTACCTTAAGTTTAATGTTACTTGTTGACAACCACACAGAATTACCCACTCTCAGGTCCGGACCACTTATACTTCTCCTGTCAGACACACGCTTATACCTGTTGCCCATGTTTTTCAGGTTATTTTGGATTTTCCGCCAAATAGAAGACAAAAAAGAGGAAAATCGTTCCTCCTCATGAATGCTGGAATTTTGAGCACCAGAAAATGTGGGTGTGGCTTACAGTCTTGCTTTGTTCACATTGCATTAGTTGTCCTGCTATGCGGTTGTGTGAAAGCTTGGCTGTGAGCTGGATTTCATCACCTTCAGACCGTGTTCACACCACAGTTAGCGTAGTGGTAGGACCCTTGCCATGCTGAGAGACCGTGACGTGGAGCATGATGGACTCCGATATGTTCCTGACAAGAATATATTGGCAAAAGTCTCAGCTTTTAACCTGCTCAGGACCGCTGTACGCAGGATCGCATCTTTGGGGTGATCCTGTTACTCTAGGCTGACACGCCGGTGCGTCCTCTCGCGAGACGCAAGATTTCGGGCAAAGAGCATCGGCATGCGCATCGCGGGCCGGCAAAATTTAAAAGACAAGTTCGTCATCAACCTGCCAGCCAATGATCGTGGCTGGCAGGTTGATGATTTTCAAAAAAACTAATCAGAAGCCAGCTAACACATCATATTTAGTAAATATGATGCGTGAAATGGCTGCTGTGCTCCTCTGCTACCCACCAACACCAAACTTAGCCCCCAGATCACCCTCCATCACCCCAATTAATCACTTGAATCACCCCTTCTTGCCCCTGTCAATCACTAATGAAAGGGAAAAAAGTGATCAGTGTAAACTGTCACTTTTTTTTCCCACTGGTATTGACTGTTAGGTTTTAGGGATAGTTTAGGCCCCTTGGTTAGGTAGTTTAGCGATCATTTAGCGCCCAGCCCGCCGCACCGCAGTCACTTATTCGCTGATCAGCGTATCGCTAATCAGCATTTGTACTTTTATAGTATCTGTAAGTGATCAAAACTGATCACAGTCAGATCTATAATAGTATTAGTGTCACCTTAGCTCGCCCTCCACCGAAAACGCAGTGTTTGCCCGATCAGGCCTGATCGGTCGCCCACACGTGGGTTCACCCACGCCCGCCCCACCGCAGTGACAAAAATATATATATTTTTTAATCACTGCACATTCACTTTTCAAGCGCTGCGGCGATAAAAAAAATCAGTTTTGATATTTTTTACAACCGCAGTGGCCTCCGGTACTTCGCTAGCCTCCCATTTGTAAGACAGGCTTGCTTTTTTTCTTGGGTAGTCTCAGGGAATACCCCTAAATTTAGTTGCCCAAATGTCAAACAGGGGGTATTCTTCTGAAGAGGCCTACAGGCTTCTGACCCAGTTGGATGAGGAATGGGAACCCTCACCTAATGAATCTAGCGGGATTAGAATATGAACCTGTAGAAAGCAGTGGCAGTCTGACCCAAAGTTTGGTCGAGGAGGTTGAGGTCCCTGATAGCACCAGGCGTACCCGGCCCCGTGTTGCTAGACCACAGGTTGCGCAGGATCCGTTTCAAGGGCAGCAGAGTGGGGCTGGTGCTGTCGGATTACGTGGTGAGTCATACACCAGCAGCGCAGCCCATCCTGGACCTAATACCAGCACTGCCGTACAACATGGTGAAGTGGCGAGCACCAGAAGGGCAGTTGAAGCTGGTACGGTGGCACGTGCAATAGTTACCCCGTCGCAGCCACCGAAAAGACGGGCCCGTAGACCCCCTAGAATCCCTGAGGTGCTGGCAAACCCTGATTGGCAGTCCCCAACTTGAGCTGCACTTGTAATTCCCCCTTTCACCGCCCAGTCTGGAGTTCGGGTTGAGACAGCTCAGATCAGTTCGGCCCTGGGATTTTTTGAGCTGTTCTTGACTGCGAAGCTCTTGGACTTAGTCGTAGCAGAAACAATTCGGTATGCCACTCAATTTATATCCGCCAACCCGGGAAGCTCTTATGCCCAGTCTTTCCGGTGGAAACCAGTCCAAGTTTCCAAATTTATAGTTTTTCTGGGCCTTCTCCTGAACATGGGTCTAACCAAAAAGCATGAATTGCGGTCATATTGGTCCACGAACCCAATTCATCACATGCCCATGTTCTCTGCTGCTATGTCCAGGACACGATTTGAGACCATCCTGCGTTTCCTGCACTTTAGTGATAACACCACCTCCCGTCCCAGAGGCCACCCAGCTTTTGACCGGCTCCACAAAATTCGGCCCCTCATAGACCACTTCAACCAGAAATCTGCTGATTTGTTTACCCCTGAGCAAAACATCTGCATAGACGAGTCCCTTATACATTTTACCGGGCGCCTTGGCTTCAAACAATACATCCTAAGCAAGCATGGGTCAAATTGTATAAGCTCTGTGAAAGGGCCACAGGCTATAACCACAAATTTCGGATCTATGAGGGAAAAGATCAGACCCTGGAGCCGGTCGGTTGCCCTGACTACCTGGGGAGCAGTGGGAAGACAGTCTGGGACTTGGTGTCACCCTTATTTGGCAAGGGGTACCATCTTTATGTGGACAATTTCTACACAAGTGTGGCCCTCTTCAGGCATTTGTTTCTAGAACAGATTTGCTTCTGTGGCACCGCGCGAACTAGTCGCGCTGGCTTCCCCCAACGGCTCGTTACCACCCGTCTTGCAAGGGGGGAGAGGGCTGCCTTGGGTAACGAAGAACTGCTCGCGGTGAAATGGAGAGACAAGCGTGACCTTTACATGCTCTCCTCCATTCACGCAGACACGACAATCCAAATTGAACTGGCAACCCGTGTCATTAAAAAGCCCCTCTCAGTCCACGACTATAACATGGGAGGGGTGGACTTCAATGACCAGATGTTGGCTCCGTATTTAGTGTCCCGCCGCACCAGACGCTGGTATAAGAAGGTGTCTGTATACCTAATTCAATTGGCTCTGTATAATAGTTTTGTTCTCTACAGTAAGGCTGGGAGAACTGGATCCTTCCTCAAATTTCAGGAAGAGATCATCGCAAACCTCCTGTATCCAGGAGGTTCCGTGGCCCCATCCACCAGTGTAGTTAGCCGTCTACACGAGCGACATTTCCCCAGTGTCGTTGCTGGTACCTCAAACTGACCGCCACCCCAAAAAAAATGTTGTATCTGTAGCAGGAGTGGAATAAGGCGTGACACCCGATATTTCTGTCCTGACTGCCCTGACCACCCTGCCCTATGCTTTGGAGAGTGTTTCCAGAAGTACCACACACAGGTACACTTAGCATAAGGATTGCATCTCACAGGACAGGCACACAGGGCTATTAGGGCTCTTTTTACTCACAGCTGCTGCAAACCTCTCCTTTCACCTGGGATAAAGTGCATAATGCACTTCGCCACATCTTTGGGCGATTTGCGCTTTGCACATTGTCCCATGGGGAAGGAGAGGTTTGTCCTATAAAGGTAAAAAAAAAAAAAAAAAAAAAAAAAACACCAGTAAGCAAAAAAGTTAAAGTTCAGTTTCAAAAGTTAAATAAAGTTTATATGTTCTGTTCTAAAGTTATTATAAAGTTAATAAAATTTATTGCGTTGCGGCCTGTTTTTTCTTTTTTGTTTTGTTTTTTTACCTTCCGGGTGGACCAACCGATCGACTAGCTGCAGCACCGATGTGCATTCTGACAGAAGCATTGCGTTGCTGTCAGATTACACACAAGTCAGTGTATGCGGCGCTGCAAGACGATATTTCTCCTCTGCAGTAAAAGATACGTTTGCCGAGGCATATGAGCTGAGGAGGTGGCGGTGTTCATATGCTTTGGCAAACACTTTGTATATAAAAAAAATAATATCCCGGCAATGATTTATTCATCCACATCGATTGTTGGGTATGGATGTTGGGCGGAGCTCCTATGTCCTGGCAGATGCCTTTCCCCTCCTTTTTTTTTGGGCAGAGATTTTTTCATCCACATTGATCGATGCGAATGAAGAAATCTGTGCCGTTCATTTTTTCTTTCAGCCCAGAGGCTGAACGGAAAAAAAAAATCTCATTACCTGTATGCTCAATATAAGGAGAATAGCAGAAACTCCTAATGCTGGCCATACATGTAATGATTGTGGAGACCCTCAAATGCCAGGGCAGTACCAACACCCCACAAATAACACCATTTTGGAAAGAAGACACCCCAAGGTATTCGCCGAGGGGCATATTGAGTACATGAAATATTGAAATTTTGGTCTCAAGTTAGCGGAAAGGGAGATTTTGTGAGAAAAACAAAAAATAATCAATTTCCGCTAACTTGTGCCAAAAAATTAAAACTTCCATGAACTCACTATGCCCATCATGAAATACCTTGGGGTGTCTTCTTTCCAAAATGGGGTCACTTGTGGGGTAGTTATACTGCTCTGGCATTTTAGGGGCCCATATGCGTGATAAGTAGTTTGCAATCAAAATGTGTAAAAAATGGCCTGTGAAATCCGAAAGGTGCTCTTTGGAATGTGTGCCCCTTTGCCCACCTTAGCTGCATAAAAGTGTCACACATCTGGTATTGCCGTACTCAGGAGAAGTTGGGGAATGTGTTTTGGGGTGTCATTTTACATATACCCATGCTGGGTGAGATAAATATCTTGGTCAAATGCAAACTTTGTATAAAAAAATGGGAAATGTTTTATTTTGCCAAGATATTTCTCTCACCCAGCATGGGTATATGTAAAATGACACCCCAAAACACATTCCCCAACTTCTCCTGAGTACGGAGATATCAGATGTGTGACACGTTTTTGCAGCCAAGGTGGGCAAAGGGGCACACATTCCAAAGAGCACCTTTCGGATTTCACAGGCCATTTTTTACACATTTTGATTGCAAACTACTTATCACGCATATGGGCCCCTAAAATGCCAGGGCAGTATACCTACCCCACAAGTGACCCCATTTTGGAAAGAAGACACCCCAAGGTATTTTGTGATGGGCATAGTGAGTTCATGGAAGTTTTTATTTTTTGTCACAAGTTAGTGGAATATGAGACTTTGTAAGAAAAAAAAAAACTCATCATTTTCCGCTAACTTGTGACAAAAAATAAAAAGTTCTATGAACTCACTAAGCCCATCAGCGAATACCTTAGGGTGTCTACTTTCCGAAATGGGGTCATTTGTGGGGTTTTTCTACTGTCTGGGCATTGTAGAACCTCAGGAAACATGACAGGTGCTCAGAAAGTCAGAGCTGCTTCAAAAAGCGGAAATTCCCATTTTTGTACCATAGTTTGTAAACGCTATAACTTTTACCCAAACCATTTTTTTTGCCCAAACATTTTTTTTTATCAAAGACATGTAGAACAATAAATTTAGCAAAAAATTTATATATGGATGTTGTTTTTTTTGCAAAATTTTACAACTGAAAGTGAAAAATTTAATTTTTTTTGCAAAAAAATCATTAAATTTCGATTAATAACAAAAAAAAGTAAAAATGTCAGCAGCAATGAAATACCACCAAATGAAAGCTCTATTAGTGAGAAGAAAAGGAGGTAAAATTTATTTGGGTGGTAAGTTGCATGACCGAGCAATAAACAGTGAAAGTAGTGTAGTGCAGAAGTGTAAAAAGTGGCCTGGTCATTAAGGGTGTTTCAGCTAGGGGGGTTGAAGTGGTTAATATCTGCTTGTATAACTAGCTAGTATAGTCAGTGGCATATTCGTTTGGTGCATTTTTTTCTGTGATTTATATCATTATATTTTCATCCGCACAATGATCCGTTTTGTGTAGGATGCCTTTGTGGTGCATGTGGACCGCGCCAGCATCCTCTATTGTATGCATTTTTTTGCTGGGGATGGTCGTTTGCTGTGGTCCACATGTGGTGGAACTGCTCCCCCAATGAAAAACACGCTACAGTGTTTGGGGTTTGAGCAGTTCCCCCATATTTGCCACTATAGTTCTGTGATTTTGTTTTATATGTATTGAATGTGCCTTTACCTGGCATTTAAACATTCTTTTGCACCTGGTAACCTCCATCACATGGTCTGATATGGGTGTGGCTTACAGTCTTGCTTTGTTCACATTGCATGGCATGTAGTTTCACAATGTTGTCGACAGACACCTGTGCAAGAGTTTTAGCATTGGGTAGACTAGGTAATGCAATAAAGTGTGCCATTTTACTAAAACGATGGACAACCACCAGAATCACGTTTTTTTCCTGAAGAATTCGGTAAATCTGTGATAAAATCCATGGACAAATGGGTCCAAGGTCTGGACGGGATGGGCAATGAAAGCAGAGATCTGGAAGGCCGAGTATGTGTCACCTTAGCACGTGCACAGGTACCACAGGCTGACACATAGTCTTCAACACACTTACGCAACCCCGGCCACCAGAATCTGCTAGAGATGAGATCGACAGTCGATCTGCTCCCAGGGTGCCCAGAAAGCACCATACATTGATGTTCCTCGAACACCTTGTGACGTAATTCGGAGGGAACAAACAATTTCCCCAGAGGACAAGAGTCCGGATCATCCTCCTGTGCCTCCAACACCTTGGCCTCGAGTTTAGGATAAAGAGCGGATATGACTACCCCTTCAGATAAAATTGGACTAGGGTCATTAGACTCATCCCTTCCCCCGGAAAGATACATGACAAAGCATCCGCCTTGATGTTCTTAACCCCCGGGCGGTAAGTGACGATGAAGTTAAATCTGGTGAAAAAAATGACCATCTGGCCTGCTTTGGGTTCAGTCGCTTAGCCGACTCCAGGTAGGCCAGATTCTTGTTATCCGTAATTACCGTAATAGGATGAATTACTCCTTCCAACCAATGGAGCCATTCCTCGAACACCAGCTTAATGGCCAGCAATTCCCTATTCCCCACAGCATAATTCCTTTCAGTAGTCGAGAGTATTTTAGAGAAAAAAGCACATGTGCGCTATTTACTTGGTGAAGGACCCTGTGACAAGATTGCTCCTACCCTTATCTCGGACGCGTCAACCTTAAGAATAAATAACTGAGATACGTCCGATTGCACCAGAATAAAAATAACATTTTTTTTTTTACCGAAAAAGGCCTGTAATGCTGCATCAGACCAGATAGAAATATAAGCACCCTTCCTAGTCATGTCTGTTAAAGGTTTAACCACCAATGAATAGTTCAAGATAAATTTACGCTAGTAGTTGCTTAAGCCAAAAAAACACATAAGCACTTTCAGATTTTCGGGTCGATCCCAGTCCAACACGGCACTGACCTTCTCGGGGTCCATATAAAATCCTGAGAGTGAGAAAGCAGGTAACCCAGAAATTGCACTTCCTGTACAGCAAATACACACTTTTCCATCTTAGCATATAACTTATTCTCTCTTAGGATCTGTAACACTTGTTTCACATGATCCTGATGAGTCTCCATATTAGGCAAATAAATTAGTATGTCATCAAGGTACACAATGACAAACCTCCCCACCAGATGATGAAAGATGTCATTGACAAAGTTTTGAAAAACCGCAGGAGCATTGGTTAACCTCTTAAGGACACAGGTGCGCCCTGATGTCCTGGTAGGTAAGGACACAGGGCGTACCTATACGCCCTGTGTATTTCAGATCACCGCAGCATGGCGGGCGGTGATCGGAACAAGGTGCCTGCTTAAATCATTGAGCAGGCACCTTGGAACAATGCCAAGGGGGGTCCTGTGACCCCACTGTATCGGCGATCGCTGCGGATTAACCCCTTCTATGCCACTACCAATTTAGAGAACAACTTGGCACCACCAATCTGACTAAACAAATCCAGGAATCAAAGGAAGGGGGTAAGGATAACGGACGGTAATACAAGCTCACAGAAGTCCAGACATGGCCCCAGGGTACCATCCTTTTTCTGTACAAAGAAAAACCCAGCAGCTATTGGGGACTTGGATACTCTTATTTGTCCCTTTTTCAAACTCTCGGTGATATACTCTCGCATGGCCTTTCTTTCGGGTTCTGAAAGACTATACAACCGAGATTTGGGCAATTTAGCTCCGGGAATAAGATTGACAGGACAGTCATACTCCCGGTGCGGAGGTAACTCCTGATTACCACTCTCAGAGAATACATCAGAAAATTCTGAAATGAACGAGGGTACATTTTTAGTGGTAAACATAGAGAATGCTGTATTGTCAGTCGATGTTAGGTAATTTAGTAATAGTAATTTGGGGATTAAACGTCTTTTTCTATTTGCTTACATCTTGATGCTGCAAGTACAGACACATATTCACAAAATGTCTCTTCTTGCCACAAGAAAAACAGACTCCTTTCAAATGACCTAAGCTTTTGCCTGTAGTTCCAGGAGTAGCTCCTCCTAACTGCATAGGCTCATCATAAGGCACAACCACCAGTGCCAAAGGAAGCAGTACCTTTGTTAGACAGTACAGTCCTGAAGGTGAGGACCACTAGATCTCTCCCTCAGGCATCTATCAAGATGTACAGCAAGGGACATAGCTGCTTCCAATGACTCAGGATTTTCATGAAAAGCCAATGCATCCTGCAGTCTCTCAAAGAGACCCTGACAGAATTGGCTACAGAGAGCAGGATCGTTCCACACTGTATCGGTAGCCCATCTCCTAAATTCAGAGCAATTGGTCTCTGTGGAACGTTCTCCCTGCCGCAAACCCCCTAACTTGGTCTCAGCCTGAGAGATCCGATCCGAGTCATCGTAGATAAGACCCAAGGCTCTAAAGAATTCATCTACAGACCGGAGGGACAGTATTCCTGTTGGCAGAGAAAAAGCCCAAGATTGGGCGTCCTCTTTAAGCAATGAAATAATCACACCCACACGTTGACATTTATCCCTAGAAGAGTATGGATGCAGCCTAAAGTGTCATTTACATGACTCCCTGAACTGGATAAAATTGTCCCTACCCCCGGAAAACCTGTCTGGTAGAGCCACCTTCAGTTCAGGACCAACCACCGGAACCAGCAGCCTGTGGACTCTGAATCTGCAAGACTGTCACGGGGTGGTCTGCTACCTCCAAAGTCAGATTCTGCAGCTGTTTGACCAGTTCAGACATAGTATCCATAGCTGCACAGATCAGAACAAAAATGGTGGTATTGGCTCTGGTTAATGCCACAGATGTAGTAGGGGAGACCACCAAAAGACAACAAGAAGGAAGGGGAATGACATTAGACCCCACTGCTACGGAAGGAAAAGGGTCTCCACCTGTAAAACCCTGCTCCTGGACCTAACTCCTATCCATATGGGCACCTCTCGATGGTATAGATGCCCATACACAGGAACCTAGAAAACCCTGGTGACTAGGGATGAGCGAACTCGAACTGTATAGTTCGGGTTCGTACCGAATTTTGGGGTGTCCGTGACACGGACCCGAACCCGGACATTTTCGTAAAAGTCCGGGTTCGGGTTCGGTGTTCGTCGCTTTCTTCGCGCTTTTGTGACGCTTTCTTGGCGCTTTTTGAAAGGCTGCAAAGCAGCCAATCAACAAGCGTCATACTACTTGCCCCAAGAGGCCATCACAGCCATGCCTACTATTGGCATGGCTGTGATTGGCCAGAGCACCATGTGACCCAGCCTCTATTTAAGCTGGAGTCACATAGCGCCGCCCGTCACTCTGCTCTGATTAGCGTAGGGAGAGGTTGCGGCTGCGACAGTAGGGCGAGATTAGGCAGATTAACTCCTCCAAAGGACTTGATTAACTGATCGATCTGCAGCTGTGGATCATTGAGCTGCTGATCCTCAATTGCTCACTGTTTTTAGGCTGCACAGACCGTTTGTCAGTCACATTTTTCTGGGGTGATCGGCGGCCATTTTGTGTCTTGTGGTGCGCCAGCACAAGCTGCGACCAAGTGCATTTAACCCTCAATGGTGTGGTTGTTTTTTGGCTAAAGCCTACATCAGGGTGAAGCTGTCACACCAAGTGCATTTAACCAGCAATAGTCTGTTCATTTTTTGGCCATATACAAAATCAGGGGCAAGCTGCGCCTGTCACCAAGTGCATTTAACCCTCAATGGTGTGGTTGTTTTTTGGCTAAAGCCTACATCAGGGTGAAGCTGTCACACCAAGTGCATTTAACCAGCAATAGTCTGTTCATTTTTTGGCCATATACTAAATCAGGGGCAAGCTGCGCCTGTCACCAAGTGCATTTAACCCTCAATGGTGTGGTTGTTTTTTGGCTAAAGCCTACATCAGGGTGAAGCTGTCACACCAAGTGCATTTAACCAGCAATAGTCTGTTTATTTTTTGGCCATATCCCAGTCTAATTCTGTCACTAAATCCATACCGGTCACCCAGCGCCTAAATACTAGGCCTCAAATTTATATCCAGCTAAATCTGTCCCTAGTGCTGTAGCTGGGCGAGTTATTTAGTGTCCGTTCAAGCACATTTCTTGTTCTGGGTTGAAATACAATTCCCAATTTAGCAATTTCATAATTTAGTGGTTTCTGCTATATCAGAGCTATTTGAAATCTATCCCTAAAAGGGTATATAATATTCAAGGTGCACATTGGGTCATTCAGAATAACTTCACACACACCCGCTACTGTGTATTTCCAAGTCTAATTCTGTCACTAAACCCATACCTGTCACGCAGCGCCTAAATACTAGGCCTCAAATTTATATCCAGCTAAATCTGTCCCTAGTGCTGTAGCTGGGCGAGTTATTTAGTGTCCGTTCAAGCACATTTCTTGTTCTGGGTTGAAATACAATTCCCAATTTAGCAATTTCATAATTTAGTGGTTTCTGCTATATCAGAGCTATTTGAAATCTATCCCTAAAAGGGTATATAATATTCAAGGTGCACATTGGGTCATTCAGAATAACTTCACACACACCCGCTACTGTGTATTTCCAAGTCTAATTCTGGCACTAAACCCATACCTGTCACCCAGCGCCTAAATACTAGGCCTCAAATTTATATCCCGCTAAATCTGTCCTTAGTGCTGTAGCTGGGCGAGTTATTTAGTGTCCGTTCAAGCACATTTCTTGTTCTGGGTTGAAATACAATTCCCAATTTAGCAATTTCATAATTTAGTGGTTTCTGCTATATCAGAGCTATTTGAAATCTATCCCTAAAAGGGTATATAATATTCAAGGTGCACATTGGGTCATTCAGAATAACTTCACACACACCCGCTACTGTGTATTTCCAAGTCTAATTCTGGCACTAAACCCATACCTGTCACCCAGCGCCTAAATACTAGGCCTCAAATTTATATCCCGCTAAATCTGTCCTTAGTGCTGTAGCTGGGCGAGTTATTTAGTGTCCGTTCAAGCACATTTCCTGTTCTGGGTTGAAATACAATTCCCAATTTAGCAATTTCATAATTTAGTGGTTTCTGCTATATCAGAGCTATTTGAAATCTATCCCTAAAAGGGTATATAATATTCAAGGTGCACATTGGGTCATTCAGAATAACTTCACACACACCCGCTACTGTGTATTTCCAAGTCTAATTCTGGCACTAAACCCATACCTGTCACCCAGCGCCTAAATACTAGGCCTCAAATTTATATCCCGCTAAATCTGTCCTTAGTGCTGTAGCTGGGCGAGTTATTTAGTGTCCGTTCAAGCACATTTCTTGTTCTGGGTTGAAATACAATTCCCAATTTAGCAATTTCATAATTTAGTGGTTTCTGCTATATCAGAGCTATTTGAAATCTATCCCTAAAAGGGTATATAATATTCAAGGTGCACATTGGGTCATTCAGAATAACTTCACACACACGCTTCTGTGCATTTCCAAGTCTAATTCTGTCACTAAATCCATACCGGTCACCCAGCGCCTAAATACTAGGCCTCAAATTTATATCCCGCTGAATTTGAATACAATACATTGGGCCAAATAATATATTTGTTGTTGTGGTGAACCATAACAATGAGAAAAACATCTAGTAAGGGACGCGGACGTGGACATGGTCGTGGTGGTGTTAGTGGACCCTCTGGTGCTGGGAGAGGACGTGGCCGTTCTGCCACATCCACACGTCCTAGTGTACCAACTACCTCAGGTCCCAGTAGCCGCCAGAATTTACAGCGATATATGGTGGGGCCCAATGCCGTTCTAAGGATGGTAAGGCCTGAGCAGGTACAGGCATTAGTCAATTGGGTGGCCGACAGTGGATCCAGCACGTTCACATTATCTCCCACCCAGTCTTCTGCAGAAAGCGCACAGATGGCGCCTGAAAACCAACCCCATCAGTCTGTCACATCACCCCCATGCATACCAGGGAAACTGTCTCAGCCTCAAGTTATGCAGCAGTCTCTTATGCTGTTTGAAGACTCCGCTGGCAGGGTTTCCCAAGGGCATCCACCTAGCCCTTCCCCAGCGGTGAAAGACATAGAATGCACTGACGCACAACCACTTATGTTTCCTGATGATGAGGACATGGGAATACCACCTCAGCATGTCTCTGATGATGACGAAACACAGGTGCCAACTGCTGCGTCTTTCTGCAGTGTGCAGACTGAACAGGAGGTCAGGGATCAAGACTGGGTGGAAGACGATGCAGGGGACGATGAGGTCCTAGACCCCACATGGAATGAAGGTCGTGCCACTGACTTTCACAGTTCGGAGGAAGAGGCAGTGGTGAGACCGAGCCAACAGCGTAGCAAAAGAGGGAGCAGTGGGCAAAAGCAGAACACCCGCCGCCAAGAGACTCCGCCTGCTACTGACCGCCGCCATCTGGGACCGAGCACCCCAAAGGCAGCTTCAAGGAGTTCCCTGGCATGGCACTTCTTCAAACAATGTGCTGACGACAAGACCCGAGTGGTTTGCACGCTGTGCCATCAGAGCCTGAAGCGAGGCATTAACGTTCTGAACCTGAGCACAACCTGCATGACCAGGCACCTGCATGCAAAGCATGAACTGCAGTGGAGTAAACACCTTAAAACCAAGGAAGTCACTCAGGCTCCCCCTGCTACCTCTTCTGCTGCTGCCGCCTCGGCCTATTCTGCTGCTGCCGCCTCGGCCTCTTCCTCCGCCTCTGGAGGAACGTTGGCACCTGCCGCCCAGCAAACAGGGGATGTACCACCAACACCACCACCACCACCTCCGTCACCAAGCGTCTCAACCATGTCACACGCCAGCGTTCAGCTCTCCATCTCACAAACATTTGATAGAAAGCGTAAATTCCCACCTAGCCACCCTCGATCCCTGGCCCTGAATGCCAGCATTTCTAAACTACTGGCCTATGAAATGCTGTCATTTAGGCTGGTGGACACAGACAGCTTCAAACAGCTCATGTCGCTTGCTGTCCCACAGTATGTTGTTCCCAGCCGGCACTACTTCTCCAAGAGAGCCGTGCCTTCCCTGCACAACCAAGTATCCGATAAAATCAAGTGTGCACTGCGCAACGCCATCTGTGGCAAGGTCCACCTAACCACAGATACGTGGACCAGTAAGCACGGCCAGGGACGCTATATCTCCCTAACTGCACACTGGGTAAATGTAGTGGCAGCTGGGCCCCAGGCGGAGAGCTGTTTGGCGCACGTCCTTCCGCCGCCAAGGATCGCAGGGCAACATTCTTTGCCTCCTGTTGCCACCTCCTCCTTCTCGGCTTCCTCCTCCTCTTCTTCCACCTGCTCATCCAGTCAGCCACACACCTTCACCACCAACTTCAGCACAGCCCGGGGTAAACGTCAGCAGGCCATTCTGAAACTCATATGTTTGGGGGACAGGCCCCACACCGCACAGGAGTTGTGGCGGGGTATAGAACAACAGACCGACGAGTGGTTGCTGCCGGTGAGCCTCAAGCCCGGCCTGGTGGTGTGTGATAATGGGCGAAATCTCGTTGCAGCTCTGGGACTAGCCAATTTGACGCACATCCCTTGCTTGGCGCATGTGCTGAATTTGGTGGTGCAGAAGTTCATTCACAACTACCCCGACATGTCAGAGCTGCTGCATAAAGTGCGGGCCGTCTGTTCGCGCTTCCGGCGTTCACATCCTGCTGCTGCTCGCCTGTCTGCGCTACAGCGTAACTTCGGCCTTCCCGCTCACCGCCTCATATGCGACGTGCCCACCAGGTGGAACTCCACCTTGCACATGCTGGACAGACTGTGCGAGCAGCAGCAGGCCATAGTGGAGTTTCAGCTGCAGCACGCACGGGTCAGTCGCACTACAGAACAGCACCACTTCACCACCAATGACTGGGCCTCCATGCGAGACCTGTGTGCCCTGTTGCGCTGTTTCGAGTACTCCACCAACATGGCCAGTGGCGATGACACCGTTATCAGCGTTACAATACCACTTCTATGTCTCCTTGAGAAAACACTTAGGGCGATGATGGAAGAGGAGGTGGCCCAGGAGGAGGAGGAGGAGGAGGAGGAAGAGGGGTCATTTTTAGCACTTTCAGGCCAGTCTCTTCGAAGTGACTCAGAGGGAGGTTTTTGGCAACAGCAGAGGCCAGGTACAAATGTGGCCAGCCAGGGCCCACTACTGGAGGACGAGGAGGACGAGGATGAGGAGGAGGTGGAGGAGGATGAGGATGAAGCATGGTCACAGCGGGGTGGCACCCAACGCAGCTCGGGTCCATCACTGGTGCGTGGCTGGGGGGAAAGGCAGGACGATGACGATACGCCTCCCACAGAGGACAGCTTGTCCTTATCCCTGGGCAGCCTGGCACACATGAGCGACTACATGCTGCAGTGCCTGCGCAACGACAGCAGAGTTGCCCACATTTTAACCTGTGCGGACTACTGGGTTGCCACCCTGCTGGATCCACGCTACAAAGACAATGTGCCCACCTTACTTCCTGCACTGGAGCGTGATAGGAAGATGCGCGAGTACAAGCGCACGTTGGTAGACGCGCTACTGAGAGCATTCCCAAATGTCACAGGGGAACAAGTGGAAGCCCAAGGCCAAGGCAGAGGAGGAGCAAGAGGTCGCCAAGGCAGCTGTGTCACGGCCAGCTCCTCTGAGGGCAGGGTTAGCATGGCAGAGATGTGGAAAACTTTTGTCAACACGCCACAGCTAACTGCACCACCACGTGATACGCAACGTGTTAGCAGGAGGCAACATTTCACTAACATGGTGGAACAGTACGTGTGCACACCCCTCCACGTACTGACTGATGGTTCGGCCCCATTCAACTTCTGGGTCTCTAAATTGTCCACGTGGCCAGAGCTAGCCTTTTATGCCTTGGAGGTGCTGGCCTGCCCGGCAGCCAGCGTTTTGTCTGAACGTGTATTCAGCACGGCAGGGGGCGTCATTACAGACAAACGCAGCCGCCTGTCTACAGCCAATGTGGACAAGCTGACGTTCATAAAAATGAACCAGGCATGGATCCCACAGGACCTGTCCGTCCCTTGTCCAGATTAGACATTAACTACCTCCCCATAACCATATATTATTGGACTCCAGGGCACTTCCTCATTCAATCCTATTTTTATTTTCATTTTACCATTATATTGCGAGGCTACCCAAAGTTGAATGAACCTCTCCTCTGCCTGTGTGCTAGGCCTAAATATATGCCAATGGACTGTTGCAGTGGTGGCTGACATGAAGCCTGATTCTCTGCTATGACATGCAGACTAATTCTCTGCTGACATGAAGCCAGATTGTCTGTTACGGGACCTCTCTCCTCTGCCTGGGTGCTGGGCCTAAATTTATGACAATGGACTGTTGCAGTGGTGGCTGACGTGAAGCCTGATTCTCTGCTATGACATGCAGACTGATTCTCTGCTGACATGAAGCCAGATTGTCTGTTACGGGACCTCTCTGCTCTGCTTGTGTGCTAGGCCTAAATATATGCCAATGGACTGTTGCAGTGGTGGGTGACGTGAAGCCTCATTCTCTGCTATGACATGCAGACTGATTCTCTGCTGACATGAAGCCAGATCGTCTGTTACGGGACCTCTCTGCTCTGCCTGTGTGCTAGGCCTAAATATATGCCAATGGACTGTTGCAGTGGTGGCTGACGTGAAGCCTCATTCTCTGCTATGACATGCAGACTGATTCTCTGCTGACATGAAGCCAGATCCTCTGTTACGGGACCTCTCTCCTCTGCCTGGGTGCTGGGCCTAAATTTATGACAATGGACTGTTGCAGTGGTGGCTGACGTGAAGCCTGATTCTCTGCTATGACATGCAGACTGATTCTCTGCTGACATGAAGCCAGATCCTCTGTTACGGGACCTCTCTCCTCTGCCTGTGTGTGTGCTGGGCCTAAATATATGCCAATGGACTGTTGCAGTGGTGGCTGACGTGAAGCCTCATTCTCTGCTATGACATGCAGACTGATTCTCTGCTGACATGAAGCCAGATTCTCTGTTACGGGACCTCTCTCCTCTGCCTGTGTGTGTGCTGGGCCTAAATATATGCCAATGGACTGTTGCAGTGGTGGCTGACGTGAAGCCTCATTCTCTGCTATGACATGCAGACTAATTCTCTGCTGACATGAAGACAGATTCTCTGTTACGGGACCTCCCTCCTCTGCCTGGGTGCTGGGCCTAAATATATGCCAATGGACTGTTGCAGTGGTGGCTGACGTGAAGCCTCATTCTCTGCTATGACATGCAGACTAATTCTCTGCTGACATGAAGACAGATTCTCTGTTACGGGACCTCCCTCCTCTGCCTGGGTGCTGGGCCTAAATATATGCCAATGGACTGTTGCAGTGGTGGCTGACGTGAAGCCTCATTCTCTGCTATGACATGCAGACTAATTCTCTGCTGACATGAAGACAGATTCTCTGTTACGGGACCTCTCTCCTCTGCCTGTGTGTGTGCTGGGCCTAAATATATGCCAATGGACTGTTGCAGTGGTGGCTGACGTGAAGCCTCATTCTCTGCTATGACATGCAGACTAATTCTCTGCTGACATGAAGACAGATTCTCTGTTACGGGACCTCTCTCCTCTGCCTGTGTGTGTGCTGGGCCTAAATATATGCCAATGGACTGTTGCAGTGGTGGCTGACGTGAAGCCTCATTCTCTGCTATGACATGCAGACTAATTCTCTGCTGACATGAAGACAGATTCTCTGTTACGGGACCTCCCTCCTCTGCCTGGGTGCTGGGCCTAAATATATGCCAATGGACTGTTGCAGTGGTGGGTGACGTGAAGCCTGATTCTCTGCTATGACATGCAGACTAATTCTCTGCTGACATGAAGACAGATTCTCTGTTACGGGACCTCTCTCCTCTGCCTGTGTGTGTGCTGGGCCTAAATATATGCCAATGGACTGTTGCAGTGGTGGCTGACGTGAAGCCTCATTCTCTGCTATGACATGCAGACTAATTCTCTGCTGACATGAAGACAGATTCTCTGTTACGGGACCTCCCTCCTCTGCCTGGGTGCTGGGCCTAAATATATGCCAATGGACTGTTGCAGTGGTGGCTGACGTGAAGCCTCATTCTCTGCTATGACATGCAGACTGATTCTCTGCTGACATGAAGCCAGATCGTCTGTTACGGGACCTCTCTGCTCTGCCTGTGTGCTAGGCCTAAATATATGCCAATGGACTGTTGCAGTGGTGGGTGACGTGAAGCCTCATTCTCTGCTATGACATGCAGACTGATTCTCTGCTGTCATGAAGCCAGATTGTCTGTTACGGGACCTCTCTGCTCTGCCTGTGTGCTAGGCCTAAATATATGCCAATGGACTGTTGCAGTGGTGGGTGACGTGAAGCCTCATTCTCTGCTATGACATGCAGACTGATTCTCTGCTGTCATGAAGCCAGATTGTCTGTTACGGGACCTCTCTGCTCTGCCTGTGTGCTAGGCCTAAATATATGCCAATGGACTGTTGCAGTGGTGGGTGACGTGAAGCCTCATTCTCTGCTATGACATGCAGACTGATTCTCTGCTGACATGAAGCCAGATTGTCTGTTACGGGACCTCTCTCCTCTGCCTGTGTGCTAGGCCTAAATATATGCCAATGGACTGTTGCAGTGGTGGCTGACGTGAAGCCTCATTCTCTGCTATGACATGCAGACTAATTCTCTGCTGACATGAAGCCAGATTGTCTGTTACGGGACCTCTCTCCTCTGCCTGGGTGCTGGGCCTAAATTTATGACAATGGACTGTTGCAGTGGTGGCTGACGTGAAGCCTGATTCTCTGCTATGACATGCAGACTGATTCTCTGCTGACATGAAGCCAGATCCTCTGTTACGGGACCTCTCTCCTCTGCCTGTGTGTGTGCTGGGCCTAAATATATGCCAATGGACTGTTGCAGTGGTGGCTGACGTGAAGCCTCATTCTCTGCTATGACATGCAGACTGATTCTCTGCTGACATGAAGCCAGATTCTCTGTTACGGGACCTCTCTCCTCTGCCTGTGTGTGTGCTGGGCCTAAATATATGCCAATGGACTGTTGCAGTGGTGGCTGACGTGAAGCCTCATTCTCTGCTATGACATGCAGACTAATTCTCTGCTGACATGAAGACAGATTCTCTGTTACGGGACCTCCCTCCTCTGCCTGGGTGCTGGGCCTAAATATATGCCAATGGACTGTTGCAGTGGTGGCTGACGTGAAGCCTCATTCTCTGCTATGACATGCAGACTAATTCTCTGCTGACATGAAGACAGATTCTCTGTTACGGGACCTCTCTCCTCTGCCTGGGTGCCGGGGCCTAAATATCTGAGAATGGACTGTTCCAGTGGTGGGTGACGGGAAGCCAGATTCTCTGCTATGGAACCTCTCTCCAATTGATTTTGGTTAATTTTTATTTATTTAATTTTTAATTTAATTCATTTCCCTATCCACATTTGTTTGCAGGGGATTTACCTACATGTTGCTGCCTTTTGCAGCCCTCTAGCTCTTTCCTGGGCTGTTTTACAGCCTTTTTAGTGCCGAAAAGTTCGGGTCCCCATTGACTTCAATGGGGTTCGGGTTCGGGACGAAGTTCGGATCGGGTTCGGATCCCGAACCCGAACATTTCCGGGATGTTCGGCCGAACTTCTCGAACCCGAACATCCAGGTGTTCGCTCAACTCTACTGGTGACCCTCAGATGCCCTAAAGGTAATGGCAGGGCAGAGACAACCCATTCCTTCCCTGGTGAAGGAACCAGCATCTCGCTGATGCCTAGTAAACAAATGCGGTAGGATGAAGGGAAAAATAAACATAACAAGCGGAACACTTCTGATGATGATGGATGAACAGAACTTCAACAAGAACCACACTCCAGCTCTTCCAAAACCAAATGAAGCTATCCAGAGCAAGGAGTGTTGGGTAAAGTCAGACTAAATAGGGAGAGGTAAAGGTCACATCATCCACACCTGAACAGATGGTGTGGACATACCAAACATCAGACAAAGTGAAACCAAAAGAGGCTGTCAGATCACTCATGTGCATTGAGTCTTTCAGACCTTCCAACACCTGTCACAGGTGTGACACTAGCCATGTTTCAGCAGCCCCCAACCATGTTTGATCATCCCCCAGCCATGTTTCAGCAGCCCCCAACCATGTTTCAACACCACCCAACCATGTTTCAGCACCCTTCAGCCATGTTTCAGCAGCCACCAGCCATGTTTCAACAGCCCCCAGCCTCAGATCACAAAAAAATAAATCACCTCTCCTGCTCCTGATTGCTGCTCACTGCCAACAGCCGAGGACCAGGAAGAGGTGAGTACAGAGCCTTCACCACTTTCTGGTCTTCCGGTACTAATGAGCGCTTCCATAATGGAAGCGCTCATTAGTATTGGCCCCATAAGACGCAAATACTACTTTGGGGGGAAAATGCGTCTTATGGGGCGAAAAATACGGTAAGTACTGCAGGGAGTGCACATTTTTGTTTGCTTTACTAAATTGTGCTGTATGCTTTTCTTTTTGTTTAGCAGAAGGAATCAGCTATGAATCTTGTTGCCACTGCTGCTGACTATTTAAATGGTGATAAATAAGATCTGACGCTTTTATTGACCTGTAAGAATGAAGCAGGAATTCAACAGCTAACAGAAGGGATTATCTATTAATCTTGGCGTCCTACACAGCGATGTCGATGGTGGTACATTATAACTGCTTTTAATACTGAGGACACAGCACCTACAGAACAGATTAACTATTAAAGTAGGTGCACTAGAATGTAATAAACTCAACTATACACTCCCCCTACACTCTCCCTGCAGTCTCCCTGCAGTTTAAACTCCAAACCTTCACAGCAAGTGGGATGAATATGATTATGCAGAGGGGTCTGGGTGTTCCAGATTTCTCACAATTTGTGACAAATTAATTTGGAACAAAACAAATTTCTTGACAAAGTTCGGTGAATCATCCAAATCATCTCTAGGTGTCACGAAACGGACATACGGATGCGAATAGTACACAATGTGCTGTTTGCATATTTTGTAGCCCCATTGAAGTGAATGAGTCTGCATCCGACCCACAAAAAATGCAGCTCGAATGTGGGCAAAAAACAAAGGTTGTGTGCATTAGTCCTAACTAAACACATTTGCATAGACTTAGACTAATTTCACACTAGCGTTAAAATCTTCTGGCAAGCTGTTACAGCAGAAGAACAGCCTGCCAAAGTTCATTATGCATAGCTGAATAATGTCTTTCCCCACTGGAGGCCATTGACTATACAAACTGGTGTTTGTCCGGCTCAATCCCAGCACTAATGCCAGAAATAGGCCAGATCCCTGACGGGTCCCATTATAGTCAGTGGGGCCTGGCGATGCTCCAGCCCTTTCCAGCTATGCCAGATATGATGAACTCTGGCAGGCTGTACCTCTACTGTCAGAAGATTTTAACGCTAGTTTGAAACTAGCCTTAAAGGACCACTAAAGGTTAAATAGAAACAAAATAAACTAACAAAACTTAGTATAATAACTAGGGATGAGCAAGGTAAGCTTCGGATCCAAGATCCATCTCCATACAGCATTAAAATATATGCGCTCCAGCGAGGCAAAGGGAGTTATCACCAAACTTTGGTATTTGATTATTAAACTTGAAAACCATTTTAAAACAGGCATCCGAAGTCGGCTTTGGTACCGAGTGGTACGCCTAAATTAGGCCTATTTCAGGCGCAGATTGTGGCGCAACAGCTAGTTGTGCAGCAATCTGCGACTTTGCCCTGCTCACGTCAGGTCTAAATAAGTGGGTGGGAAGTCTAGGGGTGTTTCAGAAGTAGAAAAAGGTCTAAATATAAGACATTTAGAACTGGAGCTGGATGCACAGAAGTTATGGAGAGGCCTGTGCCTCTACATAACCTTGGCGGAACCACCACTGGCTTAGGGCTTTATTAAGACTGGTGTCTTAATAAATGTGCCCCCAAGTTTTAAAATGATTTTCTAGTTCAAAAATCAAATTCCGAAGTTATTCACCGAAGTCCCACGAGACTCACTTCGCCTTGACGGATAGCATACATTTAATGCTGTAAGGAGATGGATCTCAGTACAGCATCAAAATTAAGTTTGGAGTAAGGCGACTTCGGATCTTGGATCCAAAGCTCGCCAATCTCATCCCTTATAATAATCCATTTTTCTTTCACATATGTCTTATGCCACATTTCAAAGCTGTAATATAAAAAACCAAAGTATTCTACACTTTTCCATGTTTCCTTCCCACTCCCTAACGGATTGTGGGAGGAGGGCACAGGACTTTTTCTACATGCTGTTTTGTGTACAGAGTGTGGCCAACTTGCTAGAAGCAAGCTGTTTCCTAATAAGGTTTCCACATGTAGTGTTGCTGATCTCTGTATAATCAGCATTTTAATATTAAAGGGATTATCCAGGAATTTCATATTGATGATCATCAGCGGATCGGTAGGGGTCCAAAACTGGGTACCTCAGTCAATCAGCTGTATGAAGGAGCTGTGGAGATCCATGAGCGTTTGTCGGGTCTTTAAAAAATATTTTGCCTTTATCAATTTTTTTTCGGTTACAAAAGATTTAAAGACAAAACATTTCAATATTTTTTTTTTACATTTTTTTAAGAAAGCAAAATAAAAATATCAGTAACACTACAAAATCACGTTAGAAAGTATACGTTCAATGATTAGTATTAATTCACAGCCTGGTAGAATGTTAAAAAGAAACAAAATAATTAATATTTTATTAAGATCACTGTATATAAAAATCAGGGGGACTTCACACCCACTTCAGTCAAGTACAGGCCAGCAGGATACCATTTATGTATAGAGGGGTTCAAATAAACGCTGTATACTTGTCTAGTAGCCTGAATACAAACCTGTGGTGCACTATGTGTAAATAAACTCACTCTTTTTCAGTTTAAGTAGCAGTGAGTAAGCAAGAGCACTCAGGTGATACGGACAGCCATAAAAAATGCAGACACTGTTCTTGTCAGATATCTCCCTAGTTTGTATCCCACTACTCAGTATGCAATCAAGTCTAACTGGGTGTGTGGGAAGCATTCACTGACAAATTAACATAGTGTGCCACAGTTCAACGGCACAACTGCTCTCTGTCCTGCCTATAATGCTAAGAAGTTAAAGCATATAGCACACGCTCAATGCGTTTCTGTGTGCAATTGGCCACGCTTCATCAGGAGCGGTTAGCTTGCTGTCAATGTTAACACATGTAGCCACACTGTTGCATGCAGGAGTCGGCGCTATGATGGCCGTGTGCGGCCGAAGAAACACCGGATTGATAAAATGCAAGCCCCACTCTCGGGGGCATGTCCTTATGCTAGGAGCCAATCAGGAGTGTTGGCGTGACACGTCCCCCCGACTTGGCCAGCGAGAGATATTGTAGTGGAGCCCGGGAGGTGACTGCTGACAGCGCTCAATAGGTAAGAGGGGAACCCTAGATGCGGTTATGCAAAGTCCAATGCTGCCAGTCTGAAAAGCTGGGTAAGAACTACATGCAGGAGGTGTAAAGAAAAACACAAAGAATAAATAAATGAGAACACAAAAAGTAAATGATTAAAATCAAGTTGCAGGCAAATAGGGGTGAACAGTTAGATCATTTATAGATGATTTAAGAGATAAGGGAGGAATGTCACACCATTAAGGAAACGTCCATTGGGTCACATGGTGTATTACATACATAGCAATGTCACAAATCACATGGGATGCAAAAAGAAGCAACAGCTCTATCATATGCCCAAAATAGGGGTTTCTATACAACGGGAGAGCTGATGGTACTGAGTCATAGAGTAACACGAAAAACTTGGTCTATGTCCCAATTATATAAAGCATGCATATGAGATTGCCTCATTCAATCCTTTGGGACTGGAGGTACTTAATTTGAAGATCCATTGGGTTTCTTTGCGGAGTAGCATCTTATCGATGTCACCTCCGCAGATGGATCTCTTGATGTGTTCAATCCCTTGAACCATAAATACACCAGTATTACCGCCATAATGGTCACATATATGGCGTGCTACTGATGACTCCCGATTGTTCCTGAAATCTAATAGGTGCTCACCTATGCGTCTCTGTAACTCGCGCTTAGTTTTGCCTACATATTGTATTCCACAATGGCATGTGAGCAAGTGGATGACCCCCACAGAACAGATAGTTAATAAAAGATCTTATACGATACTTCGCACCAGTGACTGAGCTGGTTAAGAATGCGCCCTTCAATATGTTGCCACATGCCACACACGAAGAGCCTCATGGGAACTTGCCTGTTGCTGTATTTTTAAGCCACATCGCTGGTGTTGGGCATTAATAAAGACTATGGACCAAACAGTCATGTAAGTTCGAGCTGTGGCTGTAAGTGACCAGCGGGCATTTAGGTATATGTTCCCCTATATCTGGGTCAGAATCTAAGATCGACCAGTGTGTCTCCAAGATCTTCCGTACCTGTTTGTGCGCTTTATCATAGGTTATTATCATATTATTATCCTTTGGACAGTTTGGTCCTGTCTCCCTATTTTGGGACTCAGAAGTTGCTCACGATTAGCACTCATAGATTGATGATATGCCTGTCTTAGAGTCTCTTGTGCGTATACCCCAGTTGGAAAACAGATCCTTAGATCACGCGCAGTTACCTAGAAGTCACTCAGTTCAGAACAATTCTTTCTTGCCCTCAGGTATTGTCCCTTAGGAATCCCTCTTTTGAGGGCAAGAAGATGACCACTGTCCCATCACAGCAAGCTGTTTGTTGCCGTCTTATTTCTGAACAATATTTCTATAACATAGTTTTTTTTAGAATATGTGTCATATTCTAAGACAAGAATATATAGCAATATAGCGAATATTCAAAAAATACACATATAGACTGCAATTTAGCTAATATAGAGCTACAGTATTTTTTTAATAGGGTGAATTTTTTCAAAATTTGAAGTTCAGAAAGAGACAGTCCTAAGATACTGAGGGTATCTGAGGAAACGGATTTAGGGGTCATTATTTCAGAAGACTTAAAGGTAGGCAGACAATGTCATAGAGCAGCAGGAAATGCTAGCAGAATGCTTGGGTGTATAGAGAGAGGAATTACCAGTAGAAAGAGGGAGGTGCTCATGCCGCTCTACAGAGCACTAGTGAGACCTCATTTGGAGTATTGTGCTCAGTACTGGAGACCATATCTCCAGAAGGATATTGATACTTTGGAGAGAGTTCAGAGAAGAGCTACTAAACTGGTACATGGATTGCAGGATAAAACTTAAAAGGAAAGATTAAAGGACCTTAGCATGTATAGCTTGGAAGAAAGACGAGACAGAAGGGATAGGATAGAAACTTTTAAATACATAAAAGGTATCAACAAGGTAAAAGAGGAGAGAATATTTAAAAGAAGAAAAACTGCTACAAGAGGACATAGTTTTAAATTAGAGGGGCAAAGGTTTAAAAGTAATATCAGGAAGTATTACTTTACTGAGAGGGTAGTGGATGCATGGAATAGCCTTCCTGCAGAAGTGGTAGCTGCAAATACAGTGAAGGAGTTCAAGCATGCATGGGATAGGCATAAGGCCATCCTTCATATAAGATAGGGCCAGGGGCTATCCATAGTATTCAGTATATTGGGCAGACTAGATAGGCCAAAAGTTTTTTATCTGCCGACACATTCTATGTTTATGTTTCTATGAGACCCAAAAAATTTGACTATAAAAAAAAAAGATTATAGCACTACATTAGTGAAATTGCAATCTATATGTGTATTTTACAAATATTCGCTATATTGCTATAACTTTGTTTATTAGAATATTTGTCATATTCTAAAGCAAGAATATATAGCAATATAGTGAATATTCGTAAAATACCATTAGCAAACAAATAGTTGCCTTATACAGTTAAAAATCTCAATACATGAATAATTAAATTGCGATAAATAGAATAATGACGAATATTTGATTTCGACGAATACAAGACAAATATTCAATCGAATAGTCGCAAAATATAGTAAATTTGAATATGGCACCTCCCGCTCATCACTACTGAACAGGTTTGTGACAATTTTGCCCTTTGTTCCTACAGAAATGGTAAGATCTAAACGTAATCTCATGTTCATTGATATCGGACTTGAAATACAAGCCTAGCTGGTTGATATTTAGTTCTGCCACAAATTGAGTGAACATCTCCTTAGTGCCCTGCCACAGCAAAAACACATCATCAATATATCTAATCCAGATTAATATTGATGATGTGTAATGGTCCATTCTTTCATGAAAGACAACCTCTCTTTCCCACCAGCCCAGGTAGAGATTTGCGTAAGTAGGGGCACAAGGACTACCTATCGCAACTCCCCTGAGCTGGTTGAAAATCTGACAATCAAACAAAAAGACATTGTGTGTCAGAATAAATTCTATCAGATCCATCATAAAGGTATTATGCCAACTAAAGTGTTCACCTCTTTGTTGGAGGAAGGTCTGTATGGCTTGGCATCCAGTGTGGTGAGGTATTGAGCTATACAAGACCTCTACATCTAAGCTAGCCAGCCAAGTATCCCCATCACACTGGATGCCATCCACTCTTTGCAGGACATCCATCATGTCTCTGGCATAAGACGGCAGGTCCAGGACAAATGGTCTCAGCACCACATCAATATACAGTACAGACCAAAAGTTTGGACACACCTTCTCATTCAAAGAGTTTTCTTTATTTTCATGACTATGAAAATTGTAGATTCACACTGAAGGCATCAAAACTATGAATTAACACATGTGGAATTATATACATAACATGTGTGAAACAATTGAAAATATGTCATATTCTAGGTTCTTCAAAGTAGCCACCTTTTGCTTTGATTACTGCTTTGCACATTCTTGGCATTCTCTTGATGAGCTTCAAGAGGTAGTCACCTGAAATGATTTTCACTTCACAGGTGCGCCCTGTCAGGTTTAATAAGTGGAATTTCTTGCCTTATAAATGGGGTTGGGACCATCAGTTGCATTGTGGAGAAGTCAGGTGGATACACAGTTGATCGTCCTACTGAATAGACTGTTAGAATTTGTATTATGGCAAGAAAAAAGCAGCTAAGTAAAGAAAAACGAGTGGCCATCATTACTTTAAGAAATGAAGGCCAGTCAGTCCGAAAAATGGGGAAAACTTTGAAAGTGTCCCCAAGTGCAGTCACAAAAACCATCAAGCGCTACAAAGAAACTGGCTCACATGAGGACCGCCCCAGGAAAGGAAGACCAAAAGTCACTTCTGCTGCGGAGGATAAGTTCATCCGAGTCACCAGCCTCAGAAATCGCAGGTTAACAGCAGCTCAGATTAGAGACCAGGTCAATGCCACACAGAGTTCTAGCAGCAGACACATCTCTAGAACAACTGTTAAGAGGAGACTGTGTGAATCAGGCCTTCATGGTAGAATATCTGCTAGGAAACCACTGCTAAGGACAGGCAACAAGCAGAAGAGACTTGTTTGGGCTAAAGAACACAAGGAATGGACATTAGACCAGTGGAAATCTGTGCTTTTGTCTGATGAGTCCAAATTTGAGATCTTTGGTTCCAACCACTGTGTGTTTGTGCGACGCAGAAAAGGTGAACGGATGGACTCTACATGCCTGGTTCCCACCGTGAAGCATGGAGGAGGAGTTGTGATGGTGTGGGGGTGCTTTGCTGGTGACACTGTTGGGGATTTATTCAAAATTGAAGGCATACCGAACCAGCATGGCTACCACAGCATCTTGCAGCGGCATGCTATTCCATCCGGTTTGCGTTTAGTTGGACCATCATTTATTTTTCAACAGGACAATGACCCCAAACACACCACCAGGCTGTGTAAGGGCTATTTGACCATGAAGGAGAGTGATGGGGTGCTGCACCAGATGACCTGGCCTACACAGTCACTGGACCTGAACCCAATCAAGTTGGTTTGGGGTGAGCTGGATCGCAGAGTGAAGGCAAAAGGGCCAACAAGTGCTAAGCATCTCTGGGAACTCCTTCAAGACTGTTGGAAGACCATTTCAGGTGACTACCTCTTGAAGCTCATCAAGAGAATGCCATGAGTGTGCAAAGCAGTAATCAAAGCAAAAGGTGGATACTTTGAAGAACCTAGAATACGACATATTTTCAGTTGTTTCACACTTTTTTGTTATGTATATAATTCCTCATGTGTTAATTCATAGTTTTGATGCCTTCAGTGAATCTACAATTTTCATAGTCATGAAAATAAAGAAAACTCTTTGAATGAGAAGGTGTGTCCAAACTTTTGGTCTGTACTGTAGGTGCCGATATTGGCCGTAAGGCCGCCTATGCCAGACAAGATGGGTCTCCCCTTAATTGGTGAGCCCACCATATGAAGCTTGAGTAGGCTGTAAAAGTTAGCAAGCACTGGTAATTTAGGTAACAGATAATTTAATTATGTCATGCTAATAAGCTTGTCTTGATAAGCCCAATTAATGAGTATAGACAGTTGGTCCCTGAATAGAGGGGTAGGATAAGTGGGGAGGCATCTGTATATAGCATCATCATCCAGTATCCTGAGACACATGTCCCATTACTGGTTGTAATCCATGACGACGATGTTACCCCCCTTGTCTGAGGGTTTGATCACAAAGTCCTGTCATTTTCAAAATCCCTCAGAGCATTTCTTTCATCTTTACTCAGATTGTCTGGACAAAATTGTATGCACTCCAAACTCTGCAGGTCCTCTGTGATCACAGATACAAAAATATCAATAGGCTTTGTGTCATTTAATGGAGGATATTTAGTGGAAGTAGTCCTTAGAACAGTGAATGGGCCAACACCTATATCTCTTTGACCCTCTTCAAATAGATCAGCCAGGAGTTCCATTTTCCAATTCTATCCCAAGTTCCTGGCATTTGCATAGAGCGTGTGCTATATGCTTTAACTTCATAGCATTAAAGGCAGGACAGGAAACAGTTGTGCCGTTGAACTGTGTTCAACACTACGCACACTATGTTAATTTGTCAGTGAATGCTACCATCCCACTCACTTAGACTTAAAGGGAACCTGTCACCAGTTTTATGGTGTCCTAACTAAGGGCAACATAAATAAGTGACTGATTCTCTTTGCAAAATGCTGGGTCACTTTCTTTAATTGACCCAGTCAATCTGCCAACATCTTGTATTGAAAAGCTCCAGCTGATAATGATAAGTCCTGAATATTCATGAGCTCTTGACTCTCCCCGCCCACCTGCTGCTGAATGACAGTTTTTTTCCATATGAATCAGCCGCAGGTGGGAAGGGGAGTGGCTATAGCTCTGAATTAAATATACGCTGGACTCAATGACATCACGCTGGACTCAAATCAGCTCATTAGCATGCGGCATGCAGCATCTTTGTGTGTATATTATGAAGTAACCATCTGTCACACCAGTAAGTGAATACATCTAAGGTTCATTTTAGTAGTTCATTATTGTATATAATAAGTTAGATTATAATCAAATATCCACATGACAGGTTCCCTTTAAGAGCATACTCAGTAGTGGGACACAAACTAGGGAGATATCTAACAAGACCAGTGTCTGCCTTTTTATGGCTGTCTGTATCACCTGTGTGCTCTTGCTTACTCACTGCTACTTAAACTGAAAAAGAGTGAGTTTATTTACACATAGTGCACCACAGGTTTGTATTCAGGCTACTAGACAAGTATATGGCGTTTATTTGAGCCCCTCTATACATAAACGGTATTCTGTTGTCCTGTACTTGACTGAAGTGGGTGTTAAGTCCCCCTGACATTTATATACAGTGATCTTAATGAAATATTATTTTATTTTGTTTCATTTTAACGTTCTACCAGGCTGTGAATTTAAAAAAAAAAAAAAAAAAAGTGCATACGTTTGCATACTTTACACACACAGAGTCCACTATACTGTTTCTAAAATGAGTTAATTTTTTTTTTGTATTTTATTTTTTTAGGAACAAAAAAAGGGTGCAGTGTGGGGGAGGGTGGCTGTACGTATAAGTGTGTACATACTCTGGTATTCTATTACTAATACTAGTAACTGTAGAAACTAGTAACATTTTAATTTGTTTTTTTATTTTCTAAATTTCACTTTTTATTATTTCCAACTGATTGTTTTACAAATTTTTCATTTATTTGACTTTTTTAATAAAAAAAAATGGGAATTAACCACTTCCGGCCACAGTCAGGGCAGAAAACTGTTAATCCACAGACTGCAGGCTCACAGTTAATTTTACTGCCAGCTTTTACACTTGCAATTGATCTTTGTAACATCCTTCTGCAATGATGCTACATAGAGAGACCACTTTGCTTGGTCTCAGGGTTTCTTCCTGTGACCACAGCTGTGTAATGACAGTGCGGTCACAGTGATCTGCACCACCACCGGGTGCTGGCAGATTGCAATGATGCTTTTATACATTGGGTTACAGTTAAGTGCCTACTGCCATGATGTATAAAGTCCTGCGATGGTAGGCAAAAGGTTAACAGAGGTCACTTTAATGTTGCTTAAAATTTTTAAAAGAAATTGTAAATGTCAAGCAAGGTTAAAGAGTCCAAGCAAAAAAGTATACATGAGGTCAAGTTAGACTTCAGAGGTGAATACTCAGATTTTTTTGGCACATATTAAACTGTTTTTGAATAAAGAGAAAGTATTAAACGTTTTGGGAATTGTTGCAGTTTTCTTCACACCATGGCAGCAGACAAAAAACGTGTAATTTTCTACCTTTTTGAAGTTCTTGTTACCATAGCAACCAATAGCAGAGCCACTAGTGTTCAGAAGAAAATTTGCCAGAACACACATCAACGCAGAATGGTAAGCTGGCTAAATGCTATCTATGGATATAAAGAAGTTTTAACTCGGCAAATTAATTTTGTTAATGGAGTGTTCTTGAACAGTCCCCAATCACAATTATTGTTTCAACTTTAATCAAAGTTAGAACATTTTTGCCCAAAGTAGTTCTGTATAATCTTTTGTAAAACATATTCTACTTTTGAATTCACAAATATGTAATACTTGCCAAAATGAATTCCACAACTGTACAGAATAATGTATAAAATACTATTAAATTATGTATTTGGTTATTTAGAAATATTTTACCTATTCTGACTATAAAATGTAAACTATTTATTTTGCAAAAATTTAAGGATTATCTGTACCTGTTGTACTGTGCAAAAATGATCAGTTTATGATTTAAAACCTTAGGCTAGGTTCCAATATGCTTCCAAATGTTGGTATTTTGTTTTGGCACAGGAAAAAAAATACCAGATTTGCTGGGTCCAGCATATGCCGGACTCTGTTGGCGCTCAACAGATCCAATTCACTATAATGGAGTCAGTTAAGTCTCCAGCAAGAATACCAGCATTCTTCTGGACATAATACCACTGCATGCAATGATATTTCAGTCTTTTTTATTTTTTGCTAAAAACTACAATGTAAGCTCCTGTCAGTACCTCCAATGCACATGTGAACTAAATTAATGAGCCCGCATTTACATGGTGTTTAGTCAGTGTTTAATCACTGATTGTAAGACAAAACCAGGAGTGGAGCCTACACAGACATAAGGTAGATATAATGGAAAGATCTGCACCTGTTCTGTGATTTTTAACTCTGTGTGAAAGCAGCCTTAGGCCTGTATTAGACCAGCAAACGTTCCTATCTGAAAATCTCCTGCTCGTCAGTGAAGGAGACTGAAGCTATTACATGCAGTGATCTCTTCCACAGTATGAGAAGGAGCGATCACTATTGCCATTGCTCGTCTCTATACAGAATCATTATTTGCCAGCAGTAGACCGTGATTAGACGGCACAATCTGCTTTTTTAGCCTGCTTAAAAATTAAGCTTTTGCTCATTCATTAGGTAATCAGCGGCACTTATAAACAGGCAGACACTGGCGTAACTATAAAGGTCGCAGCGGTTGCAGTTGCGACTGCGCCCGCCTTGCCAGTGGTGCTGTATATTTCCCTTTATAAGATGCACTGCATCTTATAAAGAGAATACTAGTGAGCACTTCCATAACGAAAGCTCTCACTGGTCTGTGGGGGAGAGAAGCTCTGTGAGCGCTGTACAGTACTTACCCCTCCTTATGCTCGCTCTTCATGGGGCTGGTGTTCCTGTGTCCTGGCTGCCTGCAGCATTAGGACGTACATAGTGCACTCTGACCTGAGGATGTAGGAGGTCAGGTCACTGCAGCGAGGGACCTGAGAAAAGATGAGAGCCCAGGAGACAGCCTGACCGGAAGAGGAGGGGCACAGCAAGAAAGGTAAGTTTGTTTATTTATTTTATAGTCTGATCTGAGGTCTGATTGGGGGTCTGAAGAGTCTGATTGGGTTTCTAATTAGGGGTCTGAAGGGTCTAATTAGGGGTCTGAAGGATCTGATTGAGGGTCTAAAGGGTCTGATAAGGAGCCTAAAAGGTCTGAATGGGGGTCTGAAGGGTCTGATTGGGAGTCTAAAGGGTTTGATTGGAGGTCTAAAGGGTCTGATTGGGGTCTGATGGGTCTGACTGGGGGTCTAGAGAAGTCTAATGGGGGCATGGAGGTCTAACGGGGGTCTGATTGTGGGTATGAAGGTCTAATGGGGGTCCAATTGGGGGTCTAAAGGTTAAATGGGAGTCTGATTGGGGGTCTAAAGGTCTAATGGGGGTCTGAATGGGGGTCTGAATGGGTGTTTGGAAGTCGATTGGGGGTCTGATTGGGGGTCTAGAGGTCTAAAAGGGGTCAGATATGGGAGTTTGGAGATCAAATAGGGGTCTGGAGGTCTGGTCTGAGGTCTAATGGGGTTGAGGTCTAATGAGGGGTATTAAATGGGGGTCTGGACATCTTTATGGGGGTCTTATCTGAGGCCTGATATTGGGGTGGGGTCTGACATTGAGGTCTAATGGGGTTATGATATGGGGTCTGACAGAGGTCTAAAGGGGTCTGGTCTGAGATAGGAGGGTCATCTGGGGTTTGATATGGAGGCATACGGTTCCAATTGTCTGGCGACTAAAATTCCTGTTTCTGGTCGTGTTTTTTTTTTTTTAAATATAACTTTTATTTCTCTTTATTAAACAGACATTGCCACAAAAAACATAAAGTGAAAGTTTTTAAAAATACATATGCGGTGTCTTCAGGGGAAAAGGAGCTACTATCAACTGATAGTAGCTCCTTTTCCCCTGAAGACGCTGCGTCTAGTGGTGAAACATGTCGGGGGAGCTGCATTCTTTATACTTTTAAAAATTATGGCAGGGCAAAGAAACTAAGAGATGTACGGTGAACTGCAGACGCCACATATATCATTACATTATAGGGGCAGTGCCGATTAATTGAAGTCAAGTGGCGGAGCCACTAGTAGTATTCTGGCAGAGCTAGACACTATATTAACAGCACTTTAGGCAGGGTACCTAGCTGATTGTGTGCAGGTTAAACACAGAGTGTTTGGTGTCGGCTGACACTACAGACACCGTATTTATTAAACCGCCTGCACCTATTGTCAGAGAGATATGTAGCAATATCACCTGACCTACTGATTAAGTAGAGATACTATACCCTCAAGCCCTAATATATTCAGCCCTCCATATGTATTTTTAAAAACTTTCACTTTATGTTTTTTGTGGCAATGTTTGTTTAATAAAGAGAAATAAAAGTTATATTTTTTTAAAAAAAACACGACCAGAAACAGGAATTATAGTCACCAGACTATTGGAACTGTATATTTGACCTCCTGGGTCCAGTGGGTCATTTGATATATTATGATATGGAGCCAGAGGTCGGATCTGAAAGGTAAGGGGGTATGTTTTTGTACTGCCACACTATCTGTGTGGTACCAGTATTTTCAGGGGGACTATTTCTACAGTATAATATTGGGGGGGCAAAATGGGGTGTTAAAAAGGTTAGGAGGATGATGGAAAAGCAGGAAAGTGAGATGTCTGTTTGTTAAACTCTGCAGAGACGAGACGCAGCTGAAAGAAGTCACCATGGCAGTCTGGTCTGAAGGAGAAGATGAGGAAAGAGAATATCTACATCAGAGGAGACATCACTGGATGGAAGAGGTACATATGTGGGGCTGTATAACCCTGTATGTTCTGTAGCGCTGTATGTAATGTTTTCCAAGTATGTCTTTAAAGGGGTTGTCCACTTTATTTTACCATTAAACTTACCACTGCAATTGCTGCGGTGAGCAGGTAAACAGAGCCAAGAAAGCTGCTCTCATATCAGCACTACCCTCTCTTCAAACAGCTGATCTCCCTGCAGGTCTGATATTAATGACCTATCTTTAGGATAGGTCATCAGTAGTAAAAAGAGGACAACCCCTTTAACAGTAGGACTGGAGGGAATGGGTTAGGTTGAGAATTTGGCATGGGGGGATGTTTCAATTTTTGCCTCAGGCACCAGAAAGGCTAGGTGCACCTCTGCTCCTTGCCATAAAGCATAGTTACATAGTTAATACGGTTGAAAAAAACAAATGTCCATCAAGTTCAACCAAAGTATAGGTGGGAATGCAAATCCCAGAAGGAAGTAAGACTCAGATTACTACAAGTTTTCATAAGCATTTATGTGTTTTACTTTTAAGAATTCGTCTAAACCCTTTTTGAAACTGTCCACTGTCCCTGCTGTGACCACATCCTGAGGAAGTCTTTTCCACAGAGTCACAGGTCTTACAGTAAAGAAGCTTTGATGCTTCTGGATACTAAACTTTTTCTTCTTTAGTCGGAGGTAGTGCCCCCTTGTCTTTTGAGCACATTTTACATGGAACAGCTTTCCACCATATTTTTTGTATGGCCCATTTATATACTTGTACAGGTTAATCATGTTTCCCCTTTATACATCTCTTCTCAAGATTAAATAAATTAAATTATTTTAATCTTTCTTCATAACTAAGACCCTCCATACCCTTTATCATTTTAGTCGCTTTCCTCTGTACTTTTTACAGCTGGAGTGAAACCTTTCTATGTACTAGTGCCCAGAACTGGACTGCGTATTCCAGATGAGGCCGCACCAGCGCTTTGTAAAGTGGTAGTATTACATCCCTGCCCTGCAAGTCCATGCCTCGTTTAATGCATGACAATATCCTGGTGGCCTTAGAAGCAACTGATTGACATTGCGTACTATAATTTAATCTATCATCCACAAGGATACCCAAATCCTTCTCTATAAATGACTCTCCCAGTGCTACATCACCTAGGACATATGAAGCACAGAGATTATTACTACCAAGATGCATAACTTTACATTTGTCGACCATGGCACTGAAGGAAGGTGGTGGTGGGGGGCCCAAACTGAACTCCTGCACTAGGTCCCATTAGCTACGCCCCTGTAGGCAGATCATTGTTAATGAGTATTCCTATGAACGCATGTTAGCAATGATACAGCCCTTGGTCTGAAGGGCCATCTTCAATCTATAGTCTGAAGCTGAAGTAATTGCTCTGAATAATGAGATTAACTAATGTGGAACCCTGCATGAATATTCATCAAGAGACACTTTTTTCCACAATGATAACTTATTACTGTCTGCAATTTGACAAGTTGACAAGATAGCAAAGTGTAGTGCTCCATTTAGAGCCTCTTTGCAAATTCCAGTATCCAGTGTTGTCAAAATTCTGGACACAACAGCCCATAACAAGCCCCATTATAAGTAATGGGGTCCTTTGGGAACTGGTAGCATCTTTAGTATGATGGATCTGGCACAGCATTGTAGTTTCTGGTAGAAATCTGATGTAAAAAAAGTGGAATAAATAGGTCTACTCTGTCTATACGTCTGTACTAATATGTGCTAATGGTAGAGATTAGCGAAGTTCTCAAAAAATTTGCTTTGTGACAAACAATTTTGTCATGCAGAGCATTTCCTGTAAATAGCGTGTGCAATGACAGGGAACTGCAATTTTGCACCCCCCATCATTGAACCCCTCAGATGATGCATTCATCACTGATCGTAGCATCTGAGATCCATATTACTATTTAAAAATAAAAAATAAAATTAAACATACTTACCTCCATTTGAATGCAGAGAGGCTGCCGCGGCCATCTTGGTTAAAGATCCAGCTCGAAAACTCAGTTGGCCGGCATCATTTATAATATGTCACCACACATGAGATTTTGCGCGGGTTCTTCAAGCAAGATGGCCACGTGAATGAGGTAAGTATGATTTTTTTTTTGTTTTGTTTTTACTGCCATTTCAGGGAAAGTTGATTTGTTACCACGAAGCATGAGGGAATTTGGTTTTGTGGCAAATCAAATTTTTCCTGAAATTCCGATCAAAGTCTATTTTGTGAACTTGAATTCACTGTGTTTAAAGTAAAGCTTCTTTCACACTGCCATGAGTAGTTTTGGCAGGCTTTTACGGCATTGGAAGATGTTACCGGAATACCTGTCAAGCAGAGGTTTTTGTCCTGTCGAATCCCAGATTCTACATTGCCCTGAAATTTTGAAGCCCAAAAGCCCATGAGTAGCAAGTCTGTTAGTGTAGGTCCTGTCTGTTAGAAGCCACCTTGTTTCTTATATGGTAGATGGGCCTGGCACAATTTTGATTAAAAAAAAGTGGGCAAAGCGCTTCTAATTTTCATACTGTTGTTAAAGATGTGTGAATTTTATTCAATATTTTTGTATATCTAGGATTGTAATGAGTTAACTTTTTCTCCTCCAAGTGCCTCCCACCCCTCTCTTTGTTCCAAGACTGGAGAAGAGAGGGGGGCCAAAGAGCTGTGCTGTGGGCAGCGTCTGGTTTCTCATCTTTCTACAGATGTCCCAAGGGAGGTATATAGAGTGTGGAGGAATGCATAGTCCAATCATATGGGTTGATGATATATACATATTATTCACTGCCTATAGAGAAGCATCTCTTTGAAGTGTCAAATATGACCTATGCAGTATTCTTGTAAGGATAAACGCCATTACAAAATGGCAACAATAGCCAGATGTTTACATTAGTTCACATTCCAAAGTAGTGCCCAGTGTGCAGAAGCTAGGGTGCTATCTCCTCTCTCTTATTTCTTCTTCCTTTTGAGCCAATTAAATAATGCCTGGGCTTCAGAAAGTACTGCCCTCTTCTGAAGATACATATACCGCTTACTCTGTGTAATAAAAGTTAGAGATTGCTTTGACCAACTTCTGTGTTAGTGTCTAGTCTCTCAACCACGCGTGGATATTAACCCCTTGGGGGTACATTGATTTGGAGCACCAGAGTGCATCTCAAATGCTCTAATTTAGGGCTACTTTGACACTGTATAGCAGTGCTGCAGTTTATACACGTTTCTAGTTTTTGCATGTGCATTTGCGCATGATATATATATATATATATATATATATATATATACATGCAAAAAACCTGAGGTTATCATTCAATATAGCTATGTTATAATGGATTATCCACAAGAAAACAATTAAATAAGAAATTGAATTTAGCGATACCTCTATTTGCACAAATATTTTAATGTGTTTCATTATCATGTATTAGACTTTTAAAGAGACATGAGGAGATCCTTACATATTAGGGCACAAGTTATGTTAAAGTTTTGGAACACTCTGGGCTTTCAGATTCATATTTACTGTTCTTGTGACCATGTGTTAAATTTCATTGTAATGCAAGCAGTAAATAAAGTCTTCCTAATATCCTATTTTATGAGCAGCAATCAATTGTGTTAAACACTTAATCCCCATGCTTGTTGATACAGTTGCATAGGCAGGTCTTTAGCATGCACAACGTAGCTTTTCCTCATTAGCATCATTAATTCAGATGTCCGTTGAGACTTTAATCAATGACAAGGCAACTTTAAATCTGCTGTGCTCAGTAATAAATGTAATGGTAAATGACTGATGTCGTTTGTGGGTAGAATAATAACTAATTAGGAGGGAATTAGTTAGGCATACATGTTTTTTTTATATTTTTTTATGGACACAGAGGATGACAAATCTGATGCTAACAATATCATTTGCATATGCATAATGAAAAGAATTGGTAACTCATAATAGTATCTTACCATATTTCTTGTTTTTATCTTATTACAAGTAACTGGATTTAAGTTGCATTTATATGTATTATTAAAGCTCTTGAAAGACAAAAACTAATGTGCATATGTATGGGGGATTTGGAGGTATAGCTATCTGCCAAGCTTGCAATTGGATGACAGCTATCTGCCGAGCTTGAATTACAGACATCTTTAGGTTTAGGTCTACCTCCATGAGCAGCTGCCTAAGCTATTGGTAAATAATGTCATGAATATACGAAATCATTAACATACTTTTTCCCTATTACCAGACATGACATGAAACAAAAGCAGTATAAGATAAATGAGTGTACTTTATTGCAATAGTTTATCTCATTGGATTTGGTGTAGCTTGTCCAAAGAAGAATTCGTTTTTAGCCTTAAAAGAACTGTACAGCTGAAATAAATAATGTTGTATATTGTATATGTGTTTAAAATATAAGCAATAAGACTTACTAATATTTTTGAGTCAGCAAAAATATGATAGGAAGGTGCGAAGAAAACAGAGTGCCTGAGGGAAACTAATCAAGGACTTATAGAGCATCATGGGGGCATTTATCATTAGAGAAGTAGTTGGAAGTCAGTTTTTCTTGATTCCATGTTGGCATATTTAATGCCTCATTTATCAAATGTCGTATGGCTATGTTGTTTGATACATTTGTTGTGTTACTGCAATTTAGGGGACTACAACCAAACTAGGGGACTACACCTCGCTTGTCTGTGGGATTCAAATGGGTTAAAAAGTTCTCGCCATGTGTAAGGGGATTCGTCAACCTAAGAATCAAAGACCCAGACACTTTGACGTTTTAAGAATTCTATGCTGGGCAACTCCCATAGATCAAATTTTATTAGTTGCACATTGGGGGTGTAACCTCCCCCCTTTAGCCATCAATTTTTAAACAGTATGTCCAATCACAAGCATGTATTAAAGCAACCAATCAGAAGGATAACGGTATGAAAAAATACATCTAGACATTATGTCCGGGTGCCCACTCCACAACATAATATATTTCATAATGTCTCAGTGTCTGTCACGACCCTTGGTCATGGTCGTGACTCCTTGGGTGCCGCATGCTGTTGCCCGCGGTTTGGGAGTTCGTCAACCGCAGCTGGGGCACTTAGTTGTTTGCCTCAGGTGTGGTTGCCGCGGACAACAAGTGTGCGTGCGGTTGCCCTTGGCAACGGGTTTTGTGTGAATGCCCGTTTGTGTGTCTGTGTGCACTTTGTGTTGTTTGTTGTGCACGAGGTGATGTTTTATGTGCACCTGGACTCCTCCCTTCACCTGCGGTTGTCCGCGGCAACGTCTGGCGACGTTTGCATGCTGTGGAAGTGTCTCGGCCTGTTGGCTGTTCTGGAGGACACGGTTGCCACGCATGCCGTTGCCGTCGGAGACAGGTGAGTGAGGTTGTGTGCTTTCCCCTTTATGTGAGTTTCCCTTCTGTGTTGCTGGAGGGGTTAACTCCCTTCCCAGTGTGTGTGACTTCACTGGGTGTGTGCTGATCGTTGGGTGGGGCCTCTTGGCCTATAAAGCCTCAGTCCCTGGCTGGGCTCAGTAGGTTGCTCTCAGCCATGCTGGCTGGAGCAGCCTCCTGTCTCCTCCATCTGCCTGGTGGGGACCATCCTTCTGGTCATAAACCTCTGTCGGGAATTTATATGTTTCACTGTGTTATTTAGGTGTGTGTGGGGTTTTATGTTAGTGCAGCTTGTGGTCCTGGGTTCCTGTGGGATGTCTGGTGTGTGCTTTGTTCGTTATGTTGCTGTGGACATCAGCACTTGTTCATGGGTTCCAGGTTTGTGTGTCTGTGGCAGGTAAGTGCAGGACTAGTCTCACTTACCTGTCATTTCCATATGTCTGTTGATGTTCCCCCTGTGTTGCTTGGCCGTTGAGACCCCGGCTCCTCCGTGCCTAGGAGGAGTAGGGCGTCTGACTCTGTCCCCTAGTACAGGGCCGACTTGAGGGCTCGTAGGGACTGTAAGGTTCCGGCGTATGAGTCCTCCTACCATCAAGGTCGGCTCATACTGATAGGAGACAGGGTCAGCGTTAGGGACGCAATAGGAGGTGACCTGCTCCCTAACTCTGTGGTCCCGGCCAAGGGGTAACCCTATCATCTCCTGGCACCGCACGGCTGGGGGTTTCCCCCACCTCCAGCCGTGACAGTGTCTGAGTAGTTCCCTATCTATCGTGTCTAAATTCCTTATAAATGTTATGAAAAAGAACCAAAGAAAACAACTTAAAATTCATGCTCTTCATAGATGTTATATTAGTCCATTTAAGCATAAAACTTAAAAATGGAGAATACTTGACAATTAAGTACAATTTGCACAATTAATGTTTATTAACCACTTAATTTCTTTCAAATCTTGAGATGAGCGAATCAAAGCTTACTAAGTAGAATTCGTTGGTGCACTGACTGTCATGAAAAAATTATTTTTAAGTGCAGGGAAAGGATAGGGAGGAATCATTCCACAGCATTTGTGTAGAACAAGGTTCAGTGGGGGAGGTTGACTGGGCAATAGGAACAATCCTATTACACCTTGGTGCACTGACTGGGGATCCAAATAGCCATTATACAGCTCTGTCATTCCAGCAAATCGTTCTTGTTATTGGGGTGCAAGTGCTGTTTGCAACAGCCATTAAAGACTTGATTGTGATGAAAAAACTATTAATAAGTGCAGGGAAAGGGTAGAGAGGAATCATTTCACAGCATTTATGTAGAACAGGGTTCAGTAGGGGAGGTTACTGACTGGGTAATATGAACAATCCTGATTCCCCTTGCTGCACTGACTGGGGATCCAAATTGTCACTATACAGCTCTGTCTTTCCAGCAAACCATTCTTGTTATTGGGGTGCAAGTGCTGTATGATACAGCCATAAACTGGGGTTTATTACAAGGAAATATTTCTACAGTACTAATGATGAGCAGCATGTGCAATATTCATTCTTGCAATATTTCATGAATTTTTAGCCTAATATTCTCGATAAATTCACAAATTCTAGAATTCGTGATTTCCAGTCATTATTTTCTTGATTGCAAAAATTGGCAATGTAATATGCACATATTGCGTGTGCAATACAGGCGTGTCTCACTTTAGCAAATTTTTTCAAGCTGCAAGAAGTTTCCTGAGACTGGAGAAAAGGCATAGTACAGTAAATCCTAACACACTACCTAACACCCTACACTGGAACCTATAAGCTACACTATATCACTATCTATTATACACTGACCATCTATATGATATATTTGAGCTAAATATCTAATGTCATTGAATAAGACTCAGCAAAGCACAGAGAACAGCAATGACACTGCTCTCTCTTTCTCTCTCTCTCTCAGAACTGCAAAAAACAGCAGAAAATGGCTTCCTATATAGTAACGGGTAGGCAACTTTCCTATTGCTTGCTAGGAATGTTGCTAAGCGCAGACAAAGATATTGCAGCCTTCTCATTGGCCCACAAGCAAGAAGCAGGAGGGTACTGATGGAAAATCTAGATTATTTGCGATTACAAAGATATAGCACTATATTCTACATCTTCTCGAATTCTCAAAGTGCCGATATTCACAATAAAAATTTGTGATTAGAATAAACACTATACAGTACTTCGTATTTGCCCTTGTGGGGTGCAGTTATATGTTAAGCCATTTTTGCCGTGTATTTGTGGCAAAATAAAAATATATTTGCCATCCAGCGTTGCACTTATCTGTTGAAAAGCCTTTTGTGTAGTGTAAAAGTAGAAAAAAGTTAGGGCCTAATTGCCCTTGTGTGGTGCAGTGATATACTCTAAAACCCAGTTTGCCGTGCATTAGTGGCGAAATAAAAATATATTCGCTGTCCAGCATTGCACTTATATGTTAAAAAGACTTTTTATGTAGTGTGAAAATAGAAACAAATTGCCATTCAGCGGTGCAGTGATATATTTTACAGCCCTGTTTGCCGTGTATAAGTGGCGAAATAAAAATATAATCGCCGTCCAGCATTGCAATTATCTGTTCAAAATCCTTTTGTGTTGTGTAAAAGTAGAAAAAAATTAGGGCCTAATTGCCCATGTGCGGTGCAGTGATATACACTAAAGGCCAGTTTTCCAGTTATTAGTGGCGAAATAAAAAATATCGCCATCCAGCGTTGCACTTATGTGTTGAAAAGCCTGTTGTGTAAAAGTAGAAACAACTTAGGGCCTAATTGACCTTGTGTGGTGCAGTGATATATTCTAAAGGGCCATTTGCTGTGTATTAGTGATGAAATAAAAATATAATTGCTGTCCAGCGTTGTACTTATCTGTTGAAAAGCATTTTTATGTAGTGTAAAAATAGAAAAAAATTAGGGCCTAATTGCCGTTCAGCAGTGCAATGATATATTTTGTAGCCCTGTTTGGCATGTATTAGTGGTGAAATAAAAATATAATCGCCGTCCAGCACTGCAATTATCTGTTGAAAAGCCTTTTGTATTGTGCAAAAGTAGAAAGAAATTAGGGCCTAATTGCCCTTTTGCGGTGCAGTGATATGCTCTAAAGGCCAGTTTACCATGCATTAGTGGCAAAATAAAATCTCTGTCCAGCGTTGCGCTTATCTGTTGAAAAGCCTGTTGTGTTGTGTAAAAGTAGAAAAAAATTAGGGCCTAATTGTCATTCAGCTGTGCAGTGATATATTCTACAGCCCTGTTTGCCGTGTATTAGTGAAAAAATAAAAATGTATTCATCGTTCAGCGTTGCCTTATCTGTTGAAAAGCCTGATGTATTGTGTAAAAGTGGAAAGAAATTAGGGCCTAATTGCCCTTGTGTGGTGCAGTGATATATTCTCAAGCCCTGTTTGCCGTGTAGTAGTAACAAAATAAAAATATATTCGCCATTCAGTGTTGCACTTACCTGTTGAAAAGCCTGTTGTGTTGTGTAAAAGAAGAAAAATATTAGGGCCTGATTGCCGTTTAGCGGTGCAGTGATATATTCTAAAGCCCTGTTTGCTGTTTATTAGTGGGAAAATAAAAAAAATATTTGATCTAACATTTGGTTATTTGATCTAACAGTATGTCAGACAGAGAAGTGCCAGGCCCTGCATAGGGGAGTGGCAGAGGCCTAAATGTTTCTGGCGCAGGCAGAGGTGCCAGCAAAGTAAGGGGCTGTAGCAACAGGGGTCACTTTGAGAGGCCTGAGCTCTCAGTGTCAGCTAGCGGTTGTCGTGACCAGCAACCCAACGGTTCTTGAATCGTTGACTCGATCTTCGACTGCATCGCAAGTGACATCAGACACTCCCAGCCAAGAGTCGTTGGGTTTGTCAGACACAACCCTTAATTGGCATGTGCCCTCAACTGTCCTTAACCTGCCTCTGTCCTTTTCTGTTCCCTCACCGAGAAGTATTATATGCCATAGGCTCGGCTCCACTTTTCAGTGAGGAAGAGCTACTAGAGGACAGTCGTCAGCTACTACCCAGCCAAGATCCAGAGGACAATCTGCCACATCCTCCGGTAGGCGGGCAAGTAGTGATGAGAACAGTGGCGTGGGAGCTGGTGTTGCGAGTGGTCAGGCTCCTGACCCAGATACCGTTGAAAAGGATATCAGTGACGTGCAGACAGTACTCGACGATGTAGCTGATCGCACTTGGGAGCCGTGTGATGAAGGGGCTTCATCATCATCGGGAGTAATGGGTGGCAGCTTGCCCATGAGCCAGCAAGTCGCTAGCGTGGGCGGGAATCAGCAAGGTGGCAGCAGTGGGAGGTCGGTAGCCAAACGTGCCCGGGGTAGACCACCCGCTTTGTGGGAGCCTACCTGCCTGGGAAGTAGAGGTGCAGGGGTTCAAGGAGGCAGTGGCGGTAGCAGTCAGTCACTGTGCAGTGTTGGGGGTAAAATTACCTACTCGCAGTGTGGCAGTTCTTTTTAAAGCCGCCGGAGGAGGTGAACGTGGCCATATGTAGAATCTGTGGGCAGAGGGTGAAGCATGGCCAGGGTGCCAATGTTGGCACTATGGACCTGGGTCAACGTATGCAGCGTCGCTATAAAGTAGCCAGGGAGAACCGTGGCTGGCTTCGATGTGGTGTTCCTGCCTGCCGCAGAAACCGTTGCATCACCCAGTGGCACGCAGCGAGTTTCTGGCAGTCAAGACTCCACCACCTCTGCCGAAGGTAGCTGTCTGTCCTTCCCATCATCTGCCGATACTTATGCTACTGATCCTCCTCGTCACTCATTCTTTCCGCAATCAATCACTAAAGCGATTTCCAAGAGACAACAGTATGCTCACACGGATCCAACGGCTCAGAAGCTGAACGTGCTCCTGTCCAAGTTGCTGGTGTTGCAGTCACACCTTTTGCAAGTGGTGGGCTCTGCACCTTTCAGAGAACTGATGGCTTGCGCTAAGCTGAGGTGGAGAGTCCCAAGCTGTCATTTCTTTGCCAAAAAGGCAGTACCAGCCCTGCACACACATGTAAAACAGAAGGCGGGCCAGTCCTTGAGCCTGTCAGTATCTGCCAAAGTGCACGGCAGCGATGGCGTGTGAAGCTTTAACTATGGTCAGGGATAGTACATGTCTTTTACGGCCCACTGGGTGAATGTGGCTCCTACACAGCCACACTAGCAACTTGGCCAGGTGACCCCGTTTCCGCCTCCACGTTCTCACGCCATTAGTCCTGCAACAATGTCCAATGCCTTTGCCTCCTTATCCTCGACTATGTCTTCAGCCTCGACTGCAGGGACAATGCACAGTGCCCCTCCAGCATACCACATGTGCGTGCATGACGGTGTCACACTGTTCTGCACCACGTTTGCCTACTCAATGTCCTTCATTAAGACATTGAATCCGGCTTTCTCCTCGACAACTAAATTGGAACCAAGGTGATCGACAACGGGAAGAACATTGTGTCGGTGCTACTTCAAGGAGGGCTGAACCATGCACCCTGCATAGCACAAGTGTTCAATCTGGTTGTCAAGCAGTTCCTGAAGTCATCCACCCATCTGCAAGGCATCCTAGAAATGGCTAGGAAACTTTGCACGCACTTCAGCCACTCGTACGATGCAAAGCACACCCTCCTTGAGCTACAGCGGCAAAACAGCATCCCACATATGCAACGTTTCCACCCATTGGAATTCCACCCTCCATATGTTGGTGTGAGTGATCTGAGAAGGTCTGTCAGACTTTCGGCACGTGAGACTATCTGACAGATTGCTTTGTTGTGTTGTTGGGCAGGGTCCCACCTCCTCGCAGGTGCTGCTCGTTAGTCAGTTAGTGATGCTATTTATCTCCGCCTCTCACTATAGCCCTTGTGGTTTATAGTTTCTTCTGGAATTTTCTGCTGGTGCTTGGTGGATCTCCTGCTCCCACTCCATCTTGAGATAAGTACTCTTTTCTTCCCTTTTGTTGTATTTCCTGGCTAGGCCTTAGGAAGACACTGGTTCCTTCATCTATTGCAAGGAACTGGTTGATTTATCACCTGTTCCCTAGCTGAGTGTCTGTTTCAGTTACAGCAGGGATTAGGTTCCAGTGCATGAACCCTTCTACCATGATGGAAAGGCTTAGGGTTTGTCAGGTGGTGACCATTTCCTGTTCCTTAGCTGTGGGGCCTAGCCTGGTGTTTTGTTACCTGTTAGTTGTGTTTGGTTTGCTTTCCTTCCCTCACCTTCCGTGACAGTTGGACCGACTGTACGAACAGAGAAAGGCCATAAATGATTTCCTGATGATCCAAGTGGACAGGAGTACTCCCCTGTGTAACTTTGATGTCAGCCAGTGGCAGCTCATTCATGACACCTGCCGTTTGCTCAGGCCCTTTGAGGAGGCCACGTTATTTGTCAGTAGCGAAGACTAAGGATTAATGATGTCATTCCACTGCTTTATGTCCTCGAACAGATGCTGGTACATATGGCTTGCCAGGGGACTGGAGACATGGCACCTAGATCTCATTGCCACATAATCCCTGTGGGGCTGAACTGGAGGAGGAGGAGGACATTGGAGCACAAGCAATGTGTAGCGAAATGGGTAATTTTTCCTACACTGGTGACATAAGATGATGAGCAGGCAGAGAGGATGAGCAGGATAAGGAAGACGCTGAGAGGGAGGACAAACTGAACTACTATAGAGACATGCTATGTAGTCAATTGGCTGCTGCCTATCTGCGCCATCGTCTATCCTCTCGCAGGTCTGACCAGGGGGGCCCTCTACACTCACATTCCACTGCCATGGCTACTGGGGATGGGTGGGGTGGCAGGAGCAGTACCAGCTCCATTAGTAGCAACCTGAGTCTGGAGTGGCTGATGAGAAGCTTTCTTCACCCGCCTAGTGAAGAAACTACTCACCAGCAGCAGTATCTAGACTTGGAGTGCACCCTGCCAGCCGTCATTGAAAATCCGCTGGACTACTTGGCAGCCAAACTGGATTTGTGGCCGCAACTGACAGAGTTTGCCCTGGAAAAGCTGTCATGCACGGCCAATAGTGTGGCATCAGAGCAGGTGATGAGTGCTGCGGGGGGGCCATAGTTACCCCAAGAAGAACTCGCCTGTCCACCTAAAATGTGAAGAGACTGACGTTAATAATAAGAACTTTTGTTCGAAACGTGTCAAGTTTGCTACACTTGTTGGTGGATGTCCTGTGTATTTTGTCTACTGCCTGAATAAAAGACAAAGTTTTTAGCTACCAAAAATCGTAAGTGCTGGAATTTCTTTGTCTTCAAATATCAACTATGTATTCATTATATCAAATATTTGCCATTTTTTTCCCCCATCTGAACACATGATTCCTCTCTGCTTCTTGCTTGTGGTCTAATGAGAAAGAAGCAATGTCAAGTTCACAACAATGCTTAGTGTATCAATCAGTAATCTGTAATCAGACCTGCTAAAATGTGAAGTTTCATGAAGTGTGAAAAAATATTCTAATCACTGCCGATTAGCGCAATTGCGAATATATTGGAGCTCAATCTGCAGATAAAGCTATTGTAATGTTCTGCAGTGCCAACGATTTTCTCCAGTCTCAGGAGAAACTCATGAAAGTTCTAGCAGCTTGAAAAATGTAGCCAAAGTAACGCACGCCTGTATTTCGCTTTACAAATTCGCATTACGCAATTTTTATATTGACGATTTTTCGCATTCAATAAAATAATCTCGAATTCGTTAATATATGACGAATATTCTAGAAAATATTCGTGAAATATCGCAAATTCTAATATAGCCCCTGCCGCTCATCACTACATGCTATGTCACCTTGTCACTCTGTGATCTCCTTATGCTGCTGCCACCTCCAAACTATGTCACCTTGCCACTCTGTGGCCTCCTATTGCTGCTGCCACCTCCACACTATGTCACAGGGCCACTCTGTGGTCCCCTGATGCTGCCGCCACCTCTACACTGTCATTGTGCAACTCTGTGGCCTCCTCCTGATGCTGCCGCCACCTCCAGACTCTGTCATTGGGTCACTCTGTTGTCCCCTCATGCTGCTTCCACCTCACCACTATGTCATAGGGCCACTGTGTGGTTTTCTCATGTTGTTCCTACCCTCCCCACTTTATGACTGGGACACTATTTAGGCTTTTTGGCTTGGCTGACATAATCATTTATTTGACCCTTCTTCTGATCTGTTCTTCTTATGCTCCCATCAGAATTGGCTTGTGATTAGGTAGCCAAAAGCAGGAGTAGGTACAAATAAGTGGAGTGTGCAGTGATTCTAAGCCCGATGCCTGTCATCTGCATGTCATATGGACTCACAGTATTATTTCACTACTGTAACGAGGTGCCGAAGGCGCACTTGGTCTCCTGTCAGCCGCAGACCTGCTGCTTAGCTTTGGGAGCAAGGATCTGTGTTTGACCTTATTCCCAGGGCGGCTTTGCTAGCTGGGAGGCTCCCTGCTTCTAGGTCTGCCTTAAGCGCCGAGCTGATCACTCGGTGCTCGACTGGTCGGTCATGTGACGCTGGCCACGTCATATGACCCTCACTCCCCACTATAAATACAGGCAGCCTGCTGGCCACAGGTTGCCTGTTAATTTTAGGTTCCTGGCATTTTGTTGGATTACTGAATACTACCTAACCCTGTTCCCTGACGATCCTTTGCCTGCTCCTCCTGTATTGCGCATCTCTCCTGGTATCCTGACCCCGGCTTCCACCTGACCATTCTTTGCGGACTCCTGTTGTACTTTGTTTCTATCCTGGTATTTGACCTCGGCTTTTCCTGACTATTCTCTGCTCATTCCTTAGTACTGCGTAGCTCTCTAGGTATTGACCCGGTCTGTTCACGTTCTGTTATTTGTCTTGTCTGTCTTCCCAGCACGTATCCTAAGTTAGGGACTGCCGTCTAGTTGTCCCCTGTCATTAGGACTTGCGAGGCAAGTAGGCAGGGCCAGGGGTGAGGGTGGAGCGCAGTGGTCACTATCCTCCCCCCTGTGTGTAGAGTACGTGACGTCACAGCTACCAAAGCAGACTCCCTACAATGCTCTACACCACTATAAAGGCTCTTTGGAGGCAGGAAATAGTCATTTTTCAACGTAATATGCCGCAAATAAATTTGGATTGAATCAAATAAAAATAAAAAAATGGCGAATCGGAGAATCGAATTTTTGAAAAATGTGCTCATCTCTAGTCACATCCTTAAACCTAACACTTTTGTCTAGAAAAGCTACTCCAGGTTTCCAACTCCACCCTCCTAGTGGAGTGAGACTGTGATATTTTTTTCAACATTTTTAGAAAGTCTCAGTGATAAATCTGGAGTGAAACTCACTAATATAACTAACAGCCCACACAAAAGCCCCTATTTTCTGGCTTTTTAATGAATGAAGGCATGAAAAATCTATTTTGAAGAAGAGGATGACCAGCACGGGAATAAAATCTTGAGCTTTATTGTAGGATTTATTGAAAATCCATCTCCACAGTATAAGGATAATTTACAGCCAAAGATCTTAGTCATGGCATACATACTGTATTAGGTCCAAACATCTTGTATGTATGTGAAAGCCAGGTATACTAAAAGCTAATGAGTGAGAACTCATAGGTTGGGGTGATATAGGTTGGGGACAGTCTCAGACTAATTGTATTCTAATTGGATCTTATTAAAAAAGAAATACAGCGGCTCACCCCTTCACCGTATGGATAAGGTGCTCACCCTCAGGTCCCACCCTCAGGACCAACAAAGGACAAATGAGGTATAAGCAAATATAAGAGGGCACACTCAGACGGGAAACACAATTGTAATAGTAATGTAGTACTTTAATACTCTAAAAACATACCCCTAAAAATAGTATAAAACATACATAAAAGCACACATATACCGTGTAAATAGCGTTATAAACACACTCGCACAGTGGTGGAAATAGAATGAAGACGTGCTAATAGCATGCATCAATCTCTGGGAATATGATGCAATGTAGCGGCAATGTCCCAATCCAATCAATCGTAAGGTAGCGTGCCGACAATGTCCCAATAATAGTCCTATTCCCGTTAGATATAAATTCTGCTGGTATAACAATGGCACTATGGCCGAAACCCGGTTGAGCAGTGATTATATTGCAACACAATTCCAGTGTCCGATAACGTGAATTAAGGACATTCGATGGTGGATATCAGTTACGGTCAATATTGACTTCATAATGGGAACTGATAGTGTCATTACTTACAGTCTCTTCATGCGACTTGTGGTAATCTTACCCCTCTTCGCTGCCTAACCGCAGCGCTGTTCCCAGGTGGCCGTACACTCGCAGCGTCCCACCGGGCCGAGCACACCACGTTTGACGCTGCGAGTGTACGGCCACCTGGGAACAGCGCTGCGGTTATTTGCTTATACCTCATTGGATCTTATTAACCCCTTAGTATTATGGCTACCACATAAAAAATATATCACAATTGTTCATGCAAATCCTTTCTCAGCCAATGGGTCAGGGTCCCTGAGTATATAAGGAACTCTCTTCAGGCAGAGTTTGCCTGAGGTTAAGGTTCCTTGTGACTTCTGCTTTAGCGATTCTCTTGTGTTATCCAGTCTGTTCCCATCTGTAGTGCTGCCGTATATATCCATCCTGCCTGGACTAGGATTGAGTAAATCAACTTTCGGATCATAGATCCAAAGTCGATTTGTCCAAATACTTCAATTTTAATGCTGTTTCCGTACAGCATTAAAATGTATTGGCTTTGTGGAGCCAAAGTAAATTTTGCCCGAAGTCAGGGGAGTTCAGTAAATTCCTTCTGTATTCATATTTGCGTTAGTGTTGGGCGTGAATATTTGATTCACAAATTATTCTCAAATATCGGCACTTCGAGAATTTGCGAATATTTAGAATATAGTGATATATATTCATAATTTCGAATATTCTAGATTTTCTTTTCATCAGTAAACTCTAGGGGCGTTGATAGGTTAAAACATTCAGGGCCAGGGCCCCGATGTTTTGTCCCAGGCCTCAAATGTACTGCCTGCCTGCTAGAAACAACTGTATTGCCATCCTCAGGATGCCAATACAATTGAATCGAATGCCCAGCAAGAACTGAAGGACCTGTGATGACATCACAGGTCATGTGGTCAGTGTTAAATGCAGTAGCTTAAAAAGACCTGCAATTATGTCACCGTTATGTAACCAGTGCAGGAGAGGACGGCTCAGCAGTGAAGAGTCCCGGGAAGAAGCTGTGGTGAGGTCTGCTACATGAGGAGAGGTAAGTGAAGGGGGAGATTACTCAGGGGTTAAAGGGTGAATACTAGGGGAGCACCAGAATAATGCCCTTAGCCCAAAGCCAAGCCACAGTTGGCACAGTGGGTCCACACTAACTCACCAGTGACACACAGATAGATGCTGCAAGACAACTGTGCTATCCACTGTACCACTGTGTACATGAACAACTCAAATGGCTCATAGAATATTCTGGTAAAGATATGGTGTTGCTGTGATGCAATATCATGCTGCACATTGATCATTGTATGACTGAATCGGTGGTTGCTACTTTATAGATTTCATAGGTATTTTTTTTTTTATATATATATATATATATTTAGTTGTAGATTAATTTTGATCTACAGACAACATATCATGACTTTGCAATATTGTATGGCTATAACACATATCTAATATAGATATACAGTATATATATATATATATATATATATATATATATATATAAATATATATAGAGAGAGGTTTATGCTCTGGTAGACAGGCTAGCAGACACAGTATAGAGGCAATCACAAAGTATTTAACTTAAACAGTTTGGTGTTTATTCACACATAAGGAAAAACAAAATGACACCATGCAATGTCCATAGAACAAAATCTTCACCTGGTTAGCAGTTTTCTACCCGCAGTCCTCAGCAGGGTTTAGGAGCCTGTTTCGGGGCATGCAGCTTCGAGCCTTTTAGCATGGCACAAATTCACAGGCCCCAAAACACAGAGACTCCCCATCTTCTCTGTCAGATGGAGGATAAACCAAAACCAACTGAGACTGCTGGCTGGTTTTTATATAGGCCAAAAAGACCCGGCCTGGAGCATGGGGTGCAGCCACCCACCCAGCACTTTGGCTACTTCCAGTAAGAGCCGGCCCGGATCGGCTTTACAGCCATACTAACAACAGTGTCAGTCAGCACTAGCTGCCGCTGACATTTAAAACTACCGGCTCTTACTTCACCGAGGCCAGGAATCTCTGTGACACATACCTTTCATCAATGATGGCACCTTATGCCTTACTACATACCTCCCCCCCTTTGTTCAACCCTGAGGGGATGAACACCCGCCAGACAGTGTACCCGGGACAGGGCATATGCGTTTCCCTGTGACCTGCCTGCCCTATGTTCCATGTAAAATGTAAAGTTTTATAATTACAAAAAACACCTGGTGACCCAAGCATTAATCTCTTTGGCCTGGCTCATCCACTTGAGAGGGGAGTGGTCAGTCACCAGACGGAACTTTCTCCCCAACAGGTAATAGCGGAGAGACTCGAGTGCCCACTTGATAGCCAGACACTCTTTCTCCACTATACTGTACCTAGTCTCGGCTGGGGTAAGCTTTCGGCTCAGGAAAACAGGATGTTCCTTTCCATTGATGTCCTGAGAGAGTACAGCAACAAGGCCTACTTCATAAGCATCGGTCTGTACCACAAACTCCCTCTTAAAGTCAGGCGTCACCAATACAGGGGACCCACACAGGTCAGACTTCAAAGCGGAGAAAAACGTTTCCGCCTGCTCGATCCACTGAACCGTCACTGACTTGCGTCCCTACAAGAGGCCTTTCAATGGTGTGGCGACTGTAGCAAAATTGGGGACAAACCTCATATAGTACCCCACCATACCCAGGAACGACTTTACTTGCCAAGTAGTGACAGGTCGGGGCCAATTTCAAATTGCCTCAATTTTGTTCACCTGAGGTTTGATAATTCTGCGCCCAATTACATACCCCAGGTACTTGGTCTCTTCTAACCCTATTGCTCGCTTTTTTGGGTTATCGGTTAAGCCAGCCTTCCTAAGGGAGTCCATTACAGCCTGTACTTTAGGTAGGTGACTTTCCCAGTCGGTGCTGTGGATAATGATATCGTGCAGGTACGTCGAAGCGTACCGACAATGTTGACGGAGGACAAAGTCCATTAGCCTTTGAAACGTGGTAGGAGCGCCATGTAGACTAAAGGGTAATACCTTGTACTGATACAGCCCCTCTGGCATGATGAAAGCAGTTTTTTCCTTGGTAGCCTCTGTCAAGGGTACCTGCCAGTACCCTTTGGTGAGGTCCAACACAGAAAAATTGGCCCAACTTCTCAATAAGCTCATCCACTCGGGGCATGGGATATGCGTCAAACTTGGACACCTCATTCAGTTTGCGAAAGTCGTTACAGAACCGCAATGTCCCGTCCGGCTTGGGTATAAAGACTATCGGACTGGCCCATTCACTTTTTTGACTCCTCGATGACACCTAGCTGGAGCATTAGCTGCACTTCCTCCACTATGGCTTGTCGCCGAACCTCGGCTACCCTGCATCCAGGGAGGTCCGAGAACACATCCGTGTTCCGACTAACAAACTCCCTGGCTTCCTGAGCTTGTTTAGAGGAGAGGCTGTCAGCAATTTTCACTGCGGTAGCCACTTCCCTTGCTTCAGACATAGGGGCCAAAACTGCTTCCCCTAGGAATCCTAGTCATGGGCTGTCTTCCGTACAGATTTCCCTATCTTTCCAGGGTTTTGAGCAGATTCACATGGTACACCTGCTCCGGCTTTCGCTTCCCTGGCTGGCCTTGTAATCTAGCTCTCCAATTTTTTCAAGCACCTCTTAGGGCCACCTAGCTAGGAACTTACTGTCTACGGTTGGTACAAGAACCAATACCCGATCACCCGGGTTAAAGGTCCGGACCCAAGCCTGCCGATTATAGATCCTACTCTGGGCTCGCTGCGCTGCCTCCATATGCTCCCTAACCAGAGGTAAAACTGTTTCTATACATCCTTGCATCTGGGTGACGTACTCAGCAACACGTCTGTGCGGTGTGGGTTGTTGTTCCCACACCTCTTTGGTCGCGTCCAACAGACCGCGAAGGTGTCTGCCGTATAACAGTTTGAAGGGCGAAAACCCAGTAGAGGCCTGGGGCACCTCTTGGAATGCGAACATGAGATGGAGCAGAAGAAGGTCCCAGTCCCTCCCATTTTTAGAGACCACTCTTTTTAGCATATTTTTTAATGTTTGATTAAACCTCTCTACCAGGCCATCCGTTTGCAGATGATACACGGACGTCCGTAGCTGTTTTATGTGGAGCAACTTACAGAGTTCCCTCATGACCTTGGACATAAACGGGGTCCCTTGGCCAGTCAGAACCTCCTTAGGCAAACCCACTTGAGAAAACATCTCCATCGCTATGAGTTTGGCTGATGTATGCCGCAGTCGCACCGCCTCAGGGTACCGAGTGGCGTAGTCGAGGACAACCAAGATGTCTTGATGTCCTCTAGCAGACTTCGATACCGGGCCTATGAGATCCATAGCGAGTCGCTCAAACGGGACCTCAATAATGGGGAGGGGTACCAGGGGACTACAGAAATATGCCTGAGGGCTCGTTATCTGGCAGGTTGGGCAAGACTTACAATATTCTTCTACCTCTCTGAACACACTGGGCCAGTAAAACCACTGTAGAATCTGGTTCATGCGTTTTTTGCATTCCCAGATGACCCCCGAGAACATGCTGGTGGGATAAATCTAACACGAGTTTGCGATAAGCCTGGGGCACCACCAACTGTTCAATGGATTCACCTCGCAGCTGGTTTACTCAATACAACATCTCTTGATTAACCACAAATTTGAGAGCTGCTCTGTTCCCCGTACAGTATCCTGACTAATCCTGCCATGCTGTCTCTCCAAGTGCAGAGGAGAAGGAGGAAGCCCAGGCAACATGAAATGGGCCCCAGCAAGGCGCAAACCGTTGCTGACAAACTCAAGGAGTATGCCCGGCAGGAGACTCAACAAGGCGCCACAGTCCCGCCATTCCACGCGGCAGTTACACACAGTCAAGCTGCACAGCATGTGGAGCCTGAGGATGCTGCAGAGCCTGACATCACCCTGAAAGCGGTATCAGAACAGCTCCTGTCAGCGATCTCCTCCTGCCAGACCTCACTCACCGGTAAAATTCAAGAGGTACGGGTGGCCCTGGGCCTGCTGCGGCAGGATGTGCAGCAGCTGAGGGAGAGAGTGAGACAGACTGAGGACCGCGTCTCAGCTCTGGAGGACCTCACCAGACCACTTGATACCAGACTGCAAGATGTTGAACGGTCAGTCGGCTTGTGGTGGCAGAAATGTGATGACCTGGAGAACCGTCCCGGCGCAACAACGTGAGGATCTTAGGCATCCCTGAAAGAGCAGAGGGTCGGGACCCAGCCAACTTCCTAGAGCAATGGTTCAAAGCTCAATTCCCATATGCCACATTTTCCACAGCATATGCGGTTGAGCGAGCATACAGGGTCCCTGCCAGACCACCTCCCCCAGGAGCCCTGCCACGGCCTTTACTAGCTCGCTTACTCAACTGGAAAGACCGGGACCTTATACTTAGTCAACAAGGAGCAAGGGGGTGATTACACATGACAACGTGAATGTTTCATTATTCCCTGACTTTTCTGCAGAGTTGCAAAAGAAGAGGGCTACCTTCATTTCGACCAAAAGACGCTTCCGAGAATTGAACTTGCAGTACTCAATGGCCTACCCGGCATGCCTTTGCGTGATCGACGGAGACCGGTTAGTCTTTTTCACTAACCCTAAAGAAGCGGAGGACTGGATCTCTAGGCGCCCGAGACCGCGCTGATACTGCTGTTCCGGCCGGCATAGCAAGTATATCACAGTACCGTGAGGTTCCATGTGGAGTCTTGCTATAGTGCACATGCATGTTTTTCTTTTTTTGTATAATCTGGGACACCTTGCTTCCCGGCCCCTACGGTCATCGGTTTGATAGTGTTGTTTAAGATTGTTGCCTTGGAGCTCATGTTTTACAATCATTCCTATTCCTCGGCCCCCACAGCCCACTTATTTCGTAAGTACGGGGCCTGTTCGGCCACCTGCATGCGCTCAACATCTAACTATCCCGTGCAAGTCCCCGAATACTTTGCCACAGCGCAGCCTAAAATACAGCTTGCACTATGTGTGAATCATTGGTTATCACTTCACTGCATGCAACGTTACATGTTAATTTTTATGTTGAAGGCATGGTAATTTGCTAGCTGTTACCCAGGTAGGGGGGAGTGCCAAGCACCAATGTTACAGGGGGGCCTCTATCCTCCTTGTCCTGAGGCGCTGCTTTATCCGAAAAGGAACTTTGTGCATTTTTCATGGGGTCCCTAACCGTAATGTCCTGGAATGTGAGGGGCTTGGGAGCTCCGAAAAAGAGGATAGCTGTATTTTCTCATATAAGAAGGTATTGCACTCACGTTCTGGGATTACAGGAAACTCACCTGACGTCTGTCACCGGGAGTAGAATTATTAAGCCATGGGTGCAGTGGTCACTGCAGGCATATGGAACATCGCACTCTAGGGGTGTGGCCATTCTTGTCCACAGGAGTCTTAAGTTGGAGGTCCAGCAATCTGTGGCAAACTCTGAGGGACAGTACATCTTTGTATATGGGTTCATCAACAATGTTCCCTATGTTATAATTAACCTCTATAATCCTCCCCCTGCCAATGTCTCCTTACTTCAAACGATGCTGAGCTTTCCTACTCAATATCCCACGGCCCGTTTACTCTGTATGGGAGATTTTAATATGGTAATGCCAAGACAGGAGAGCCTAGACAGACACCATTTAGACGGGCAAGAGTTGACAGATCTTTTCCCGTCACTACTTTGTATCGGCTCGCTACAGAGATGGGCTTGCTAGACATGTGGAGGCTTAGAAATCCACACCAGAGGGAGTACCCCTGTTTTACACCCACTAGGGGCATGCTCTCCAGGATCGATTATTTACTGGGCAATGCTGCAGTTTACACTGATCTGGATGACATTCAGTATGAACCGCAGGGTCCTTCTGACGATGCCCCTGTACTGGCACGACTGAGAGTGCCGGGCGCCGCCTCTAGGGCGGGGATGAGAATCCATCCCTTCTGGCTCTACCTGATGACCCCCAACGACAGGGTCCCTGATCAGCTCCAAGTATTTATAGAAATGCAGGGTGAAGAGACGGATGATTTGCTACTCTGGGATACCCTAAAAGCCTACCTGAGAGGTTGTTTGCACCTCAAGGAAAAGAGCGAGCACAGGTTGTTCTTTATGAAGCAACAGTCCTTTGAGTCTGGGGATCAGGCAGGGAGACTTCTAGCCCACATAGCTAAAACTAATCAAATGTCACCCCCAGTCATACGTGTGCAGAGCCCTGAAGGTCTGTTGTGGACTCGGTGGATGGTATCCTGAACAGCTTTAAAAGTTTCTATGAGTCTCTGTACAGATCTGCGGCACAATATACTGCTCCGGAGCTGCGAGAGTACATATCTGAGGTCTCCCACCCCCGACTGAGTGCGGAGGACAGAAACCTTCTAGACATAGATATAACCCTGGAGGAGATCCAGCTGGCTGTGAAGGATCTGCCTGCTGGGAAGGCACCGGGACCTGACGGGATCCCTGTGGAGATGTACTCCAGATACATAGAGATCCTAGGGCCTCAACTCCTTAAATTGTATTCAGCTTCCCATCAGCAGCACCAACTGCCTGAAACCTTATATGACACTACCATTGTAGTTATTCTGAAACCGGATAAAGACCCGGGTGAATGTGGTTCTTATAGGCCGATTTCACTATTAAACCTAGACTATAAGATTTTAACTAGGCTTCTCGCCACCCGTCTAAATAAAGTTATAACTTCTATTGTACACCAAGACCAGGCAGGATTCATTCCAGGCAGAACGACTTCTGACAATGTCAGAAGGGCACAGGTTGTGGCACAGATAGGCGTGGCGGAGGGGAGACGGGCCTTGGCGTCACTGGACACAGCCAAGGTGTCACGACCATGGTCATGGTCGTGACTCCTGTAACCGCAGGCAGTTGCCTGCGGTCTTGGTTGTGTTGTCTATCACAGGTAAGGGCTGAAGTATGTTGCCTCACCTGTGGTTGCCGCTGGCAACATTTTTATATGGCAGCTTGCTGTTTGTGTATGCGGTTGCACCTGGCTACCTGTCTTTGTAGGTGTGCCTTTTATGTGTTTGGTGTGCACGAGGTTTAGGTGTGTGCACTGTGACACTTCCCTTCACTGGTGGTTGTCCGTGGCAATGTGTTCTATATTGTACATTTGGTGGCAGTGTCTCGGCCTTTTGGCTGATTCCCAGGACATGGTTGCCACACATGTCGTTGCCGGCGGTAACAGCTCCAGTGTGTTTGTGTGTGTATTCCCCTTTAAGTGGTTTCACTTCCCTGGTTGGTGTTGGAAGGGTTAATTCCCTTTCCTGTGGGTGTCTGTGTGGGTGTGGCCACTTTGGGCTATAAAGCCTCTTTGGAGACCTGAAGCTGAGGGGTTCTTCAGCCATGCTTTGCTGGTAATTCACCATCTGCCAGTGGGGGCCACCCTTGTGGTCATAAGTTATGTCACACATGATGTTATGAAGGTGTGTTTTTGGTATGCTTGTTTATTGCAGCTTATGGTCCTGTGTTCCTGTGTGTTGTGTGCTGTGTCCGTGTGTGTTCTTTGGATAGCAGCGCGTCTGCATGGGTTCCAGGCTTTGTGTCTGCGGCAGTTAAGTGCTATACTTGTTGCATTTACCTGCCATTGCCATAAGTTGCCATTGCCTTTATTGTAGCCTGGCCTGTGAGACTCCTGTTCCTCCGTGCCTAGGAGGAACAGGTCGTCTTACCCTGCTCCTAGTTGAGGGCAACCCTGAGGGCTAGTAGGGACTTCAAGGTTCCGGAGTATGAGCACTCCTACCATCAGGGTCGGCTCATAAAGCTAGGAGTCAGGGTCAGAGTTAGGGATATGATAGGAGGTGACCTGCTCCCTGATCTCTGTCCTGGCCTTGCAGTGACTCCATCTTCTGACATCGCACGGCTGAGGGTTTTCCCCATCCTCAGCCATGACACAAGGCCTTCGACTCTGTAGAATGTCCCTTTCTGAGACCTATGGCTAATATACTTGTCAATGGAGCGCAATCTGAATCCTCTGCACTTCACAGGGGTACCAGGCAGGGTTGCCCTCTATCCCCACTGTTATTCGCGGTAGCGATCGAACACCTGGCCTTGAGGATCAGACAGGATGGGTCCTACTTGGGAGTGTCCATGGGGAATAGGGTGGAATAGGCCTATATGCTGATGATCTCCTTCTGTTTATGGCTGAGCCTGAACGTACTCTTCCAGGTGTAATAAAATGTGGAAGTCTCTGCCGCTGTCAGTAATGGGAAGATTAAACTTAGTCAAGATGATACTACTTCCGGAAGGTCTTTACCTCCTGGCGCAAGCCTTCTTCGACCACTTGCACTCATTAACAGCAGCCTTTGTTTGTGGTAAGGCTAGAAGGAAGCTATCCCTTAGTGTGCTGCAAAGATCTAAGCTTCGGGGTGGGGGATCCCTGCCTGATTTTTTTCTTGTATTACATTGCAGGTCAGTTGAAGTATATAGCCTCATGGGTAACACTGGGGGACTTTCCTGGACCGGAGAATTGGTTGAAGGAGCACCTCCAATTGCCCACCTTATGGCCGGTGTTAGAGAGCCCGCGCTCAGTACCTGGGAGACTACTCCCTATACACAAACTGGCCAACCAGGTGTGGAATGCTGCTAAATTAAAGTCATTTAAATATGTGCCTGATGCTGCCCCACTCTGGGATAATCCCATGTTCCCACACTTGGCAGACTTGGAGGGCTCTGCTGACTGAAGACAGAAAGGGGTCACCACCCTGGAGGATCTCTACGTGGGAGGTGTACTGCGCTCCTTTCAGCAGATTCAGGGGAAGTTTGGGATACCTCGCACTCTCTTTTATCTCTATCTTCAATTGAGACATGCCCTTGGAGCCCAATTCCGGGGTGCGGACCGCAGCATCTCCAAGTTTCCTTTGATGGGAGTACTGAGATCCCAGGGACGTAGGGGGATCATATCTGTGCTGTATACACATTTACTCGGAGGCTGGATGTTGCTCCAACCCCTTGTGGTAGAGGAGAGGTGGAAAGTCTCCATACCTACACTTACAGTGGAGGACTGGGAGGAAGCCTTGCTGACTCCTACTAGGGTCTCACCATCGACTAATAATAGGCTAAAAAAAAAAAAAGATAGCCTAGACAGGACCCCAGAAACTTGGACCACTTGAGAATCTGGAGAATCGACTGGATTGTCGCTAAGAAGGAATCACCTGTCACACGAATGGCTCACTTGGAATATAACCTGTAAGGCCTGAGTCCATGGGGAAGGCCTGAATACATGTGCCAAACAATTGTCAGTGTTCAAACTTATTGACGAACTATCGTTCTACAGACTCAGAGGACCACATTATTTCCTTCGGTGACCTATCAAGGGAGACAGTAAGACCATTTGATTTTATCCAGCGATTTTATCCAGCACTTTTATTCATATGACTCTTAGTCCAGTGGGACGCTGCTGGTGGATGTTATAAGCGGGACGCCGCTTAAAGTTGGTTCAGTGGACCGTGTATTGGGACTGTAGTTTTGGATACCCCTGTGATTAAATCGAATAGGACAATATCAGAGGACACTGTTTATTGCACCATTAGCCGAGGTGACTTTTCCATACAAATATTCGGCTGAATATTTATACGAACATTCTACTATCGAATATTCCAATTTTATTCCTCAAATTTTATTATATTTTTAGATCTCTATTTTCCAGGTGTTTTACATGATTTTACTTCATGTTGTGTGTTTTATATATATTGACATTTAGGGTTTACCATTACCGCCAATATATACTGTTGCGTAGTAAATTTCAATTGGTTCAGATATCCTGAGAGTGCCCAGTTAATTTTATTCTAATAATAGGCTAACCCAGTTGTTTATACTGCACAGAAGCCACCTGTCCCCCTCTAGACTGTACAAAATGTGAAGACCCACAGTAGATGTCATAGGTGCCACTAACCGGGGGCGGACTGTTGGCATTTGATTTGGGAGTGTGATAACTTGCAGGCCTTTTGGAGGAGTGTGATAGATGTCATATCGGTAATGGTCCCAACTCCAATACCAGTGTGCCCCAAAATATGTATCCTTGGAGTGTTAGATGAGGAGCAGTGGACACATCATCAGAGAGTGTTCCTGATGGAGTTCCTGTTCCTGGCTAGGAAAGCAGTAGCTCTGAGGTGGATGGCAGACAGGAGGCCTTCAGTTAGTCAGTGGAAGGCACTGGTCAACCATGCAGTTTCCATGGAAAAAGTAGTTTACATACACAGAAAGTGCCCGCAGAAGTTTCAAAAGGTATGGGGGAATGGTGCTCTTCTTCTCAGACCTTACACCCTGTACACATGTACTCTGTGTCGGGGGGGTTCAGACAGTAGTATCTCACTGAATTGTGGACCCTTGAGCTCTGAATGGTCTCCGAATAAAAGGCTCGGATGTAGGCCTCAATGTAACTATTGATCTGATAATGCATGTATTATGTACCCACTCTTCACTAATATGTCATATTTTATTATGCTATGAAGCTCGGAACCCCCCTGCGCGGGTTGTGTCAGCTTTGCATTGTAATGTCTCATGCCTCTTGCTAAACTTCAATAAAACGAGTTTAAAAAAGAAAAGTGCATGTCCTGTGTTAAGCAAGGTTATGACCCATGTCCCCTAACAAAATGGAGGCGGTCGTGAAAGCCCTTGTGGAGGCTAACTTGCAGCAGTGGGAGGCTAACAAGCAGCAGCAGGAAACTAACCAGCTGCTATTACAACATGTCATTTTAAGCGGCCGGAGCATCCGAGAACGTCCACGATGCCTGGAAAGCTGTCCGTGTGGCGATCCCTAAGATGTCCACTTCGGATGACGTTGAAACCTATCTGGGGATGTTTGAAAGGGTGGCCATGAGGGAGAAGTTACCCCAGGACCAGTGGGCTGGGGTTGTCACTCCATTCCTGGCGTCTGGACCCCAGCAAGTGTTTTTTGATCTCCCCGATGATCAACCGGCCGACTACCCCACCGTAAAAGGTGAGATCCTGGCAAGAGTGGGGGTGAATGTATTGGTCCGGGCTCAGCGGGTGCACCAGTGGGAATTTAACGCAGCTGAACCCGCCAGAACACATTATTATGACATGCAACACCGGTTGCAGAAATGGCTGCAGCCTGACATATTGACTTCCACTGCTATGCTGGACCGTCTGTTGGCGGATGTGTTTTGGAGGGCTTTGCCGTATCCTCTCCAACACTGGATCGGCTAGGTGTCTCCTGGTAATGCATTAGAGATGTTTGACTTGGTGGAGCGCTACAAGTCCAGAAATCTGCAGGTGGGTTCATTTGGGAGGGGACCAGTCAAACCCCCAAAATCTCCACCCCAAACCAGTGCCAGCCAAACCTGCCCAGGACATATCCCCTGCAGACCCAGCCCCGGTGCTTTGGACACATAAGGGCTGACTGTCCCAATAGGGGAAGCTGTGTGCCACAGGAACCTCCAAGACTGTAGACAATAGCCACCTATGCCAGGTGTAAGTGGGGGACACTCTGGCAGTGGCACTGCTGGATTCAGGGAGCCTGGTGTTCTCGGTAAGAGCTGCCCTAGTGAGGCCCATCGAGTATACTGGCCAAAGGGTGGGTCGGCGTTGTGTGCATTCATGGCGACTTAAAAGACTATCCTACCTCCCTGGTCTCTCTATCAATGGCGGCCGACAGGTGGACTCATGAGGTGGCCGTCACCGCAAAATTACCGTATGAACTAAAAATTGGGAGAGACTTCCCCGGTTTCTCGGCAGATGTGACCCTAGCAGAGTGGCCTGGCTCAGGGGTGAGACCAGAACCATGGGAGCCTGAGTCCGAAGGGCCAGCGGTAGAGGTGATTGCCACTTCGGGGAGACAACCCCACTAAGTGTGATGGTGGGAGACAGGGAGGACTTGCCGCCAGGTCCAGAGCTAGCCGACCTCAATGTCTCCGGGGATCATTTTTGTACTGCACATCATTGGCACCCAACCCTATCTTGAGTCTGGGAATGTATTAATAATAGATGGGGAATCACAACAATCGGGGGCAGAGTCGGTGTTTCCCCATTTCGTGGTTCATCAAGAGATGTTGTATTAAGTAAACCAGCTGCGAGGTGAATCCATTGAACAGTTGGTGGTGCCCCAGGCTTATCGCAAACTAGTGTTAGAGTTATCCCACCAACATGTTCTCGGGGGTCATCTGGGAATGCAAAAAACTCAGGACTGAATTCTTCAGCGATTTTACTGGCCCAGTTTGTTCAGAAAGGTAGAAGAATATTGTAAGTCTTGCCCAACCTGCCAGATAACGAGCCCTCAGCCGCATTTTCGTAGTCCCCTGATACCCCTTCTGATTATCGAGGTCCCATTCGAGCGAATTGCTATGGATCTCGTAGGCACAGTACCGAAGTCTGCTAGAAGACACCAAGACATCTTGGTTGTCCTCGACTACACCACTCGGTACCGAGAGGCGGTGCCACTGCAGCATACATCAGCCAAACCCATAGCTAAGGAGTTAAAGTAGATGTTTTCTCGCTTGGGTGTGTCTAAGGGTTGAAAGCCGCATGCTGTAACACAGGCACCTAAAGCCTGCTGTGGATGGCTTGGGTAAAGACTGATAACCAGGTGAAGATTTTGTTGTATGGACAACCCCTCCCCCTTACCGCTCTTGTGTTTAAAAACGAAGGCCACCATTGCAATTGATGAGATAGGCATAGTGCGCATGACGTTTCCTTATGAGTGAATAAACACTGAACTGTTTAAGTTAAAGGGGTTGTCCAAGTTATATTTATTAATGACCTATCTTTAGGATAGGTCATCAATATCAGATCGGCTGGGGTCCGACACCTGGAACCCCCGCCGATTAGCTGTTTGAAGAGAAGGCGTGTGCTGCCTCCTCTTCATTGTTTACCTGCTCGCCGTTACATCTGCTATAGCGATCCGTACCATTGAAATGAATGGGACGGCTTGGGTGTAATTACACGTGCTCAGCACTGCAGATGCAACGGCGAGCAGGTAAACAATAAAGAGGAGGCAGCACATAAATATATAGTGGGGGGGTTAGCTCATTCACACAAGTATCGTCGCCAGACACCAAGTTTCAGGTCCAAACATCGCTTTATTTGGCACCTCAGCAAAACCAAACATAAATGATACAAAATAAACACCTGCCCGGCTGGGCTCTAACTAAACATATAATAACCTGACTCACCTAAAAGACCGTTCTCACATGATCATAACACGCAGCTTTCCCAGCCCAATGTCCATCAGCCTCCTGGCTGTACAGAGCACCATTCACACACGGTCTAAAATCCAGTGCCTTTATGGGGGAGTGTGGCCCAGTAGTCCTCCCGACTCGCCCACCACTTGCGCCCAAGCATCACAACGTCCCCCAACAATCAGGCTAGCACCTATCCCTGTGGCCCATCAGCCAGCCCAGCTGAGACCACTCTTCCAGAGCCTCCAGCAGGACTCTGTTTCCCAAAGACTCTGTCTCCTTCCCCAGACTGGGAGAAACACCCAAGTCCAGCAACAGGATTGAATACCATCCCTGGGCATGGGCATATTCCAAAATCCCGGACTGGAGCATGGGGAACAGGCACCCACCCAACACATTGCCTGTTCCCAGTAAAAGCCTGCCCCAGACTAGCTGGAGCCAGCTAAGCCAAGTAGCTTGATGTTCACCAACTAGCTTAGTGGCCACCTATATCTAGGGCCTTTACTCCACCAAGACCGGGCCCCTTGGTGACAGGCTCCTGGTGCAAACACCCCTTTTTCATGCTTCCTCGGGACTTTACTGCACCCAACACTATTTACATTGCCACAATATATATAGAACAAATGTTAAATTTGGGAATCTATATATGAGTACTACCAGTATATTTGTACTTTACATGGTAAAAATTTGTGATATTCTTTTCTTCATTTATGTTAAGGCTGGTTATGCGAAGTGTTGACTAGCATGTTGTTTGTCTAGAACTTCTCAATTGTACTTAATGCTAGCAATCAACAAAGTGGTTTAATTATTCCCTTTTAACAGTAACTATCACGGGGAAGCAGTGGAAGTGATTTTCATTTCTTTACTGCTTTACATTGGAACATTTCCAAAACAGTTTCCATCAATTTGAGTAGCAAAGAACACAGGGTGCCTATCAATCTTTAAAGAGTGTAGACATTGTGTTACAGTGCAAGGCAGGTGCCAGCTTTAGAGAAACTAATGCTTTTCTGAACTTCTGGCAAGATTCCAACAGATCTAATGATTTGCATCAATTCCCTTCACTAGCATGATCTTAGCACAATATTGATGGCCACTTTTATAAAATAGGTTTCTTTGTAAATTTTGTGAGATATTGAACTTTCAAACTATTGGGTTTAATAGAAAAATTTCTATGGCTTTCTGTTTAGCTTTTAAAATGTGGTCAAAACAAAAAAATTTAGTTTATGAAAGTGATGGGTAGTTTGCATTATCTGTGTATGATATGAAAACAAACTTTTTATTGTAAAGAACCAACTATGTAAAAAAATAAATGTAATATACACATCGTTTTCTACATATACTGGTATTGCATTTTTCTAAAATAAAAATTCATGCAAACTAAATTTTGTAAAGAAGTTACAATGCAAAATAGTATATAGATATGAACCTCAGTGTGTAAATAAGAGTCTGATTAAAAACTGAATACTACAAAAATAAAACTATTTTGTATATTTGCATAAATCATGTAGGCTCTGCACGTCATCCTTCAGCCCTTTACTTCCTCCCAGCTGAGATTGAGATAACTGCCGACATGTATACAAAATAAGAGGGATGATTATTAACTGCCTCCCGACCGCCTAGCGCAGGGATGCGTCCTGAGGGCGGTCGGGTTGTTCCTCGTGAGACGCGAGATGATGCGCAAAGCCGGCCCGCACATGCGCAGTGCGGGTCGTGAAAAGTCGCAGGAGAAGTTTGTCACCAGCCTGCCAGCCAATGATCTGCGCTAGCAGGTTGGTGACTTTTAAAAAATCGAATCACAAGCCATTTAACACATTATATTTATAAATATAATGTGTTAAATGGCTTCTGTGCTCTCTGCTGGTTCCTTTTTGTCGGTTGGTCCCAGCAGAGAGCACAGATCACTGTGAGTACACCAAGCACAACACATTTAGCCCCAGATCACCTCCCCCATCACCCCAATTAACCCCTTGATCACCCCTCTCAATCACTAGTGAAAGGGAAAAAAGTGATCAGTGTAAACTGTCACTTTTTTTTCCCACCAGTATAGACTGTTAGGTTTAGGTTAGTTTTGGCCCCTTTGGTAGGTAGTTAGCTTCAGTTAGTGCCCAGCCCACCGCACTGCAGTCACTAAATTGCTGATTAGCGTATCGCTAATCAGCATTGGTACTTTTATAGTATCTATAAGTGATCAGAACTGATCACAGTCAGATCTATAATAGTATTAGTATCACCTTAGCTCGCCCTCCACCCAAAACGCAGTGTTGGCCCGATCAGGCTTGATCAGTCGCCCACACGTGTGTTCACCCACGCCCGCCCCGCCGCAGTGACAATTTTTTTTTTTTTTCTTTATCACTGCACGATCACTACACAAGCGCTGCGGCGATAAAAAAAATCAGTTTTGATATTTGTTATCAATTGCAGCGGATTCCTGTACTTTGCTAGCCTCCCATTTGTAAGACAGGCTTGATTGTTCTCTTGGGTAGTCTCAGGGAATACCCCCTAAATTTAGTTGACCAAATGGCAAGTAAGGGGTATTCTTCTGAAGAGGCCTACAGGCTTCTGACCCAGTCAGATGAGGAATGGGAACCCTCATCTGACGAATCCAGCGGGTCAGAATGCGAACCTGTAGAAAGCAGTGGCAGTCTGACCCAAAGTTCGGACGATTAGGTTGAGGTACCTGATACCACCAGGCGTACCCGGCCCCGTAATGCTAGACCACAGGTTGTGCAGGATCCGCTTCGAGGGCAGCAGAGTGGGGCTGGCGCTGTCGGATTACATGGTAAGGCATACACCAGCAGCGCAGCCCATCCTGGACCTAGTACCAGCCCTGCCGTAGAACATGGTGAAGAGGCGAGCACCAGAAGGGCAGTTGAAGCTGGTACAGTGGGACGTGCAGTAGTTCCCCCGTCGCAGCCACCGCACAGACAGGCCCGTAGAGCTCCTAGAGTCCCTGAGGTGCTGGCAAACCCTGATTGGCAGACCCCATCTTCAGCCGCACCTGTAGTTCCCCCTTTCACCACCCAGTCTAGAGTTCGGGTTGAGACAGCTCAGATCGGATCGGCACTGTTTTTTTTTTTGAGCTGTTCTTCACAGCGGAGCTCTTTGACTTAGTCGTGGCAGAAAAAAAACGGTATGCCACTCAATTTATAGCCGCCAACCCGGGAAGATTTTATGCCCAGTCTTTCCGGTGGAAACCTGTCCAAGTTTCCAAATTTAAAACTTTTTGGGGCCTTCTCCTCAACATGGGCATGACATAAAAGCATAATTTGCGGTCATACTGGTCCAGGAACCTAATTCATCACCTGACCATGTTCTCTGCTGCCATGTCCAGGACACGATTTGAGACCATCCTGCGTTTCCTGCACTTTAGTGATACTAGCACCTCTCGTCCCAGAGGCCACCCAGTTTTTGACCAGCTCCACAAAATTCAGCCCCCCAGACCACTTTAACACCAAATTTGCAGATTTGTATACCCCTGAGCAAAACATCTGCATAGAAGAGTCCCTGATACATTTTACCAGGCGCCTTGGCTTCAAACAATACATCCCAAGCAAGCGCGCCCGGTATGGAGTCAAATTGAATAAGCTCTGTGAAAGGGCCACAGGCTATACGCACAAATTTTGTGTCTATGAGGGTAAAGATCAGACCCTGGAGCTGGTCGGTTGCCCTGACTACCTGGGGAGCAGTGGGAAGACAGTCTGGGACTTGGTGTCACCCTTATTTGGCAAGGGGTACCATCTTTATGTGGACAATTTCTACACAAGTGTGCCCCTCTTCAGGCATTTGTTTCTAGCACAGATTGGCTGCTGTGGCACCGCGCGACCTAGTCTTGCAAGGGGGGAGAGGGCTGCCTTGTGTAACGAGGAACTGATTGCGGTGAAATGGAGAGACAAGCGTGACGTTTACATGTTCTCCTCTATTCACGCAGACACGACAATCCAAATTGAACGAGCAACTGGAGTCATTGAAAAACCTCTCTGTGTCTACAACTATAATTTGCTCATGGGAGGGGTAGACTTCAATGACCAGATGTTGGCTCCTTATTTACTCTCCCGCAGGACCAGACGCTGGTATAAGAAGGTGTCTGTATACCTAATTCAATTGGCTATGTACAATAGTTTTGTTCTCTACAGTAAGGCTGGGAGAACAGGATCCTTCCTCAAATTTCCGGAAGAGATCATCAAGAACCTCCTGTATCCAGGAGGTTCAGTGGCCCCAACCACCAGTGTAGTGAGCCGTCTACACGAGCGACATTTCCCCAATGTCGTTGTTGGTACCTCAAACCAAGCTCCACCCCGAAAAAGATGTTGTGTCTGTAGCAGGAGTGGAATAAGGCGGGACACCCGCTATTGTCCTGACTGCCCTGACCACCCTGCCCTATGCTTAGGGGAGTGTTTACGGAAGTACCACACACAGGTATACTTAGTATAGGGATTGCGTGACACAGGACAGGCACACAGGGGTCTTAGGGCCCCCCTTTCACACAGAGCTGCTGCAAACCTCTCCTTTCACCTGGGACAAAGTGCATAATGTCCTTCGCCACATCTCTGGGCCATTTGCGCTTTGCACATTGTCCCATGGGGAAGGAGAGGTTTGTCCTATAAAGGTAAAAAAAAAAAAAAAAAAAAAAAAAAAAGTTAATGTTCCAAAAGTTCAATAAAGTTTATAAAAGTTAATTTTCTGTTTCAAATGTTATATAAAGTTAATGTTAATAAATTTATTGCGTTGCGGCCTAGCATTTATTTTTTTTTATTTATTTTTACTTTCTAGGTGGACCAACCGATAAACCAGCTGCAGCACTGATGTGTATTCTGACAGAAGCATTGCGCTGCTGTCAGATTACACAAAAGTCGGTGTATGCGGCGCTGCAAGACGAGATTTCTCCTCTGCAGTAAAAAAGATACATTTGCCGAGGCTTATAGGCTGAGGGGCGTGTTCATATGCTTTGCATATAAAAAAACACTTTGCATATAAAAAAATAAAATAAAAATTCCGGCAATGATTTATTCATCTACATCGATTGATGTGAATGGAGAAATCGGATTTGCCAGGGCATATGGGCTGAGTGGGTTTGGATGTTGGGCGGAGCTCCTATGTCCTGGCAGACGCCTTTCCCCCTTTTTTTTGCACATTTTTTGGCAGAGATTTTTTCATCCACATTGATCGATGCGAATGAAGAAATTTGTGCCGTTCATTTTTTCTTTCAGCCCAGAGGCTGAATGGAAAAAAAAATCTCATTACCCGTATGCTCAATATAAGGAGAATAGCAGAAACTCCTAATGCTGGCCATACATGTAAAGATTGTGGAGACCCTCAAATGCCAGGGCAGTAAAAACACCCCACAAATGAACCCATTTTGGAAAGAAGACTCCCCAAGGTATTCACTGAGGGGCATATTGAGTCCATGAAAGATTTAACTTTTTGTCCCAAGTTAGCGGAAAGGGAGACTTTGTGAGAAAAAGCCCCTAAAAATTTTTTTCGCTAACTTGTGCCAAAAAAATAAATCTTCTATGAACTCGCCATGCCCCTCAGGGAATACCTTGGGGTGTCTTATTTCCAAAATGGGGTCACAGGTGGGATATTTATACTGCCTGGGCATTTTAGGGGCCCTAAAGCGTGAGAAGTAGTTTGGAATCCAAATGCGTAAAAAATGCCCTGTGAAATCCTAAAGATACTCATTGGAATTTGGGCCCCTTTGTGCACCTAGGCTGCAAAAAGGTGTCACACATGTGGTATCGCCGTACTCAGGAGAAGTAGGGCAATGTGTTTTGGGGTGTATTTGTACATACAGCCATGCTGGGTGAGAGAAATATCTCTGTAAAATGACAACTTTGTATAAAACAAATGGGAAAAGTTGTATTTTATAGAGATATTTATCTCACCCAGCATGGGTATATGTAAAAATACACCCCAAAACACATTGCCCTACTTCTTCTGAGTACGGCGATACCACATGTGTGACAAAGGTGCGCAAAGGGTCCCAAAATCAAATGTGTACCTTTACGATTTCACAGGGCTTTTCTTACGTATTTGGATTCCAAACTACTTCTCGCGCTTTAGGTCCCCTAAAATGCCAGGGCAGCATAAATACCCCACAAGTGACCCAATTTTGGAAAGAAGACACACCAAGGTATTTTGTGAGGGGCATGGAGAGTTCATGTAAAATTTTATTTTTTGTCACAAGTTAGTGGAATATGAGACTTTGTAAGAAAAAAAATATAATAATCATTTTCCGCTAACTTGTGCCAAAAAATATATATTCTAGGAACTCACCATGCCCCTCACAGAATACCTTGGGGTGTCTTATTTCCAAAATGGGGTCACAGGTGGGGTATTTATACTGCCCTGGCATTTTAAGGGCCCTAAAGCGTGAGAAGTAGTTTGGAATCCAAATGCGTAAAAAATGCCCTGTGAAATCCTAACAATACTAATTGGAATTTAGGCCCCTTTGTGCACCTAGGCTGCAAAATTTTTTTTTACATATACCCATGCTGGGTGAGATAAATATCTCTGTAAAATAACAACTTTGTATAAAAAAATGGGAAAGTTGTCTTTTACAGAGACATTTATCTCACCCAGCATGGGTATATGTAAAAATACACCCCAAAACACATTGCCCTACTTCTTCTGAGTATGGCGATACCACATGTGTGACACTTTTTTGCAGCCTAGGTGCGCAAAGGGGCCCAAATACCAATGAGTACTTTTAGGATTTCACAGGGCATTTTTACGCATTTGGATTCAAAACTACTCACGCTTTAGGGCCCCTAAAATGCCCAGGCAGTATAAATACCCCACAAGTGACCCCATTTTGGAAAGAAGACACCCCAAGGTATTTTGTGAGGGGCATGGCGAGTTCATGTAAAATTATATTTTTTGTCACAAGTTAGTGGAATATGAGACTTTGTAAGGAAAAAAATATATAAAAAATCATTTTCCGCTAACTTGTGCCAAAAAAAAATAAAAAATTCTAGGAACTCGCCAAACCCCTCACGGAATACCTTGGGGTGTCTTATTTCCAAAATGGGATCACTTGTGGGGTATTTATACTCCTGATGAAGCTGAGGCGAAACGCGCGTCAGGGTTTTTTCAGCCTGTCCTTGTGCCTGCTGTTTCTGCCCTCCATCATGTCACACGGTATGTCATAATTCTCTATCAGATACCCACAGGCGAGCTTTGGTTTTAGCCTATATCAGATGGCTTGATGTATGTGGACCTGTTTACTTGAGCACTTTAGATAGACATCAACTATACTCGTCTAGTGGCTATACAGTGGAGTGATGTTCAGATATTATTTTAGTGGTTAGTTCCGTATACCACTTCTCTGTGAATCACCCCACTGCATAGTATACATACGACTGACATGTGTTCGACCTTTTTGGCGGGCTACAGAGACACTGGCCGGGGGACTGCGGTATCCGGGTCCGTTGCTGATTTTTTCAAAACCTTTTTTTTTTGTGTCATCTTTCATATCTGTATGATCATGATCAATTAATGATAAAATAAAATACATTTTTTTGAATACATTGGGCATTCTCTGGTTGTTTGTATAGCAACATTTTTAGGTTTGCACGGTTGGTTTTCCGTCTGCCCTACCTTATAGTATTATAGCGAGGCTTTTCTTTTTTGGTTCTAGCGTTTTGGTGTCCACCTACAAAGCGGAATGGAGACGGAATGGAGGCAAACTGAGGCATTCTGAACGAATACTTTTCCATTCAGAATGCATTAGGGCAAAACTGATATGTTTTGAACCGCTTGTGAAAGCCCTGAACGGATCTCACAAACGAAAAGCCAAAAAGCCAGTGTGAAAGTAGCCTTACCAACACAGGGAATTATAAGCTTTGTATCGCTATATGAAAGGGGTACTATGAGCAGATGGAATGTCACAGACATTTTTGGTGCAAACAGAAAATATTCATTTAAGTTACAGTCTGTATGTTTTTTACGGCGGTGACTAATTGGCCTCTTTTCTGAGATGTAGGTGTTGCCTGGCACTGGTCTCATGCCAGGTAGAGCAGGTGCTTGACTGTCTTGTAGGTGTTGCCAGGCACCTGCTCTAATGGGTAGGATCAGAGAAACCTCAATACCAGCCTTTTTGCCCCTTAGATGCTACGGTATCTAAGTGGATTTAGTGGGTGGGGGCTCCCTCAGTCACCCATTGTCACCCTGAGAATACAATTGCAGTGTGTTGATGCCTTTAGATTGGCAACCGGGGTCTATTTAAGTCCCCCAAGTCTGCCATCAGTGTATGCCTATTAGGCCATCATATAAAATAATATATACATATAGGGGGTTAAGAGAAATTGGTCTATATTAAGTGGCCAATCTCAATTATCTCTTTCTATCCCTGCTTTCTATCCCTGCTTTAGGAGTAGAAAATGGTCTAAATGTAACCCAGCAAGGGAGTTAACGAAGATTTAGAAGCCAGTGCATCTACATAACTTTGGCGGATCCAGTGTAAACAGTGGCGTACCTCTAATAGAGGCAGACTACACAGCTGATATGGGGCCCATAGGGGAAGGGGGCCCAGCTGTGGAGGAAAGGCCCAGCCCCCTAATTACAATTAGTACAACAACTCTGGTTTAAAGTTCTTGCCAGGAGCTCTGGCTCCTCCTTCCAGCTCCCCTCACTGCTTCTCCTCTCCAGGCTGTGCTCTGGCTTCACCCCTCCCCCCAGCAAGGCCCCTCTACTACCAGGAGGAGATGCCTCTAGCATCAGTCAGCACCCTGCATATGTCCTCAGGGGCTGCACTGCTGAGGAGAGTTTTTCAGAAGCCTCCCCCAGTGCTCCCCTCCCCCACTCTGTTCCTCTTCCCAGTCCTAGCTCACTGCAGAGCCCTACTCTGCTGTTATGTAAACCATGTGCAGCAGTCGGGACAGAGGAAGAGGGAAGAGAGCCTGCTGCACTGCCTGCTGAGGAGAAGATGTCCTTCCATCAATCCTGACTGCTTACCCTGAAGACCTGCTTAGACGGCAAGTGTGTGCCAGTGTAATATGTGTGCGTTTACATATATGTACTTATGCCTCTGTAGTGTACAGTATTCTGTAACTATGTATGTGATCTATGTATGTGTAATTGTCTAATGTATCTGTATATTTGTGGTCATGGCCACGGCCAAGAGATATCCGAAGAACCCTAGGGAGAGAAACAACGGGAACAACCTAACCCTGCTAGGCGTGTCTTAGCTAACCTGACTAAATGGCTTGTTGTGTGCCCTAAGCCATGATCGTGGGTAGGCCTATAAGTGGGCAAAAACCAAGCCAAGTAGGGTAGAAAAGGAACTCGAATGGCATGTGCAAACTAATCCCCAAGCCAACTGCAAGGCGTCAGGGATCTAGAGCAAAAATTTGGGGTGTATGAGGCAAGACCAGAAGGAGACCTACAACCCATCTTGTGGTTGACATGATGCTCAATATTGCAGATACTGCCTCAAAGCGGAATGGAGGACCGGGAATATGTTGTGAAATGGATCATGAAAACCAACTGAACCTTGTAAAGTTTTGGTTCTAGTACGAGTACTGGCAATGCACTAGCCTCAGGAGATCGTGGGACCGAAACCTAACTGCCTAGACTATGCAGGAATGAGGGCCCCTGTGTTCCGTGCTTTGTTCTACTGTGTGCCCCTGAGAATTGTTTTAACGCTTGAGACGTGAAGACCGATCTACTATCTGAATCTTCTACCGTGAGGAAATGCTGGACCTTGTTCAAAACCCGATTCAATGTGGTACGAAGCCATAATATACAAGATTCTGTCTATGCCCTCCCATGAGTGAGGGAATGAAATTGCAATGAAGCTACTGGCGAAAATTAATTCCTGGTCGTGGTAAAAGGCAAAGACTTTGCGCGGGGACCCGGTTGACAAGATATGGTCGACTACGATCAGAGACTGAAATGCTAGAGGGAATTACCCTACTTGTTCCTCCTCTGGCAGGACCTGAATGAAAGCATGAACAATTAAAGGAAGACTAAATATCTGCATAAGACATGACAATGATGCTGTAGGGCGAACCGGACCAGTTTGCAGTCAAACATAAAGTGAGCGATCAACATGGATTATTAGGAAATTAAGGAAGCAGGTATGTATTTGATACATACGGGCCAAATCAGCCCAGATGCACAGATTGACAACCAACCAGGCAATCAGCCCAGCAGGACTGAAAATAGTCAGCGGGCCCCCGAAGCCATGGGGCCAAAGCTGTCATCAGGCCCCCGAAGCCATGGGGCCGAAGCGGTCATCGGGCCCCCGAAGCCATGGGGCCAAGTTTTTTTTTTATCAAGAAATTATAACTATAATAAGTGACCTGAATATAGTGCAGGTGAAATTAAACCATGAACCTGACCGATGTGGCAGGCGATACCTAAAATAAATTACGTGGCCTGAATAACATGCAAGGCGAAATATCGTTAGGAACAAGACCTGACCGACGTAGAAGGTGACCCCCAACATGAGTTCAACTGCATGAGCTGAAAAGACGAAGGGAAATGTGACAGAAAATGGAGATAATAACGGTCATTAACTAAAATGAAACCTAAATAACATAAGCTGGCAAGCAGGTAAAGATGTGAGTCATTCAAAACGAAATGCATAGCTGCACAGGTGGACAGACAACCATTTGTCGGACCCCTGAAGCCATGGGGCCAAAGCAACCACCAGGGGCCCATGGGGCCGGGCAGCCACCGGGATGCAAACCTTAAGAATTAAGGATGGCTGGGGAAGAGATAGGGGCTTAACCTGACGGGTTTAGAAATCAACCGGGACTCAATAACCTATAAAGACAAAAACATGGGGTAAGCTTCTTAATGAAATGAGGCTGAAATGAACCGCAAGTACTAATCTGTAAAATATAAATGAACAAAAGAAAACTTCTGAAAGGTGTGCCATGGAAAATAGTATCAGATGGCCGTATGACCTACCAATGTCGACAATTGTGAAATCCTCTAAGCCAAGAGCCACTCCAGCGAGCCTCTTATGGCGGAGCCTCTTATGGCGGAGCCATGCGTGCGAGTCCCTTATGGCAGGAGCCATGCATGCGTGTCCCTTATGGCGGGAGCCATGCGTGCGAGTCCCTTATGGCGGGAGCTATGCATGTGAGTCCCTTATGGAGGTAGCCATGCATGCGAGTCTCTTATGGTGGGAGCCATGCATGCGGGTCTCTTATGGCAGGAGCCATGTGTGCGAGTCTCTTATGGCGGGAGCCATGCGTGCGAGTCTCTTATGGCGGGAGCCATGCGTGCGAGCCTCTTATGGCGGAACAAGTATCAGATGACCGTGCAAACTACGAATGATGATGCCAGTCGTGAGGTCCTAAAAGCGAACAGCCACTCGTGCAAGTTTCTTATGGGAGGAGCCATGCGTGCGAGTCTCTTATGGCGGGAGCCATGCGTGCGAGTCTCTTATAACGGAACAAGTATCAGATGACCGTGCGAACTACGAATGATGATGCCAATCGTGAGGTCCTATAAGCGAAGAGCCACTCGTGCGAGCCTCTTATGATTTTTCTTTATTAATGTTTATAAATAAACCACTTATGCAGCACCAGAATGCCTTGGGGACTCGAACAACCATGACCCCCTCCAACAGCAAACCTGGGACACTAACCAGCCTACAATCATGTCGTACCCCTAATAAACAAAAAAAATGAAAAACAGTCATGGGGCCCCCCGGAGCCATGAGGCCGGATTAGACATAGGGCCCCCGAAGCCAGAGGGATGACGTTGAGGTGACGATAAGCAATTCAAACGTAAGCCAGACCTGATGGGATATGCAGCGACTTAAATAATTTGATTGGCTAGAAGGTGGCCTAAGGAACATTACTGCCAACAGGTGTTGAAAATAAAGACATGAGTAATCCGAAGCACGTGCATACATAAAACACTAACCACTGCGAACCATAAAACGTAACATGAAATTGAAACAGAGATGGGAGAGCACCTGAGAGCACACTCCTGTGAGTGAGGCAATGTCTCGTATATAGAAACAAGTGGTGTAATAGTGATAATGCACTTTAATATACTAAAAATTCTAAGAACATACCCCTGAAAATTAATTAATAAAAACATACATGTAGCACACATATATATATATATATATATATAGATGGTGATTGGCGTGGGGAAACTGTGTATCGGACTCTCAGTCTACCCGCTGGATCAGTCACTGTAGCAGACACCAATCAGTAACAATAAAACCGCGTGACGGCGAAGTCCCAATCAGGTGGTAACGTGGCCAGTCCCTGAAAATGCTAATGGGACATATGGCAGCGTATCAACACTGTCCCAATCAGATGAAGCACGTGGTGACGTATAGATTCTGTCACAGTGTCTATGACACTCTAGCCAGAACCGGACTGAACAGTAGTGGTGTAGTTGTGTAATAGCCCAGTTCAATGTCCGGCACACTTGCAGTCCAACGTCCACAATAGTAAAATAGGCTGACTCACTCACACTCTCTTACAAAAGTAGCGATGCTCATAAAAGAGCCCGGACTTACCCCTCTTCACTGTTTCTTCCACAGTGTTGATCCCAAGTGGCTGCACACCAGCGGCGTCCCATGTGGTGTGCTCGGCCTGTGCGTGGCGTCCCACGTGACCTGGTTACCTAGGGGACTAGATGGACGCTCTGGTAACGTGAATGTTGAGCGACTGCTCTCCAATCCTTAGGTTAGAGCTGATATAATAACTTTGCTCCTTTGGTTGCCGACTTTGTTTTCCTTTGAATAAATCCACGCTCACTCTGTATCGCCAGACTTGTTTCGGGGTCTTACGCCCTTCCTCAGTGGCCAACTGAGTGAGCGGATCCTCACTCCTTATATATGGAATACACCCGCCCACATTCCACCATTTTCCTTGTGGGTTTATTACTCTATGGAGTGGATTTCACTTCTGTGGAGTGGGTTCCCCTACCTAGTATACTAGTCATGTATACATTTAATAAATAATAGCATAAAGTTAAAACAATAAATAATCCCCTTGATAATTCAATTCCCTAACAACACTTTAAAATGCATTAAAATAAATTATGGAGAAGACTGCAAGGTCCTGCATCGATATAATGAAAAACCGCACTAAAAACGCATCAAAAACGCATATAAAAACGCAAGTACACTGCGTTTTCTGTGCGATTTTCATATTGAGGAACTGATATTCATCCAGGGATGCTATGATATTCACCCAAAACAAATAGCGGGGATGATTTGATACAGAGTGAGCGTGGATTTATTCAAAGGAAAACAAAGCCGGCAACCAAAGGAGCAAAGTTATTATATCAGCTCTAACCTAAGGATTGGAGAGCAGTCGCTCAACATTCACGTCACCAGAGCGTCCATCCGGTCCCCTAGGTAACCAGGTCACGTGGGGTGCCTTGCACGGCCGAGCACACCACGTGGGATGCCGCTGGTGTGCGGCCACCTGGGATCAACGCTGTGGAAGAAACAGTGAAGAGGGGTAAGACCGGGTATCGGCTGAACCAGTTGATGGGGCTGATGTTGATGCAGAGGCCAAGAGTCTCATGACAGTGTGTAACCAGGACCAGGTCGCAAAAGACGTCCCCTCCGCCTACAAGGCCTTCCAAGTAGCCAGCTGCCTGCTGGGGAAGAAATATGAGGAGATGGACGACCAGTATGCAGATCTGGGTTGGACGATGGGCTGTCTCTCCTGACTCCTCCCCAAAAGGAGACCAGTGTCCTGGGTGAGCCTCTGGAGAAAACGCCAGAAGACAAGAAGTATGCTGAAGACCCCAGTGCCTCCAACCTTGATGCGAAAGGGAAGGAGGAATTAAGAAAGCAAGTATATGATGCCATGTCCCTGAATGGTGAGAAGGCTAATAAAGTAAAGGCCAAAGAGACAGAGGCCAAGGAAGCTAAGGCCGAGCTCTTGAAGTGGGAGAAATCCTTGGATGTTCCAGAGATCAAGGGTAAAGCCGAAGTGGGGAGAGGCAGTGAAGAGGCAGAAGACCCTGAAACTGAGGCACCATCTGAGAAAACCACTGCTGGAAAAGAAGCGAGTGGGGGCAAGTCAGCTCTGCTGACGGAGCTTCGCAAAGATAACAAGAAAAGGCCTAAGCATCTGCAAGAGCCAGCAAAGTCAAACAGAGAGTCTGTCGTTTGCATAAAAATATATTCTGAAGGGAGTTCCAGAAGCTGAGATGAAAATTCTAAGAGTAAAGGAAAAAGAAATGTACGATCTGCTGTTAAAATAAAATGACAAAAAGAGGTGAGTCATAAAAAGCGTGCTCGGCTGAATCAGCTGTGTAAGTCAAAGAGAGAGAAAGATAAAAAAATAAAAAGAGAGGGTCTGCCTGTCACATGGACATGGGAACATTGCAGACAATGTCTCTTGGGCAAGATGTCAGTGTGGGTAACAAACAAAGCACTGATGGCATGGGTCTGGCAAAATAAAGGGAAGCCTCTGACGCTGACCACATCTTCCAGGGGGAAGGTTGAGCCAGGTGATGGCAAGAAAATGCGGATGCCCTGTCACGAGCATCCAGTTGGTACATGTGTTCACCCCCACAGGTTTGAACAGGGGGGGGGGATATGTGGCAATGTGAACATTGAAGTGTTGTTTTCCCCAGGTTCCAGTCCGGGAATTAGGACATGCTCATGTCCAGGGATCCTATTTAATCCTGCTATTGGATCTTGGGTGTGTCTCACTCTGGAGAGTGTGCAGACAGAGGCCTGGTGAGGCTCTGTCAGTGTGGTCTCAGATAGGTCAGGCTGAGGGGCCACGAGGCTATGCAATAGCCTGGACTTTGGGGGACTTGCACACAGAAGGCTGGAATGGCTCTGTGTGTTCTGAGCCAGGAGGGCTGAGAGACCACTATCCCCTAAGAGACACTGGTGTGAGAGCAGCCTGGAGGCTGCTGAAGGTTGGGATGGGAAAGCAGCATCTCATCACGGGTGTGACCTGTGGTACGCTTTAGGTGGTATTTTATTTTGGCTTTGTGTGTTTTTCTTTATGCCGTGTGCCACAATAAAGCACAGTTTGGCCCCTAAATCCTGGTGTCTGAAGAAGCGTGTGTTTGCAACCCCCGGAAAATAGCTAATCCCCTACAATACAGATACACAGAGATGCAGCAGAGTTAACACAAACTTGATGAGTTTTCACATTTAGCTGATGAGTAGTGTTGAGCGAACTTGTGTTTCAAGTTCAGTGTACATGCTACCACGGACCATAACGGAATTCTATGACGGCATACACCACAGAAACCTATAGGAGGCATCTGTACAAAATCTGTATTGCATGCCGTCATAATAGAAGTCTATGCTGGCCATGCTATGCCATCATAAAATTCCGTTATGGTCCGTGGTAGCGAAATCCATAACGGGATTCTTAGATAACCCGAACCTTGTACGACAAACTTAAAAATACAAGTTCACTCAATACTAGTTATGGCTGTGACTGTAAAATGGGTTCTCATATTCCCTTCTTCCCCCCACTTAGCCCCTCCAATAGGGCATTTCATGCTCCAACGCTCTCCCTTGCTCTGCGCTGAATTGCACAGGGCAAGGACTTTTTCTGCAGATACCGTGACGTCATCGGATCCCCAGAAAAATTCTCCAGATTCAGTGCAGGGCAAGGGAAATGCTCCGATGCTCATGTCACAGGGGCTGAGTGGGGGAAGAAGGTGATATGTCTGTGGTTCAGCTCTGAACACAGACAAAATAAAGCCATCTGATTGCTGCACTTTGATGCCATATTAGTCTTCGTACACACCTCTGGTGATCGGCATCTGGTAAAGTACATCCTGCCAGAGTTCACCACATTCACCACTGCTGGATTCTGCCCTTCACCAGTAGAACAGTTTTTGTCAGGCCGAAACCCTGCAGGTAGTCTGCCATAGTCTATGGCAGGAAAGCTCAACCTGCAGCCCTCCAGCTTTTGCATAACTATAACTCCCAGCATGCGCTTATAGCTTTAGCTTGTCCAGGCATGCTGGGAGTTGTAGTTTTTCAACAGCTAGAAGGTGCTAGTTGGGCATCCCCGGTGAACGGCAGAATCTAGCAATGCTGGATCTGGGGAACCGTGGCCGGATGTTCTCTGCAGGATACAGTCACCTGAGATGTGAATGAAGCCTTAGGCTGCGTTTACATCACTGTTCCGTTTTCCATTCTTCTGATCCCTCAGAAGAAGAGATAAATAAACAAAACACAGATCTTGTATTTTTAGCATCCGTTATGCTCAGCTACGCACATTTTGCATCCTCTTTAGCCATTTTTGTCTGAGATCTGTTTTTTAATGTAAAAAAAAGTTCTAACATAGTAACATAGTACATAAGGCCGAAAAAAGACATTTGTCCATCCAGTTCGGCCTGTCATCCAAAAACTGTTCTTTTCTGTTAACTCATGAACAGTGCCCTCTATTGGTTGCATAGTCTTATGACAAGACTATTAACTGTTGCGACAGCGTGAAAACTCTGATCCGATGGTATATTCTAACCACGATCATTTGCACTGGAGTCAGTGCTTGGAGACACCACAGTGTATTGAAATCTAATTTAGCCTGTATTTCTGAAAAGTTTCTACACAAAATATTTCGTTTTTTTCCATCTAAAATAACATATCTCAGACGGAAATTGCTAAAATGGATGCAAAATGTGCATAAATTGTCATAGCGGATGCTTAAAATACAGGATCTGTTTTATTGCTGACGGATCCGAAGAACCCAAAATTAACAGTAATGTGAATGCAGACTTGGACAGTAGTGCTATATAGTACATTATACCTGCTAATGTCAACCTATGTGTACGTGTTCTTTCCTAATTCCCCCCCAGGTTATCAAAAACAGTAGTAATGTACCTAATTAAGGCACTATTCATGGGCGAACGAGGGGAGGGGCTGGAGTAGAAGGTGGAATGGCCCAGAGATGGGTAGTTAGAGGGGCTTGGGAAGGACCATGGGGGCCCAATTCATATTCCTGCTATGGGGCCCAATGAATTCTATGTACGTCTTTGAGTGTAGGGGTTAATTAAGACCAGCGTTTAAACTGCTGCTCTTTGTACATGACCCCCATACTGTTTTGAGAATATAACATAACTGTATGAAGCCATAGCCTTCTCTCTATATAGTAAAGACAGAGAAGGCAAGAAGGGGAGGGGTGGCCCTGTATGTGAAAGATAGCATGAAATCTAATTTGATACAAGTTAGCGAGACCAATTTAGAGTCAGTTTGGGTTACCTTGCAGCTTGATAATCATAAGGTAACTTGTGTAGGTATGATATATAGACCACCTAGCCAAGTCAAAGAATTAGATGATCTACTAGTTGAGGAAATAGCTAAAATGACATTTAAGGGGGAAGTTATCATTATGGGAGACTTTAATCTTCTTGCTGTAAACTGGAAAATCAAAATAGCTAGTTCTGCTAGGAGTACAGATATTCTAAATTCCCTACTGGGATTATCTCTACAGCAACTAGTTGAGGAGCCAACCTGGAGGGAGGCCATTTTAGATTTAGTATTCACAAATGGGAATTTGGTATCTGATATTACTGTAGGGGAAAGTTTGGGATCTAGTGAAACCAGTCAGTGTGGTTTACTATAAGTACAGTGACTGATTCACACCAGACAAAGACAAAAGTTTTAGATTTTAGAAAAACTGACTTTTCTAAAATTAGATTAGTGGTATACGAGTCCCTATCAGATTGGAATAGTTTCAATGGAGTCCAGGAGAAATGGGACTACTTAAAAGTGGCACTATTGAAGGCAACAGAAAATTGCATTAGGCTTGTCAGTAAAAGCAAAAAAAGGAAGAGACCACTGTGGTACTCAGCAGAAGTGCCCAAAATCATGAAAAAATAAAATATAGCATTTAGTAATTATAAAAATTAAAATAAACTAGGATGACAGGCAAATTTATAAGATTAGGCAGAGAGAGGCCAAACAAGTTATAAGAACTTCTAAAGCGCAGGCAGAAGAGAAATTAGCTCAGTCGGTGAAAAAGGACGATAAGACACTCTTCAGATACATAAACCAAAAAAAAAAAAAAAAAAAAAAAGGAATTACCAAATTAAAAACAAAAGAAGGAAGGTATATGGAAGAAGATAAAGAACTACTGTATTTTTCGCTTTATAAGATGCACCTGATGAGAAGGCGCACCTAGGTTTTTGAGGAGGAAAAAAGTAAAAAATATATTTTGAACCAAAAGGTGTGCTTTTGGTAGGGTTTGATCTGTGGATGACGGATTGTTATGGGGGATCTGTGGATGACGCACTGTTATGGGGGATCTGTGGATGACGCACTGTTATGGGGGATCTGTGGATGACGCACTGTTATGGGGGATCTGTGGATGACGCACTGTTATGGGGGATCTGTGGATGACACTGATGGGGGATCTGTGGATGACACTGATGGGGGATCTGTGGATGACATTGATGGGGGATCTGTGGATGACACTGATGGGGGATCTGTGGATGACACTGATGGGGGATCTGTGGATGACACTGATGGGGGATCTGTGGATTACACTGATGGGGGATCTGTGGATGACACTTATGGGGCTCTGTGGATGACACTTATGTCATCCACAGATCCCCATAAGTGTCATCTACAGATCCCCCTTCAGATGCATCAGTGTGGAGGGAGGAGGCGGAGACACTCATGGTGGGGCCCGGTGCAGTGACTCTACTCTAATACTAATGCAGTCTACTCTAATACACCGGGCCTCGCAACTGTTAAATACATTCAATCCGATCTATATCTAAATGTATATGCACTGTTCGGTACTTACCGTAGTACCGTAAGTATAGTATTAAGACTGCGCAGAGCGGCAGCTCCCTCGGTCATGCGCCACCTGCCGCAGCTCCCTCCTCATGCGGTACTTACTGTAGTACCATAAGTATAGGATTAAGACTGCGCAGACCGGCAGCTCCCTTGGTCATGCGCCACCTGCCACAGCTACCTCCTCATGCGCCGCCTGCCTCAGCTCCCAAGGTCATGCGTCGCTTGTCCCAGCTCCCTCCTCATGCGCTGCCTGCCTCCTTATCTCACTTTATGAATGAACAGGCAGGCGGCGCATGACAGAGGGAGCTGGGGCAGGCGGTGCATGACAGAGAGAGCTGCGGCAGGCGGCGCATGACTGAGAGAGATGACGGTCTGTGCTGTCTTAATGCTATACTTACGGTACTACAGTAAGTACTGAACAGTGCGTATACATTTAGATATAGATCAGATTGAATATATTTAACAGTGTCCCAGCCTCCTCCCTCCACACTGATACTTCGCTGGCCGCGCTGTGCACTTTTGGGGAAAAGCGAAAAATACGGTAGCTGACTGCCTCAATGAATACTTCTGTTCAGTTTTTACAAAGGAAAATGAAGGAAAGGGACCTCAGTTAGGGAGGAATTCTAATGATTCTGTTGATGCATGTGTCTTTACAGAGGAAGAGGTTCTAAGTCAGCTGTCTAAAATTAATACAAATAAGTCACAGGGGCCTGATGGGATACACCTAAAGCTATTAAAATAGCTCAGCGGTGAACTAGCAAAACCATTAACAGATTTAGTTAACCAATCACTGGTAACAGGAGTAGTCCCAGAAGATTGGAAATTAGCAAATGTTGTGCCCATTCACAAGAAAGATAGTAGGGAGGAATCTATAGGCCAGTAAGCCTGACATCAATAATGGAAACCATACTCAAGGAGAGGATTGTGGAACATCTAAAATCCCATGGATTGAAAGATGAAAAACAGCATGGGTTTACTTCAGGGAGATCATGTCAAGCTAATCTTATTGATTTTTTGGATTGGGTGACTAAAATAATAGATGGCGGAGGGGCAGTAGACATCGCTTATCTAGACTTTAGTAAGGCTTTTGATACTGTCCCACATAGAAGGCTTATCAATAGATTAGAGTCTTTGGGGTTTGACTCCCATATTGCTGAATGGATTAGGCAGTGGCTGAGGGACAGACAACAGAGGGTTGTAGTCAATGGAGTATATTCAGACCATGGTCTTGTTACCAGTGGGGTACCTCAGGGATCTGTTCTGGGAACCATATTGTTTAATATCTTTATCAGCGAAATTGCAGAAGGCCTCGATGGTAAGGTGTGTCTTTTTGCTGATGACACAAAGATTTGTAACAGGGTTGATGTTCCTGGAGGGATATACCAAATGGAAAAGGATTTAGGAAAACTAGAGGAATGGTCAAAAATCTGGCAACTAAAATGTAATGTTGATAAGTGCAAGATAATGCACTTGGGGCGCAAAAACCCAGGAGCAGAATATAAAATCAGTGATACAGTCCTAACCACAGTATCTGAGGAAAGGGATTTAGGGGTCATTATTTCAGAAGACTTAAAGGTAGGCAGACAATGTCATAGAGCAGCAGGAAATGCTAGCAGAATGCTTGGGTGTATAGGGAGAGGCATTACCAGTAGAAAGAGGGAGGTGCTCATGCCGCTCTACAGAACACTATCGAGACCTAATTTGGAGTATTGTGCGCAGTACTGGAGGCCATATCTCCAGAAGGATATTGATTGGAGAGAGTTCAGAGAAGAGCTACTAAACTAGTAAATGGATTGCAGGATAAAACTTACCAGGAAAGATTAAAGGACCTTAACATGTATAGCTTGGAAGAAAGACGAGACAGAGGGGATATGATAGAAACTTTTAAATACATGAAGGGAATCAACAAGGTAAAAGAGGAGAGAATATTTAAAAGAATAAAAACTGCTACAAAAGGACATAGTTTTAAATTAGAGGGGCAAAGGTTTAAAAGTAATATCAGGAAGTATTACCTTACTGAGAGAGTAGTGGATGCATGGAATAGCCTTCCTGCAAAAGTGGTAACTGCAAATACAGTGAAGGAGTTTAAACATGCATGGGATGGGCGTAAGGCCACCCTTCATATAAGATAGGACCAAGGGCTATTCATAGTATTCAGTATATTGGGCAGACCAAATGGGCCAAATGGTTCTTATCTGCTGACACATTCTATGTTTCTATGTTACTATGTTTCTGTTAAAATTACCCCACAGAGTCGAGTCCAAAAGACTAAAGACAGTGCACTGTGGCACCCTGACAGTGTGCAGCTGTTTTATATTAGGTGGCTAATGAACAAATATGTTGGATGTACTAATTTAGCATTTATATATTTTTTACTGAGTATGCCCATTGAATATGTTCCAGTTTAACCAAGTTCCAATTACGCTTGTATGCTTGTGCTACTCTTTTTGTACATGAATGTGACTGTAAGTTATATAAATTCAAGTATATTTGTATATCACTGCCATCAGTGATATACAAATATACTTGAATTTATATAACTTTTTCATCACTCACTGCACAGTAGACTAGTGTTAAGTAGAGTAGCAGATGTCTTATCTGCATTGAAGCAAACATAATCCGTCTCTGTCAGGATGCCAGGCTGTCTACTTGCTTCTACTTGTACTCTAATGTTGATGATTGATTCTGTTACTGCATCTGTGCAGTTAAGTAAATACATGTAAGTTTTAAATGGCAGATCAAATACGTCAATATGGACTAGAAACCATGTAGCTGTGAAATACCTTTGTGGTGTATATTTTACCAACCCCTAAGGCCCCTTTCACACGGGCAAGTATTCCGTGTGGGTGCAATGCGTGAGGTGAACGCATTGCACCCGCACTGAATCCGGACCCATTCACTTCAATGGTGCTGTGCAGATGAGCTGTGATTTTCACGCATCACTTGTGTGTAGCGTGAAAATCGAAGCAGGTTCTATATTCTGTGTTTTACACGCAATGCAGGCCCCATAGAAGTGAAAAATGATCCAGATGCACTGCATTGCGTTGCGTTTTTCACGCAAGTAACTAAGCAACACTCAAAGATCTCAGACAGGAAGTAGGAGTTTCTCAGCATCTGGCTTGAAACAGGAGCTTGAAGTTTAGCAGCAAGATTTCTCAGCTCTTGCAATACCAAAGACACCACGGGTTATGGACATCGAGAAGCTGATAGTCCTTGTGCAGGACAGGCCCTGCCCCTGGGATTGCGCGTTCTGGAGAGTACCAGGACTGCTATAAGAAGGATGCGGCCTGGTTGAAGGTAACACAACATCTATTCGCCACCATCTGGGAGAAGACCCAAGGGCAAAGTCATAATAATTTGAGTAAGTAGACAATGTATATATTTTTGATCCTTGCTTTCCTCCTTTAATATCTAGTCCATGTCATACGTTATCCACCCTAGTTTCTAGTCCATGCCATACGTTTATCCTCCCTAGTATCTAGTTCATGTCATACGTTTATCCTCCCTAGTATAGAGGCCATGTAATATGTTATCCTCCGTAGAATTTTATATTTGCCTTCATTTTCCTTTCTTCTCTTTTTATTACAAGTTGAAGAGGTCAAGAATCGCTGGCGGCGCTACCGAGACCAATTTAGAAAAGAACTAAAACATCATGGACGTAGTGGTTCGGCCCCACCCAAGAAAAGGCCCTATATATTTAAGGAGCAGCTGATGTTTTTCTCTAACGTCATGGAGCTCCGTGCGTAAGTACATTTTACACACTGACTACTACATGTTAGGCTAGGTGTACACAACGACATTTGGTGTGTGACATTTTGTCCCACCAACGTGGCATAACAAATTTTATACTGAGAGTCTATGGTGTTGCTCTGCAGCATGCGACATGCTGCGACAGCGACACGACAGTAGTAAAAAATCCATCCAAGATGTAATTTCCTGCGACTGTCGCATCGCACTTGCAGCATGTGGCATGTCGCAGTGCAACACCATAGACTCTCATCATAAAATGTGTTGTGCCACATTGGTGCGACATCAATGTTGCGCAACACATGCAGTCATGCAGTTTTTCCCTATGTGTCGGGGCTGAAACCACAAGTCGATTATATTGAGTAATTAGACATAAACAATTCCTTGTTGTAAATGTTTTGCATCAATAGTTATTTTGTGTCACGTGACCACGGAGAAGGAGTGAAGTGTTTGCTATTACTCCTGCTCTGTAGTCTCCCACTGGCCCACAATACTCACCTTTCCAGCAGGGGGCCTCCAGACATTCAATGGCACATCCATGGTCCTGCACTGCACTGACCTCCTGATGTATGCACGCCGCAACCTGATGTGCTGTGGGAGGTCAGGCGCTGAGCAGCGCAAAACTATGGAGTGTAGTGGGTGGCCCTGCTGTAAAGGTAAGTTGGTGAAAGGTGGGTGCGCAACTAAGGCTGGGCGCCTGGAGTGCACGGCGTCATAGCAACCAATGACACTGTGCACTCTGAGTGTCAGTAGGAGCAGGGCAGCAGAGACTATGGCACAAGGGGAGACAGCTGATGGCACAGAGGGGGGAGAGCTGAAGCCAATGGGGGAACAGAGATGATGGCCCGGGGGAAAACTGATGCACTTGGGCTGACCGCACAGAGTGGAACAAAGGGTGAAACAAGTGCATGTGATGAAGAGGCGACCTCTGGGGCTGGGCAGATAGCGAGTGTGCCAGGACTCACCCCTGCAATATCCAGGCCTGCAGCTACATCTGCACCCGATTCCCCCTCCCCTTTGGCTCTACCCAGCCGGCCCAGACGCCAGCCAATGCCTCCTGCCGAGACTAATATAAATATGCAAGTTCTAGATCATTTATCTAGAGCCCGGCAGGAGGATCATTGCAATTTGTTTGGCCGTGGTCTGGCCCATTTTTTGCGCCAGCTGACTCCAGAACGATTACTGCGAACAAGATCGGCAATTGAAATAGTTCTGGAGGCAGCCAATCCCCCCCACGACCCTACAGAGATGTTTAGCGCCCTAGAAAATTGGCACATCCATGGGCACATGTTTGGCCCCCCCACCAATGCAAATGTATCAGCCCACACAGGGTCCACAACATTTCCCTCCTCCCAGAGCTTATTATGGCCCACCTATTGCGCAATATGGGCCTCACTTTCAGGGGGGATTCAGCTATTGCCAGAATGTGGCCCCCTCATCTCGAGCAAGGCCATACCAGTACTCTGGGCCCCCTTACCAAACTGCCTACCCTGCCTCTCAACATCAGGGGGAATCCAGCTATAGCCAGCATGTGGCCCCCTCATCATAAGCAGGGCCATCCCAGTACTCTGGGGCCCCCTTACCAAACTGTCTAGCCTGTCTCTTAACATAAGGGTACCCATCGCCATCTAGGCGTTATGTAAATTTATAATGTTTTTCTTTTCCCAATTTTTTATTTTTTACTTTACACCAAAAATATAGTCTGTTAATAAACATAGTTTTTGTTTGAAAATTTGTATTGTTTGTTCACTTTATTATATACAGGGCATTATTATCTTTTTTATGTCTCACAAACACAGACAACACAATAATCATTTGACACTTTTATTAAACAGGAATATCACCCAAATACACTTAACTATTGTAATTTTTTTTAAAAATCAATCACACACAATATCATATTCATGCAGTTATTGTGTAGAAACTGTATTATAACAAAATTGCTTTATTAGACGCATATACTAGTGTTGATCGAGCACCGTAATGCTCGGGTGCTCAGGGGCTTGGGCCGAACACATTGTGATATTCGGGTGCTCGATCGAGTACCCACGTATAATGCAAGAAAATGAAAGAACCCGAGCATTAAACCTGGTACCCCCTGCTCTGAAGAGGGGAGGGTGCCTGGTTCATAAGAAAATGTCAGAAATTGTTGCTAACAACACCGAAATGGTTATGTAACAGCATGGGGAGGATGTATGGATGCATCTTGGACTTGCTGGGAGCTATGTTGTCCAAATAGTACTTTTATATAATGATAATAATACACACAAAACCAAGGGGAAAAAATTCTATTTTAGAGGAAAAATTTATACTATACATTCTTTCCTGAATATTAACTTGTATATAAAGTGCAAGTGTTGCCAAAAATTACAAGGAAGAGGCACTCCGATACACCCTTAGTTACACATAAAGGATGGCATCATACACACCTTTTAAAAATTATGATTGATGGTCTTCTGGTTACCCTCAAAAACATTAGGAGCAAGGGCCTGCTGATCTGACCATCTAAAACATTATGGGCGGTGGCCTGCTGCCGCTTTGGTGACTCCAGTTAACCTGGAGCCGATGGCAGGTCCCGACGGCGACGATCCATTCAGATGTCTGGCCTATCAACTTTCAATGTAATTGTCAGCTCAAAACCATTGTAAACTACGGGTAACGGGGAAACTACGGATTTCGGAGAGGGAGCCTGAGAAATGGCTAACACATCCAATGAAGGCAAGTGGGTGTCGCGCAAGTCACACACTCCAGACTAATGGAGGTAGTGACGATAAATAACAATACAGGACTCTTAAGATGCCCTCCTTTATGTGTAATGAGTAATAATGTGTAATGAGTTGGAATGAGTAATAAAAAATTACAGGGAATGTCACTGCGGGATTTTGGATGAGGAAATGTTATAAAGGAGAGGCCCTGTTGCCGCTTTGTTGACTCTAGATAACTTCTGCCTGATTGCACGCCCCCATGATGATATAGCAATATTTGTGCCCGTCATATTATTTTACATTGTGAAAAACTTTGACCCATGACACATCCATCAGGTGGTACAGGACAGCCATTTGAAACATTTCAGCACATAGACATACCCCCTACCTTATAAATAAACCTGATCTGGGCGCCTTTTTATATTCAGTCTTTTGCCAGTGTAGGAAGAGGTTGCTGTGTGGAGCAGGGACATACTGTTGGGGAAACCAAACGCTAGCTAATAGGGCCACAAAAGTCCTTTTAAGGATTGGTATAGGTGTGCTATCGATAGGTGTGCAGGACATAGGGGTGTAATACACTTATAATATACTTTCTATGTTAGAAAGTATATTATAGTGCAATTGTATTGTACAGCAGTTGTGTGCGGTTCTACTGCGATACCGCAGCTAGATAGAGTGCCAAATGGTATTGGAATAAATACTTTCTACTGGTGTGATTTACCAGTTGCCCCCCAAAAAACTGATTGAAGCAGGGGTGTTATATACCAATAATATACTTTCTATATAGTGCATTTGGGTAGTGCAGCATTAGTTTGCGGCTCTGCTGTGTTACCGCATCTACACAGAGTGACAAACTCTATTGGAACCAATCATTTCTACTGGTATGATTTACCAGTTGCCCCCCCAAAAAACTGATTGAAGCAGGGGTGTTATATACCAATAATATACTTTCTATATAGTGCAGCATTTGTCTGCGGTTTTGCTGCGTTACCGTATCTACACAGTTACTAGTGTATGCCTATGTGACATTTGTACACTGGCTGCGATTACCTTTCCCAGACTGTAAAGACGACGGGAAAGGTAATCGCAGTCAGTGTACAAATACCTGACTGCCAACTTTACATTTATACAATCCGCAATAAGATATACAGTGGAATATATTTCTCAATGAACTGGGCATATGAACAATAGTATACTCTGACGAACTGGGCATATGAATAATTTTACAAACATCAAACTACAATCCAGCTGAAGAGATATATCATAGTGTGAACAGTACAAGACAGGCAGCTTAAACAACAGGAGTGGCTTGATTTATTACACTGTTGTATCATATGCTACTAAATTACTGGGAGTGATTTAATACATTTCATTGTTGCAATACAGTATCGCAAATAACATTGGCAATGGCGGCTCCAATTAGGTGGAAATAATTTCGACTATATGCCGCTACCTTTATAAATAGAGACTGGATGTTTTTTAAGGACTTTCTGCATGCATTTTCACATTGAACATAACTATATGTATGGTTATTGATTATAGTTACCATGTGGGACTATTTATTGATAATCTTTGCTATTTATCTATATAGGTCTAGAGTATGAATGTTACCACTCCTATTCATTTTGGAAGATTTTAACATTTCTATGTGTATTTTAGGGTTTATTTTACTGCATTTTGTGTTATTGTATCTTATACATTAAAGGTCCATTTTTAAATTTCACCTCTCCGAGTCTCACCAGGTGCAGAGTGCCTGTCTGTACATCAGTTATTTATATGGCTAGGATATGCCACCAATGTCCGATAGGTACAGGTCCCACCTCTGAGACTCTCACCTATCTCTAGAATGGGGCCCCAAAACAAACAAGGGGGCACTGGGCAAGAGCAACCACCCTCCATTCACTTCTTTGGGACTGCCGAAAACAGCGGAGTACTGGCTATTTACAGAATTCCCATAAAGATGAATGGAGAGGTGGGCGCACTTGCTCAGGGCACTCTCCTTTCACTTCTATGGGCACTATGGAAATAGCCTTTAGGGGCTCCGTTTTAGATATAGGTGTGGGTCCTAGAGGATAGTGATATGCCACCAAAGTGTGAGATGGGCCAACACTTTTATCTTACCCCTATGACCAAAAATAAAAATAAAGAAAAATGCATATTTCACGAAAGTGGAACTTTAGAACAGGACAGGCTCCACTATATAGGCAAATATTATCCAGAACATTTCTTTACTTTAAACTTTTCATAATTATATTGGTCATATACTATAAAAAGCCTAAGATACAAAATACATCTTAGAGTGCGGCTACACATAGATACTGGTGAAGTGACAACATTTACAGCCAGGATCGCAAGGGTATCTCAGTGTAGCAGTGATCCCATAAATATGAATGGGGACACAGCACGAGCCGCATGTGTGCTATCAATGAGACCCCTGAGTTACAAAAAATACAGCAAAGTTGCAATTGCAGCACACATGCCACTCTCGCTGCAACCCCATTAATTTCTATGTGATCAACAATACACTGTGATGTCTCTTTGATCTTGGCCACGACAGCTGTTGCGTGACCAATGTCGCAATGTAACCGTACCCTTAATGAATGTAGCTAGAATAAACTCACAATTACATTCAGTAATTTATGCATGGGTTAAATAGTAAGGTAAATTTGATTGATGCTGAAAATAGGGCACTGTATAATGTAAAAGGTAGCACAGATGTGACCTAATTAATATTTGTAAATATGCCAAACTTCAAATATATTTTAGACATTTTTTATTTTTTTATTCCCGGACCTTGCATATTAACTCATTTAGCAAAAAATGTTGCACTAAACATATGAAATATCTTTATTTTGCCCAAGTAAAAAAAATAGGATTAATGTAAAAAATGTAAATCAGATATCATGAGATTCTAACACTTGACTTTCTATAGTACATCTCTTTCTAACAAGCTTAGAACCAGCCCTGTAACTCACATGGATCCAAAGATCTGACCATTCATTGCTCCAATTGCTCTATAAGATTTATTTCAAACTGGCAGCTTAGGGGGTGAGCACTTTCTCAGGGGGCATGTCTTTTCTACTGCAATTGGTGACAGTTTAAGAATGCAACTGAGCATGTGCTTTAATCTCAGTGAGCAGGAGAGAGAAATTAGAAAAAGAGCAAACAGCAGGTGGCACTATACAAAAAGATTTCAGTGAGTAACTCAGTGGCTATACTAAAATTTAAATTACATGAAATTACAAAAATATTTATATCCAGGTTTGAAAAATGTAGAATATTTTTCATGGGACAACCCCTTTAAAGGTTTTGTTTCCAGGGTCAGATGGGAGATAAAAAAACATTATTCACACTCCAACTGTCAAGAAAGTACTGCTTAGTCAGTCACTGGCCTTGAAGAACAGTAGGGGCAGGAGCAATGTCACAACAGCAGCAACAGAGGATTGTTGGAGTTGAGTAATGATTCCCTTTTTTCTTCTGACCTATATTCTTAAAAAAATTCTTCCTCAAAAACTGTTTTAGGGTGCTTTCACATACAATTTTTTTCTGGTATTCTTCTGCACTTTTATTTGTTTTTTTTTTTGTTTCATTTTTTGCCGTCTTTTTTAATGTATTTCCAGATGTTAGCTAAAGACGTATTGGCAATACAGGACACACAAGCAATGTTTTTGCTATTGCTCGTTTTATTAGGTGTCATTTTTGTCTTTCTAACTTCTTTTAAAAATTGCAGCATGCTGGAGTTTTTGGCTTTTTCAAGGCCTTTTGACAATACCTTCTCTATAGGGGGAAAAAGATAGATACCTTTCTCTTATTTTATACCAACTTTCCATTGGCTTAGGCCTTATTTACATGTTCGTGTTCATTGACCTGATGTCAGTGGTTCATTCCTGTGTACTTTTTTGCCCTCCATGTGTCATCCATATTCTATTTGGGGGGGACTTATGGATAGCCCCTTAATTGGTGTGAGGAGACTTATAGGCCATACTCCTCTGAAATTCTGGGAAGAAGAGAAGTCTCTCACCCAGTCAAGCCAGAATTCTCTGCTCTGCACTGATGAGGTGCTAGCTTAATTATTATCTGAGTCATATTTCAAGGCCTATTTAAAGAGTCGAATATTGACTTATAGGATAGCTGCCTTACATCTGGTGGCATCAGAGGCAGAGCTTGCTAATTTGCACCCCTTCTATCCATATTCTATGGACACTGCTCAAATGAAAATTAATTTCCAGAGCATCTCTAAGCAACGATCAATGAAACACGGATGAAATATTTATGCTATTCGTGTTATGTCTGTGTTTTTCACAGACCCAGAGGCTATAACTAGAGTGATGGATCCATAAAAACAAACATAAATAGGGCATACTTCTGTGGTTTAACCCCAAACTGGGGAAAACCACAGATATGTGAACACACACAGTAAAAGGCTATGGATGTGTGTGCTGTCTGTGGAGACCATGCTTAGCACATGTACATGATTTACCTACTTCTGAATAAGGCCTTGTTTGAGACAGATTTTTATGTCAGATTTGTGGAGCAATTTTGGCCTAATAGGGGGCATCTTTGCTGTTAAACTCTTTTCCATGAAGATCTGCCCCTTTCTGCTAAGCTTTTCTCTTTTTAAGTGTTTTAAATAGTGTTTAAACCAAAATGCCACAAAAACTGCAGGTGACAAAAATAAAAAAAAAAGACAGCACTTATTCTAGATTTCTTTTTACAAACATAAAAACACCAGCGCCAAATTCATCCCTCTATAGACCCTTAAATGGTTTGTTCCATTTGTTAGAAGGGGTCCTTGACCAAAAGTAGATACCAGGGTGTCTCATTACTGGAGCTTCCAATAATCACCTGCAATCTGACAGGGAGCATGGCAACAGTGTTTAGTGTACCTGCATTATCACCACAAGGGGTATGAAGCATTACCCAGCTTTTCAAATCTTCTAGAGAAAAATATCAACCTGTCGGCTAATCCAGAAAAAGAAAGGCTCTCTTTGTAGCCGCTCTGGAACACCCCATGAGACATGTCTTATGGTCATTAAATATATTAAAAAAGCAAACCATATTCATTTTAAACTGTGTACATCTATTCCAAATACCTCAGAGCATTAAAATGTGCTAAACTTAGACTGCTTCATGTATGAACTGCATCATTGCTGGCTATACAACTAACAAAAATTACTAAGCAATTGTACATCTGGTCAAACAAAAGGCAGGAAGATAAAATACTGCACTGCAGCCTCATAATAAAAAGATCTGGCCACACCACCCTTTTCCACCTAATCACTATATACAGTATGTACAATGAATATCTCAGGGAATGTATGAAGTGGGCTTATGAGTAGTGTTGAGCGAGCTACTGTTCAGCTCGAGCATCGCTATGCTCGGCACATGGAGGTACTCGGGTCTCCTCCCCGCAGGTTTTGTGGCTGTCATGCAGGCAATAAATGAGCAGGTAAGTGCTTCCCTCACTGTAATGCCAGTAGCCATGTTGGCTACTGGCATTACAGTGATTGGCTGGATGGAAAACTTCATCGGGTGCTATATAGCACCCGATGACGCATGTTCAGCTCATTTGTAGTCAGGGAGAGCTGCGCTTCGGAAGGGACAGAGAGTGTAGGGAGTCTGATCGCAATAAATTCAGTAGAAAAACGTTTCAAAGACCCAAAAGTTCTTTTAAGGACTATTGTGTGTGGTGGCAGGCTGGCAGTATTTTATAGCTACAGTACAATTTTTTATTTTTATTTTTAGCATTTTTAATACTTTTTCTATAAAGGGTGTCTGCAGTAACTAGAGACATCTGTCCAATACCTTCTGTGTGTCAGGGCCAGAGATTGGAGAAATATAACTGAAAATTACTATATTTTTTTCATCATTTTCAATATTTTTTCTATAGAGAGTATCTACAGTGACTAGAGACATCTGTCCAATACCATCTGTGTGTCAGGGCCAGACATTGGAGAAATATTATTGAAAATTACTATATTTTTTCCATCATTTTTAATACTTTTTCTATAGAGGGTGTCTGCAGTGACTAGAGACATCTGTCCAATACCTTCTGTGTGTCAGGGCCAGAGATTGGAGAAATATAACTGAAAATTACTATATTTTTTCAATCATTTTCAAAAAAAAATCTATAGAGAGTGTCTACAGTGACTAGAGACATCGGTCTAATACCATCTGTGTGTTAGGGCCAGAGATTAGAGAAATAATACTGAAAATTACTATATTTTTTCAATCATTTTGAATATTTTTTCTATAGAGGGTGTCTGCAGTGACCAGAGACATATGTCCCATACCTTCTGTGTATCAGGGCCAGAGATTGGAGAAATATAACTGAAAATTACTATATTTTTTCCATAATTTTCAATAATTTTTCTATAGAGGGTGTCTGCAGTGACTAGAGACATCTGTCCAATATCTTCTGTGTGTCAGGGCCAGATATTGAAGAAATATAACTGAAAATTACTACAAACCGGATTCCAAAAAAGTTGGGACAATAAACAAATTGTGAATAAAAATGTCAATATTTTATTTGTAATAGAACGTAGATGACAGATCAAATGTTTAATCCGAGTAAATGTATCATTTTAAAGGAAAAATACATAGATTCAAATTTTCCCGGTGTCAACAAATCCCCAAAAAGTTGGGACAAGTAGCAATAAGAGGCTGGAAAAAGTAAATTTGAGCATAACGAAGAGCTGGAAGACCAATTAACACTAATTAGGTCAATTGGCAACATGATTGGGTATAAAAAGAGCTTTTCAGAGTGCAGTGTCTCTCAGAAGCCAAGATGGGTAGAGGATCACTAATTCCCATAATGTTGCGCAGAAAGATAGTGGAGCAATATCAGAAAGGTGTTACCCAGCGAAAAATTGCAAAGACTTTGCATCTATCATCATCAACTGTGCATAACATCTGAAGATTTAGAGAATCTGGAACAATCTCTGTGCGTAAGGGTCAAGGCCGTAAAACCATACTGGATGCCCGTGATCTCCGGGCCCTTAAACGACACTGCACCACAAACAGGAATGCTACTGTAAAGGAAATCGCAGAATGGGCTCAGGAATACTTCCAGAAACCATTGTCAGTGAACACAATCCACCGTGCCATCCGCCGTTGCCAGCTGAAACTGTACAGTGCAAAGAAGAAGCCATTTCTAAGCAAGATCCACAAGCTCAGGCGTTTTCACTGGGCCAGTGATCATTTAAAATGGAGTGTGGCAAAATGGAAGACTGTTCTGTGGTCAGACGAGTCACGATTCAAAGTTCTTTTTGGAAATCTGGGACGCCACGTCATCCGGACCAAAGAGGACAAGGACAACCCAAGTTGTTATCAACGCTCATTTCAGAAGCCTGCATCTTTGATGGTATGGGGTTGCATGAGTGCGTGTCGCATGGGCAGCTTGCATGTCTGGAAAGGCACCATCAATGCAGAAAAATATATTTAGGTTCTAGAACAACATATGCTCCCATCCAGACGTCATCTCTTTCAGGGAAGACCCTGCATTTTTCAAAAAGATAATGCCAGACCACATTCTGCATCAATCACAACATCATGGCTGCGTAGGAGAAGGTACTGAAATGGCCAGTCTGCAGTCCAGATCTTTCACCTATAGAGAACATTTGGCGCATCATAAAGAGGAAGGTGCAACAAAGAAGGCCAAAGACGATTGAACAGTTAGAGGCCTGCATTAGACAAGAATGGGAGAGCATTCCTATTTCTAAACTTGAGAAACTGGTCTCCTCGGTCCCCAGACGTCTGTTGAGTGTTGTAAGAAGAAGGGTAGATGCCACACAGTGGTGAAAATGGCCTTGTCCCAACTTTTGTGGGATTTGTTGACACCATGAAATTCTGATTCAACATATTTTCCCTTAAAATTTTACATTTTCTCAGTTTAAACTTTTGTTCCGTGATTTATGTTCTATTCTGAATAAAATATTAGAAGTTGGCACCTCCACATCATTGCATTCAGTTTTTATTCACGATTTGTATAGTGTCCCAACTTTTTTCGAATCTGGTTTGTATATTTTTTTCCATCATTTTTAATAATTTTTCTATAGAAGGTGTCTGCAGTGACTAAAGACATATGTCCAATATCTTCTGTGCGCCAGGGCCAGAGATAGAAAAAATATAAGTGAAATCTATTTTCCTTTTTCCTTACTTTTGCATACTTTTTCCAAATACTGTGCTTCCGTGACATCTGTGCCATATCTTGTGTGTCAAGCGTGCATATAACATTTATAATGCGTAAGACGACCAGTAAGGAACGGGGAAGTGGCCGTGATGCTGATTATTCTGCCACAGATGTACGTTAGAGATTATCCCCTGATTGGTTCTGAGTGATAGCCCCTGTACAAGCAATGGTAGATAGCTGAACTCACTAATATCTCCAGATATAGGCACCAGTTGCATGTGATGATCCAGTGAGGAGAATACAATGGTGAAGCTTTGATCATTTATTGATTGCTTTGCTTGGAAACAAATGCAGAGAATCAGGTATGCTAGAGGATATTAGAGATACTAGAGAATAGCTCTCACCATCATGAAGGTCTGCGACAAAGAGGAAGTACGAAGGACCTTTCAGAGGATGTGATGTCACAAAAGAGGGAGGAGAGCAATGCAATGGGAATTTACATAACACACATAAATGAATTATAAGAATAACCACAGGGTGGCAGCGTTACACAACATGGTAAATGATAATATAATGCAGAATACAAGAATAAAGGCTGGAACAGCACACTCCCCGTCTGAAATCCTTGGATTTCACTATATTTGCAATTACCGAAATGTCCATGAAATGTTGGAACCTGAAAGACAAAAAACAAACAAAAGAACATACTAGAAATGGTGAACTGGAACAGTCCAACGCCTTGAGTCTTCTGGTTGCCAGGAATAAAGCTCCTCAAGTAAAGAATCATTCCTCCACGGGTAAGAGGAGAACAATCTCAGATGCAGGCCTGATAAAGGATTTGGGATGGCCTTGTTTTGCGATGGTCACTTCCACCTTGCGAACTTTGCCATCTTCACTGATGAAGACCTTTGAGATGAGTCCCATGGGCCAGGAGTTTCTTTCCACGTTCTGGTCTTTCATGAGTACAAGATCTCCTATTTGTAAGTTTGGCTTGACCTGTTGCCACTTTCTACGTGCTTGCAGAAGCGTTAAATACTCCTTTTTCCACCTGCTCCAGAAACAGTCGGCCAGATGTTGAACGTGCTTCCACTGTTTCAGATATATGTTACTAGAAGAAGACTCTTCAGGTGGATTAGGAACAGATCCAAACTTCTGAGTGAGAAGAGTTGCTGGAGTAAGAATGGCAGGGGATTCTGGATCCATAGATACAGGTACAAGAGGTCTTGAGTTGACAATAGCGGATACCTCAGCCAGGAAGGTAGTCAAAGTCTCATGGGTGAGCCTTGAGAATTTTGAGTTCATAAGCATACAGTCCAATATTTTGCGGGTGATGCCTATCATTCTTTCCCATGAACCGCCCATATGAGAGGCATGAGGGGGGTTAAAGATCCATGTACAACCATTATTGGCTAAGTAGTCTTGAACTGGTTTAGAGCCAATTTGCAACTCTCGACAGGCTCCTATGAAGTTGGTTCCACAGTCAGATCTTATTTGCTTTACTGGTCCTCTGATGGCGAGGAATCGTCTTAAAGCATTGATGAAGCTAGAAGCGTCCATGGATTCTATTGCTTCAATGTGTATAGCACGTACACTTAAGCATGTAAACAACACTGCCCATCGTTTGCTTTCTGCATGACCACCTCTGGTCTTACGTGCAGTGACTGTCCATGGCCCAAAGACATCCAGACCAACATAAGTGAATGGTGGTTCGGTGCTTGTCCTATCAACTGGCAAATCAGACATTTGTTGATGTTGTAATTTTCCTCTCGCCTTGCGACAGTTAATGCAATGGTAAATAATATGAGCAACCTGTCTTTTTGCTCCCACTATCCAAAGACCTGCGGCTCTTAAAGCGCCCTCAGTGAAATGTCGGCCTTGATGCTGGACTCTTTCATGATAATGCCGTATCAACAGTGTAGTATTGTGGTGTTTGGCAGGAATAATAAGGGGATTCATTTCTGCAATCTCTAGCTTAGCCTTGTTTAGGCGACCACCAACTCTCAGCATGCCAGCATGCCACGATCATCAATTACTGGTTTCAAGTTGACAATGGGGCTGCCTTTTGGTATATCTTGCTTGTCATGTATACATTTCAGTTCCATTTTAAAGGCACTCTGCTGTACGTTACGTATCACAAGCAATTCACTTAGAATAATGTCTTCTGCCGTTAGAGGTTTATGGCACAGGTGCCAACTGCGACAGTCAGTGTTATGCTTCTCAGCATGAAAACAATGAACAATGTGGACTAACCTTGCAATGATGTGAATGAGTCTTGACCATCTAGAGAAGCGTTCAAAGCGATGACAGCCCAAGCCAGCGCTCCTTTCAGACTTGGTGACGAAGGTACTAACTTCAGGCCGAATCTCTGGATCTTCATGAGGGTCCTGGAGACTGAAGACGTCTTGGATAGGAGTTTCTTCATTCTGGTTCAGCAGAAACTCTGGACCTGTCAACCAAGAAGAAGTTGCAGAGACTCTTCCAGATGCTGGTCTGGTGGCGCAATCTGCAGGATTGAGATGAGATGGAACATAGTGCCACTGTTCAGGTTTAGAGGATCTTCTAACCCTTTCGATGCGGTTACTGACATAAACGTAGAAGCGTTTTGACTGGTTGTAGATGTAACCCAGGACAACCTTACTGTCTGTGTAAAATTGAATGTCATCCACCTGAATATCCAGCTCACGTTGTATAAAGTCCGCAATCTCTACGGCTAGCACAGTCCCACAAAGTTCGAGTCTAGGAATGGTGTGCTCAGGTTTTGGAGCTAATTTTGCCTTTCCAAACAGAAATCCAACATGTGCTTGATTGGAATAGTCTATTACCTTTAAATAAGCAACAGCTGCGATGGCTTCAGTAGACGCATCTGAGAAGATGTGGATTTCTCTCCTCCGAGTGGCTGTAATGGATGTTGGAGTGTAACACCTTGGTATATGAATACTGTCTAATGCATGCAAGCATTCCTTCCACAACTCCCACTTTTGTTGTTTGTCAGAGGGCAGTGGAGCATCCCAGTCAGATACAGACTCTGAGAACTGTCTTAACAGGAATTTGCCTTGTACAGTCAAAGGTGCCACAAATCCCAGGGGATCATATAGGCTGTTCGCCACTGAGAGAACTCCCCGTTTAGTAAATGGTTTATCTGCACAGTTAACTTGAAATCCAAGGGAGTCATTTGCTAAGTCCCACCTCAGGTCCAGACTTCTCTGTACTGGTGGATTGTCTATCCCTAGATTCAAATCTCTGAATTCTGTGGCATGATCGCTGGACTGGAAGGCTTTCATTACGGCAGCGCAGTTAGAGGCTATTTTATGTAACCTTAGACGAGACTTTGAAAGCATACCTTGTGTCCTTTTGAGCAGATCTATGGCCTCCTCCGCTGTAGGGAAGGATTTAAGTGCATCGTCCACATAGAAGTCTCTCACGACAAAGTTTCTGGCATGTTCCCCAAATTCTGACTCACCATCTAAGGCAGCCCTACGTAGGCCATATGTAGCAACAGCAGGTGAAGGACTGTTACCAAACACGTGCACCTTCATGCGGCATTCAACCATTTCTTTGCTGGTGTCATTGTCTCTATGCCAAAGAAACCTGAGGTAGTTTCTATGATCTTGCCGCACGATAAAGCAATGGAACATTTGTTCAATGTCAGCAGTAATGGCTACTGGCTCCTTTCTGAATCTCATGAGCACTCCCACCAGATTATTGGTCAGGTTCGGACCGGTGAGAAGGACGTCGTTCAGAGATACGCCATTATGCTTGGCACTTGAATCGAATACCACTCTTATTTGGTTTGGCTTCCGTGGGTGATATACCCCAAAGGATGGAAGGTACCAGCATTCTTCATGCTCTTGTAAGGGTGGAGCCAGCTCTGCATGATCATTGCGAAATATTTTTTCCATGAAGGCCACAAAATGACTTTTCATTTCTGGTTTGCTTTTTAACGTACGTTGCAAGGAGATGAATCTGGAGAGTGCTTGTTCCCGGTTGTCAGGAAGTCTGGCTCTTACAGCACGGAAAGGTAAAGGTGCAACCCAGTGGTTAGATGCATCTTTGAAGAATTCATCCTCCATTATTTTAATAAACTCTTTGTCATCCATGGACAAGGCCAGTTTGTCGTCGTCCTGTGTTGTACAAAACACAGTTTTTCCCAAGTTGTCATAACTGGTAGGAATGATGTCTGGTGTCTTTAAGAGGTTAGAAAGCCTTTCCTTCACCTCATAATGATGAACACATGGCTTAAAATGAGATGTGCGACCATTGTTGAGCACAAAGGTTTTGAAGGAGTTCACTTGAGATGGTTTGTGGCTCTTATTTATACATACATCGCCCACGATTACCCAGCCTAAATCGAGTCTCTGTGCATATGGGGCATTATCAGGACCGTTGCATTGTTGACGCACCTTGTGGACCCTCAGAATGTCTCTCCCGAGCAGAAGTAGGATGTCAGCATTCATGTCCATAGGGGGAATCTCACTAGCTAGATGTTTCAAGTGGGAATGATGATATGCAGCTTCTGGAGTAGGAATTTCATCTCTTTCATCTGGTATTTGGTCGCATTCAATTAACGTTGGCAAGGGTATATGAACGTTCCCTTTTATGGAGGAGATAAGGTATCCAGTGGCTCTTCTGCCATAAGTCACTACACGACCAGAACAAGTGTTGAGGGTATATGGTGTTGCTTCTCCTGCTATGCCGAAAATATCAAAGAATTTAGGTTTTGCCAGAGACCTATTGCTTTGTTCATCAATAATTGCGTACATTCTGATGGCTCTTTCAGATTGCCCTTCTGGGTAGACGTTGACCAAACACACCTTTGCACAGCACTTAGAATCAGCCTCCTTGCCACATATCGCCATACAGGAAGAGGAAATAGTAGTAGTAGCTAATTCTTGAGCCGGTGGCTCCCCGCCATGAAGTGCGACGGCATTGGTCGCAGCTTGAGATGGTGCGTTGTCTGAAGGCAAGGTAGGATGCATTGCTGTAACGTGCTTGTCACTGCTGCATTCTGCACACTTGATAATAACCTTACAGTCTTTCGCCATATGATTAGATAAGGCACAACACTTGTAACACACTCCAAGCTCTTTGAGTATCTCTCTGCGTTCTTGCAAGGTCTTTGCCCTGAGCCCACGACACTCCTTTAAAGGATGAGGTCTTTTACAGGGAGTGCAGAATTATTAGGCAAATTAGTATTTTGACCACATCATCCTCTTTATGCATGTTGTCTTACTCCAAGCTGTATAGGCTCGAAAGCCTACTACCAATTAAGCATATTATGTGATGTGCATCTCTGTAATGAGAAGGGGTGTGGTCTAATGACATCAACACCCTATATCAGGTGTGCATAATTATTAGGCAACTTCCTTTCCTTTGGCAAAATGGGTCAAAAGAAGGACTTGACAGGCTCAGAAAAGTCAAAAATAGTGAGATATCTTGCAGAGGGACGCAGCACTCTTAAAATTGCAAAGCTTCTGAAGCGTGATCATCGAACAATCAAGCGTTTCATTCAAAATAGTCAACAGGGTCGCAAGAAGCATGTGGAAAAACCAAGGCGCAAAATAACTGCCCATGAACTGAGAAAAGTCAAGCGTGCAGCTGCCAAGATGCCACTTGCCACCAGTTTGGCCATATTTCAGAGCTGCAACATCACTGGAGTGCCCAAAAGCACAAGGTGTGCAATACTCAGAGACATGGCCAAGGTAAGAAAGGCTGAAAGACGACCACCACTGAACAAGACACACAAGCTGAAACATCAAGACTGGGCCAAGAAATATCTCAAGACTGATTTTTCTAAGGTTTTATGGACTGATGAAATGAGAGTGAGTCTTGATGGGCCAGATGGATGGGCCCGTGGCTGGATTGGTAAAGGGCAGAGAGCTCCAGTCCGACTCAGATGCCAGCAAGGTGGAGGTGGAGTACTGGTTTGGGCTGGTATCATCAAAGATGAGCTTGTGGGGCCTTTTCGGGTTGAGGATGGAGTCAAGCTCAACTCCCAGTCCTACTGCCAGTTTCTGGAAGACACCTTCTTCAAGCAGTGGTACAGGAAGAAGTCTGCATCCTTCAAGAAAAACATGATTTTCATGCAGGACAATGCTCCATCACACGCGTCCAAGTACTCCACAGCGTGGCTGGCAAGAAAGTGTATAAAAGAAGAAAATCTAATGACATGGCCTCCTTGTTCACCTGATCTGAACCCCATTGAGTACCTGTGGTCCATCATCAAATGTGAGATTCACAAGGAGGGAAAACAGTACACCTCTCTGAACAGTGTCTGGGAGGCTGTGGTTGCTGCTGCACGCAATGTTGATGGTGAACAGATCAAAACACTGACAGAATCCATGGATGGCAGGCTTTTGAGTGTCCTTGCAAAGAAAGGTGGCTATATTGGTCACTGATTTGTTTTTGTTTTGTTTTTGAATGTCAGAAATGCATATTTGTGAATGTTGAGATGTTATATTGGTTTCACTGGTAAAAATAAATAATTGAAATGGGTATATATTTGTTTTTTGTTAAGTTGCCTAATAATTATGCACAGTAATAGTCACCTGCACACACAGATATCCCCCTAAAATAGCTAAAACTAAAAACAAACTAAAAACTACTTCCAAAAATATTCAGCTTTGATATTAATGAGTTTTTTGGGTTCATTGAGAACATGGTTGTTGTTTAATAATAAAATTAATCCTCAAAAATACAACTTGCCTAATAATTCTGCACTCCCTGTATGGATGGGGCACATGCGGTTAGGGTCCTTTTCTTTGAGGACAGGGTATTCCTTCCTAGTAGTGCAGGTTGAAATGAGTGGAACATTGGTTTTCCTAACGGATACTGTCCCCCTTAAGTCTCTACGTTTATTTGTGGTGTTGTCATACCTTGAACATGAGGATGAAGCAGGTAGAGTGGATTCAGTGAAGTCAAAGCTGGGGTCATTCTTCTTTCGAGCTTGGTCACTGATGAATCTGGTAAAATAAGAGAAAGAGGGAAAAGACACATTGTGTTCTCTCTTGTATCTGGAGCCCTGGTCTGCCCATTTCTCTTGCATGCCATGTGGTAGTTTCGACACTATTGGATTGACGCCATGGGCGGTATCAAGGTAACTCAGTCCTGGCAGACGTGGGTCCATTTTTGCCAATTCAAGTTCTTTTAGTAGGTCACTTAGATCCTGGAGTTTGCGATTGTCTTTGCCAGTTATCCTTGGGAAGGCTTGAAGTCTCCTGAATAGGGCACTTTCTATAGCTTCTGGACTGCCATAGGTCTGTTCAAGTCTCTCCAATGCTGCAGCGAGACCTTCCTCTGAGTGGCCTGCATGAACCACTCTTAATGTCTTTATGCGTTCTGCAGATTCTGGGCCTAACCATTTGATGAGCAAGTCAAGTTCCTCCATGGCAGTGAGGTTTATATCACCGATTACTGCTTTAAAGGTTGATTTCCAGGCCCTGTAGTTTTCGGCACGGTCATCAAACCTTGAGAGACTAATGTTAATCAGCTCCCTGCGCATCATGTATCTGGCAAAGTCTGACATGTCTGATCTCCCATTCCATACTGTTGTATTGCATTGTGGTGTCTCTACAGCATGTAGGGGCTCTGGCAAATAAGGTTGAGATTGATCAGGATGGAATGATGTGGCATAAGGATTAAGCTGCGGTTTAGTCTCTGGATGGTCAGCCCGCTTGGTGCTAGATATTACCTTATTACTGGGGTGTGACGATTTCTGGTACTGTGTGGGTTCGCTCAGTTGGTGAGTTAGAAGTGGCGTTGGTGCATGCGATTTAGCAGGAGGAGTAGGCAATGGTTGCCTTAGCACATACCTGGCAGTGCGGTCGGCTGGGTCTTCCTCTTCTCCTGGGACGAAACAGTCTGGGTCGGTACCTTGGCCTAATGCTTGCTCGAGGACCTTTAGTTTAGCTAAGGTAGCTGCTTCTTCCCCTTCTGTCTGGAGGATCTTTAGCTGGGCTTCTGTCTCGGCCTCCATTTCTGCTTTCTTCTTCGTAATCTCCGCCTCCTTCTTAGCAAAGGAACTTCTTACGCTAGCTTCCTCTGCTTCTGCCCAGACTTCTATAAACTTGTCATGCAATGCTGACCTTCCGGAACGAGAGGTTTTGGAAGATGAGAGAGTATATTTTGTATGTTTACTTGAAGTTGATCGATGGGATCTCGCCTCCTGTAAGTGTGCGATGCGGAGTTCTGCCTTGCTCTTAGCATCTTGTACTATGGCATCCTTCTCTTCAAGGAGATTCTTTCTCTCACTCAGCTCGTCAGGGGCTTCGTCAAAATCAGAGTCGCTCAGGAAAGTGATGTACTTAGCAGAGAGTCGCTGATAGCGGACGTAGGAGTTAGTTGGTTAACTTTGTTGGGTCGTTGTTATATCGTAAAAGAGCTGCTATATAGTGTTCAGTTCTCTGCCATAAATCGTTTAAATTGTCACTGAACTCTTCTTTGGTCGCCTCAAAGTTCTCTCTGATCTTTTGTGTTGGCTTGATAACACGTTTAAATCGTACTGCTTGTTCTTCAGTTAACATGGACTCTGCTTCCTGCATATCTGAGTTTTTGGGAGCAGGGTGACTTTCTGTATGTTCAGTTACCAAGAGATCCACTAAGCTTCTTGTGGACATGTTATTCCTATTTAAGCGGTACTGTCTCTTTAAGAGGGTATTCCAGCTTGTGCACTGTGCTTATGAAGCCACGTGCGTGTAAGATGGCGGACAGCTCTAAGCTCGCAGGCAGACTGTATGTAGACATGCAAGACTGTAGATTTAAGCTTCTTTTTGACTATTCTGCCACAGATGTACGTTAGAGATTATCCCCTGATTGGTTCTGAGTGATAGCCCCTGTACAAGCAATGGTAGATAGCTGAACTCACTAATATCTCCAGATATAGGCACCAGTTGCATGTGATGATCCAGTGAGGAGAATACAATGGTGAAGCTTTGATCATTTATTGATTGCTTTGCTTGGAAACAAATGCAGAGAATCAGGTATGCTAGAGGATATTAGAGATACTAGAGAATAGCTCTCACCATCATGAAGGTCTGCGACAAAGAGGAAGTACGAAGGACCTTTCAGAGGATGTGATGTCACAAAAGAGGGAGGAGAGTAATGCAATGGGAATTTACATAACACACATAAATGAATTATAAGAATAACCACAGGGTGGCAGCGTTACACAACATGGTAAATGATAATATAATGCAGAATACAAGAATAAAGGCTGGAACAGCACACTGATGGTTCACGCAGAGGCCGTGGCCCTTGGCGCATTGAAACTGTGCCTGCTGCCAGAGCACAAGAAAAACAATCATCCACGATACCTAGTTTCATGTCCCAGTTTGCCGGGCATCGCAGGACAAAACTCTTGAAGTCAGACCAGTGCAAGCAAGTGTTTGGTTGGATTGCAGCAGATTATGCTTCCAGTCAGTTAAGCACCACCCTGTTTTCCACAAAGTCCAGTCTCAGTAGCCAAGAGTCTGGTCAACCGAAATCTCTCCCTGATCCTTCTTCCTCCCACCATGGAGTCTGATCCCACACTCAGAAATTCCGAGGAGCTCTTTTCATCGCCATTACTTGATTTGGCCCTCTCGTTAAGCACGTTTGAAGAGGGACATGAGATCTTGTGTCCTGATTCTAAATCTCTTGAGCATCCACAGTCACAAGAACATGACGGTATGGCAATTAGTGTTTAATGAGGTGGGTGATGATGAGACACAGTTGCAAAGGAGTCAACCGCAATTACTGTCTCAAGAGGTTGATGAAGAGAATGCAACACAGTTTTCAATCACTGAGGTTGTGGTTAGGTTAACAAATCAAAAGGATGATCAGAGTGAGGAAGTGGAAAAGGAGGTGTGGACGATGAGGTCACTGACCCTACCTGGGAAGGTGGAAAGCCGAGCGAGGCCATCAGTACAGAGGGGGAAGGATCTGCAGCACAGCAACAGGCTGGAAGAGGCAGTGGGGTGGCAAAGGGGAGCAGGTAGGCCACACCAAACAGGCCCACAACTGTTCCACGGAGCACCCCCTTGCATAAATCTCCCTTGCCAAGGGGTAGGTGTTCCGCAGTAAGGCGCTTTTTTGAGGAAAGTGCAGACGACAAAAGAATAGTAGTTTGCAACCTGTGCCACACCAAAATGAGCCGTGGTGTGAAAACTAGCAACCTCACCACCACCAGCATGATCCACCACATGGCATCCAAGCACTCTAATAAGTGGGCCGAATGCCTGGGTCCACAATTTGTGCCTGCGATTCACACCACTACCTCCTCTTCCCCTATGGTAAATGCTGGCCAAATGCCTGTTGAAGGACAGGCGAGGATGTCTCCTTCCCTGCACCTGGACCTTCGCAAGCACCATCAGCGACCACATCCACTTCCCTGTCCAAGAGCAGCTTCCAAATGTCATTACACCAGGCATTTAAAAACAAGCGCTAATACCCAGCCACCCACCCACAGGCCATAGCACTAAATGCGCACCTTTCAAAAATAATGGCCCTGGAAATGTTGCCATTTAGGCTTGTGGACACTGAGGCCTTTCCGCAGCCTGATGTCGGCGGCCATCCTTCTGTTCTCTGTCCCCAGCCGTCACTATGTGCCCCGCCTTACACCAACATGTGTCCCGAATCGTCACACGTGCCCTGACCAACGCAGTTACTGGGAAGATCCACTTAACCACAGACACATGAACAAGTGCATTTGGCCAGGGATGCTACATTTCCCTGACGGCACACTGGGTGAACATTGTGGAGGCTAGGACCGAGTCGTACCCTGGGATGGCACAGGTGCTACCAACGCCGAGGATTGTGGACCCTCATTCCATCAGGGTTTCCACCAGCACCTACGTTAGTGGCTCCAACTCCCACTTCTCCTCCTCTGCCTCCTCCACTTCTACCTCCAAATTATCCGCGTGCAGCACGAAGCAGTAGCTGGAAGCAGTGCAACACTGCAGTGGGGAAGCGTCAACAGGCCGTGCTGAAGCTGATATGCTTAGGGGACAAACAGTACACCGCCACAGAGCTGTTGCAGGGGATAAGAGACCAGACTAAGCTGTGGCTCTCGCCACTCAACCTACAACCAGGCATGGTTATGTATGATAATGGCCGTAACTTGGTGGCAGCTTTGGAGCTCGGCAAGCTCACACACATCCCTGTTCTCCGCTCCGGCAATGTCAGTTCCGGTTTGGCTGAGATCTCGTCTTCCTTCTCGGGAGAATACTGTTACGAATATTCGCTTACGTGAGTAGGATAGTATTTCTTTGATAAAGGGTTTTTCGTGTATAAATACATGGCCATGTACAATCGAGACTGCTTGTCACACAGATATTCCTTCCAGACGCGTTTCGAGAACACTCGTCTCTTTCTCAGTGGGTAACCTGTGTGTTGTGTGGTCTCGACTTTATATCCTCCTCATTATTGTTTAATTAATTACACTTGTTGTCCAAGGATTGGGGATTATGACGTGATGTTCTGACCCTATTTCCTATTGGTCTCTTCCTTTCTCATGCAGATTTTCCATGCAAATTTTCATCATGTGATTTTTCGTCATATAGTACTTCATTGTGCGGTTTTATAATTTCTTCGTATGATTTTGCCTCATGCGGTTTTTCATCATCATACGGTTTTGCATCATAATGCCATGTATCCTTCTATAGATGTATATGGACAGGTCTCTTTCTAACATAATATATTATACTAAAATATAATAAAATATGTACGCCACCATCTTACTAAATATAGGTTTCGAACATAACAGTTTCAATACATAAAAATTTTCTCAACAGAGTTTTTCTCGAAAGAGCTTTCTCGAAAAAACTTCTCAAAGGATTCTCAAAATAATCTCGAAAAAACATCCTTCAAACATAAAAATTTCGATATCTCATTCTTCTGGATGTAATTGACGTGATTTTACAGATCGCTCTATTTTTTCAAATACTTGTATACATCCTAGATCAGTTTGCACATTCTCCCACCTTTCCAGAGGGTGTGTCCAAATATTTGCTTGATGTTTTTATTCAGTTCTCTCTGATGTAAATGAGTTCACTTGCATGCGTTTTTCATGCGTTTTATTTCTATAATTGCGTTGTTTTTTTTAAAAATGTGCAAAATGACCTTACATGTCTTCTATATGAAGGGTTTCCTACAAGCTCTTTGCAATTTCCAGTTATGTAGAAATTTCCCATTTTTCTATTTATGTTGATTCCTTTTCCAATAGGAGTATAATTTTCATAACAAATGGATAAATTACTATAATATTTATAGATATTATTGCATATTATTCTCTTTTAGTTCCTTTGGTTCATGTGACTTTTTTTTGACATATAAACTATGCAGGTAGTTTTAGAGTTTATGATGTATACAAGTACTACCTATTATCTTAGTTCCATCTCATCCATCCAATCTATCAGTGAGATTTATGTATGTAGATCACCATAATGGAATTATAATCAGTACTTCAAATGAAACCGAAAATCTCTAGGTCTGAGTTCAGACCTGCAGGGAGAAGACTACCAAAATCATAGATTCTTCTCGATTCTGCTCGGGACATCCTCCTAATGTGATTACCTCCTCTCCAGTGTGTGTCCACCTTCTCCAGGGCCACGAACGAGATGCCCCTAAAATCACTGTTGTGTGCCACCTTAAAGTGTTTTGATAAGGAGTGATTTTCATATCCTTTTTTGATGTTATTTAGGTGTTCCGTTATTCTTACTTTCAGGGGCCTCTTGGTTCTGCCAATGTACTGTTTCTGGCAAGGGCACTGGACAAGGTAGACCACACTGGAGGAATCACATGTTAGGCAGTCTTTGATGTCTAAAGAAAACTGATTCTGGGTGGATTGGACCCTAGTTGTCTTCTTTGGGAATGACGTGCTCCTACACCCTAGATACCTCCCACATCTATAGAACCCATTCATATTCAGCCATTTTCGAAGTGTAAATGCTTCTTTTTTCTTGTGTTTTTTAATTGACGGTGCAATTTGTATACCTAAATTTGGTGATTTAGTGACTGTGATAAGGGGAAAGGTGTGAAGTATAGGTCCGATGACCTTATCTCTTAATAAAAAGTGCCAGTGTTGATTTATAATGTGACTTACCTGTTTAAATTGTGCACTATATGGTAAGATTAACCTAAGTTCACCTTCCTTTGTTTTGTCTTTGTGCATGCCCCGCTGAAAAAAGGTTCTTCTATCTATTTTTCTTGTTTTTTCTAGGGCGTCTTGTAAGATTTTCTCAGGGTAGTTTTTGCATTCAAATTGTTGTTTCATTTTCACGGCCTCAGATTCAAAGTTTGCCTCATCAGTACAATTGCGCCTGATTCGACGGAACTGGCCTGAAGGAATATTTAGAAGCTATTGGGGTAAATGGCAGCTTGAGAATGGTATAAAGCTATTTTTAGCCGTCGATTTATAATGGGTGTTACAAATGTATTTATCCTCCCGTCGTGTAATCTGAATATCTAAGAATTCTGTGAATTTTTCTCCCATCTTCGATAGGAAGACCAGATTCACATCATTATGATTCAGATTTTCCAGAAACAGATGTAACTGATGAGTATCCCCCCAAACAAAAAGAACATCATCGATGTAGCGACGCCAGAGGACCAGGTCCGTCCCAAGCTTGGGAGCAATATTTTCATACTCCCATTGTGTCAAAAATAAATTTGCATAGCTTGGGGCTAACCTGGTCCCCATGGCCGTCCCACAAAGCTGTAAATAGTGGTCGCCCTCGAAATAGCCGTCGAGTCTTTGATGTCTAAAGCAAACTGTAGCTCCTGATAGCAATAGACATGTTGTGTTAGACAACAGTTCACATGGTGCAATTCTGCGTGGTGGTCTTTGTTTTTGTGGTGCTGTGCTGGTGGGTTGGTGGGACCCAGTGCCAGGGGTGGCATTGTCATACAGCAGAGGTGCTGTTTGACTCCTGTGTCCCACCGCCTACTAGGGCAGTGCCGCTTTGTCACCGCATTGTCGCTGCGCCTTTTTGTCAGAGTAGGTCCCACTCAAAGAGGCGACCTTGGCATGGTGAGTGGGCTTATGCCTTTTGGTCTAAATGTATACTAATGCCTCTGGTACAGCATGCAGTATGGGGGGCTGTACACTTTAATATAGCACTGAGAAGCGAGTTAGATCAAAGCATAGCATTGTGGATGTGCGATCCAGTTCTGTTCTTTTCCCCCAGAAAGTGATATATAGAAGCCCCAAGTATCTATGTAAAAGTAGGGATGGCTATTATGACAATAGTAGGAGTAAATAAATGAATGAATAGAAATATATGAAAGTATCTTAGTCCATATAAATGACTAACTAGGAGAAACAGATACTTTATATAAACAATGTTAATAACAGACAGCTATGTGAGATAAAGAGGGAGAATGAAGCTACTAGTGAAGAATACAGTGAGCAAGAATAAGAGCAATTGAAGACCAAGTCCGTTGACATACGCTCAAGCTAACTTCCAGCAGTGAAAATGTCTAATTCGGTGCACATGCGTGAACTACGGAATGGCCTGAGAAGCCGCAAGAAGCTTAACGTGTCACAGCAACGGGCGGGGGAGCAATTAAAGGCGGGCAAATCAGACTGGATGGAACATTTTCCCCGATAGCCTCAGCAACTGACGCAGGACTGTATTGGCTTCTCTCCATGCTGACATCATCTACACCAGGCATTCTCAAACTGCTGGCCCTCCAGCTGTTGCAAAACTACAACTCCCAGCATGCCCGAACAGCCTACAGGTATCAGCCTACACCAGGGCATTGTGGGAGTTGTAGTTTTACAACAGCTGGAGAGCCGCAGTTTGAGGATGCCTGATCTACACAGATGATAAAGGTCCCTGCCCCCACAACCATTATCTGCTCGATCCCCTGAGGACGCCGGAGTACCAATATTTATGTTTGTCTTTTTAGAAACATTAAGGGACGCAGATAGTCTTGTAAAACAATAGACAGGAGTTAGAGACAGTGCAGTTAAAAGGGTATCAGCTGGAGCACGCACCAGCCGTTACAATACCCAATACTGCTTGGCCAGGAGCATGCACCCTGCACACAGCATTTATGGAGACAAACTGATTTCAGGCACACAGCTCACAGGTCTAAATAGCAGGGTGATTACAACACCTAACCACCTGATATTCAGACAAACAGATCAGGGAAACAATGACCCTATGTGAACACAGAGAGCATACAAATCACAGGACACAGTTCACACACTAGAAGGCTGCAGCCAGCATCCACCACCCAAGCAGCCAGCATACAGGGTTAACGGACCTCAGCCAGTATGCAAGCCAGCCTACACAGCAACACATAGTGTCATAGTATTGACAAAGAAGGCATAAGGCAGCTCTCACCTTCCCCTCTTCTGTCTGAGCCCGGATAGCGCACCTGGATGCGATAATTGTATAGCAGAAAATTGAAGAAAAATCCAGCTCCAAAGTAGCAAAGAATCATAGCTTTATTTACGGTTTGAAATCTTTAAATGACAGGATAAGTTCAGTTACGCGTTTCATACCATAGGTAATATGCGGTTCTTCCTCGTGACACCATGACATCATGAAACACGTAACTGAACTTATCCTGTCATTTGAAGATTTTAAACCGTAAATAAAGCTACGATTCTTCGCTACCTTGGAGCAGAATTTTTCTTCAATAGTGTCATAGTGAACCGCACAGTGATACAGACACGGGGAGTACACCACTTCACAGAACCAACCAAATGAATACTAAGCACAGAAAGAGCAAAGATTTAAAAATGAATGATTATATTCCAAAATGAAATTGCAAAGGCAAATGTATTCCTGTCCCCAGGAAAAAAACATATAAGCTCATTGAAAGGGATCTTTTAATGATGCAGAACATGGATGTATTATTTGTGGACAGTTGGGATAGGGAAGAGGATGAACGGAGATGAGGGTTATATATTTTTTTTTCTTATTGGCTTTTTGCTATTGCCATCCAGACGATAGAGGCTGTCATATGCAGACAGTATAGGTAGGGAGGGATAGGTTGAAGGTTTAACAAGACATATGCATATAAG